>NC_137014.1:22292736-22604377 GCF_032717465.1 Coenobita brevimanus | reverse complement strand
TATGCGCTTTCTGAGTGCTTTCTAGTTAACATTTGTGTTTAACGGTTTTCATTTTTATGTTTCTCCTCCTCCATTCTCTCTAATATTCATTTGTATTTCCCTTGTTCCCTCATCCCACTCCACCTCTCACAAAACTTCCCACTTTCTCCATCTTTGTATTCGTTTGTTCTTCTCTTTTTTCCTGATCATCCCCTCCGTATTTCATTCTTCTTTTTGTCACATTCTCTGCTTCCTCACCCCCCCCCCTCTTCTTTTTTTTGTTCTCATCTGAATTCCTTTTTAATGTTTCTCTTCATTTCCTCTATTCATTTGTTTTTTTTTTTACTTCTTTTCATTCTCATTCGGCCTTTCCTCACCGTTCCCAATCACAGCTCTAATATCCTTTTGTGCTCATTTGAATTCCTGTCTCCTCTCAACCCTTCACTTCTCGTCCCTGCCACAACCCTTTATATTCTTTTTCACTGTTTCTTCCCCTGTGCATATTATAATCTCTCTTTGTATTCCTTTGTTCTCTCATGGTCTCATTTCTCCTCTCCTCATCTTTCACTTTCCTATGTAGTCCTTTGTCTTCTTTTCTCTCTTTCCTTTGCTCTCTCTCCTTCCGTCCACTCTCTGACTTTCCTCTAGTTATACTTCGTACTTCCCCTCTCGCCCTGTTTACTACCTTTTGTATTTTTTTTTTCTCTGTCTGTCTGTCTGTCTTTCTGTCTGTCTGTCTGTCTGTCTGTCTCTCTCTCTCTCTCTCTCTCTCTCTCTCTCTCTCTCTCTCTCTCTCTCTCTCTCTCTCTCTCTCTCTCTCTCTCTCTCTCACACACACACACACACACACACACACACACACATACAACATAAGCTACATTTTCTTTAACTTGTCTTCATCAGCCTTCTCTCTCTCTCTCCTTCCCTCCATCAATTTGCTATGCCCCCTCTCTACTCACACCCGTGTAACTATCCACTCAGGTGATGGACGAGAGGTGGGATCGTGACGTGAAGGAATATGGTGCTATCAACATCACCGGATTCCGCATAGTGGACACATCCACACCCTTCGTTCAAAACTTCCTCGCCACATGGTCAACACTCGATCCAAAGCTATTCCCGGGAGCTGGCGACGGATACATCTCGGTGAGTACCCCAGATGCAAGTGTTATTATGTCCCTGCCTCAGCCTGACCTAAACCCTAAGCCGTTTAGTCAGCAGTACAGTTGGTGACCTGGGTGTAAAACTGATTTTTGCATAACATACTATATAAGAAGATTGTCATTTAAATCAAACTGGTATGTCATCCTTAACATCCCTCACGCATTTGACAGGCATTATTCTTAAGTCTTCTTCTTGACCTGATACTGCTGTCTCTCCATGATGAAAATTAAAATTTCCATGTTTGTTCTTTGTACCTAACACTGCTTTTTTATTCATCCTTTTTCCTGCCTGTTTTTGTGTGGTTCTAACCCTCAGCTGTGAGTTTTTTTTTTTTTTTTTTTTTTTTTTCATTTTCAGCAATTTGATGATTTTTTATTAAAGCCACTTGTGTAACACCCAATTTCCATCAGCTTTCCAAAAGTGTGGGTAGGGCACTATTTGCTTTGATAATATCCAAGATGAGTGCAGTTTTCGTACATATCTTGTTGCTATTTGCCTTTTGATTCTGCAGTACAGTGGCGACTTCCGAAAAGAAAAACAAAATGTGTCACCTATGACTTTTCCAATAGCTTTCCAACATTTTGCAGAACAGGACAAAATAAACAGAGACACTTGCCTCATCTCAGACACACAAGAACTGGTTCAGTTCTGGCTTTGATACTTTCTCCTGCGAGCAGATGGGATTGTGGTAGCATCTTTCCCTTCTCTTATCCCCACCTGGCACCACTCCCACACTCCTCCACAGCTGTATCTGATCAGTCAGAAGTGACCAGTTCTTGTGTCCCTGGGATAAACCAGTCTCTGTTCCTTTTATCCGCACCTGTATGTTGCATCATGGCAGCTTCAACAAATTATGAGATAACCAGGATTTGATGTTCCCTACTGCGCTTTTTTTTTTTTTTTTTTTTTTTCAGTAATATTCTGAACATTTTAGGAAAATTCACTTGATTAACCCATATTACTTTTTTCAAAGGCTTTCCAATCCTTTGAAAGTTGACCTTGCTGAAGCTGCCCTAATAGTTTCCGAAAGGACACAGTATCGATGCTGACGGTATATGACACTTTTCTTAGTTTAATGGTGATAATTGCTACCACGAAAACTCACTTATATACAATGCATATTACTTTTTTCAAAGACTTACAGCGATGAGCGTAATTCGGCGTAGTTTGAAATATCTCTTGAAATAACATTGCTTTGGTGCTTTGCTCTGCCACAACACTGCTACCTGTTTAATCCATTTGTGGCCAGGGTTCCCTGTGCACGAAGCATTTCGCTGGACGAGTACTAAGCGTGACCGCCCTCCGCCTATCGGCTCATAGGGCCGTACTTTAAAAACTAAACACCAGTATTGACGAAAGAGAGCGTCTGACTATCCTGATTTTCGGTACCATAAATAAATTTGGTGTTCACACCAGGCGATCCTCACCTGGTTATGGCGTAAAATAGTACCGGACTGTGACAGGAGGTCTGAGGAGGATAAACGCCACAAGAGACCCCCCCCCTCCCCCTCTTTCCATAAAACAAATTTAAATATTCATAAATTCGATAACCGATTTTTCCATTTATAAGCACTGAATATTTCAGGAATAAAATTTTCCTTAGCAGGCTAAATTATATGAGAAATACAAGGCTGTTCATAAAATTTTACAAGACTAAACCTTTCCGGAACGAATACTAGTAAACAAAAACTTCCATGGTGTCATCGTGGCGCATAATATTGGAGTTAGGATATTAAATTATGCTTCCTAGTTTATTTCAGAATGCATGTGTACTTTTTCAATAGATTTTTGAAACGGCAACTGTGTGAAAGTTTGTGTGTTAGCCAGCTCAATGCTGTAGTTAGCACATTTGAGGGCAAACCAGTAAGCTTCTGCCTCTAACCCAGCAACATCCATGTCTGACAATTCTTGCCTATGAAAAAACATGAAATAAAACGTGTAAGAAGTGCATATACAATATTATATTACATGGCGAAAATTACACATATCAGAGTTGGGTCAGCGTTGGTGAATGGTTAGTTAGGTTTGTATTTTTCACTATACTCGGTTTCACGGAGTCTGACGCACTGATTTTGCCAGCCGAGGACAGGTGGATATGGGAACACTGCGCGATGTACTCAAGCGGTGATTGGTGGATTTCCGTTGTGTTTGAACGTGCTCCAAATTGACTTGGAATATACAGATATAAGTTAAAGCAATGATATCTTTAATGATAAATATGTGCCTTCTGAATACTAGAGATAAACCTGAACGACATTGATAACAAAACTAAGTAAAGTCGCGACTGGATGCATACGAACACAGTTAGGACTGTGGCGGGAATTCAGACGTTCATAGCAAGGTGGTTCCGAGGTCCTGAGAAGGCACTCCATGTTTTTCCCACCGCTATTACACAATGTCACACACAGTCTGCAGTCTACACCATGCCATTCATTACCTCATCTACTAATATACAACCTTACCCTAGATACGCTTAGCTTCTAATAATTATGATTTGTGTGAGCACACACACACACACACACACACACACACACACACACACACACACACACACCTCACTGGGGTCAATACATGCTATTCTCATACATACACATTTTCATTACCTTCATAGGTAACAGTAGCTTTAAAAATCTGCATTTGTTTGTATTCCCAGTCAGATTCAATAAAATTATTTCTGACATGAATAAGTTTGGCGTTTGATTTTCGCTGACATTTTCGTATCATAAGAGACAGACGGACACCCTATCCCTGGTCACCATGCACCCTCTCCTCTGTCCCCTTGACAGACAGCCGGGAAAATAACGAATTACATCACTGTAGAATGAACAGAATTTTTGTTAATGATGGAAGAAAGAAAAGTAAGATAAAAGCAAACCCCATGAGAAAATAACAGTTGAATTCTGCTGCTGTAATAAAACCTAGTGCAGTATGAACGAAATCCAACATAATGAAATGAATGTAAACAAATAAATCAGTCCCTGACTCTTGTCTGTATGCGTCCAGTCGCGACTTTACTTAGTTCTTGTTATTAATGTCGTTCAGGCTTATCTCTAATAACTTAAAAGGCACAGTTATCATTAAAGATATCATTAATTTATATCTGTATGTTCATGTATCTTACAAATCAATGAGGGCCTTGGTTGGAATACAAAGTCAATTTGGAGCACGTTCAAACAACGGAAATCCACCAATCACCGCCCGAGTACATCGCGCAGTGTTACCAGATCCACCTGTCCTCGGCTGGCAAAATCAGTGCGTCAGACTCCGTGGAACCGAGTATAGCTTTAGTTCTCATACAGTTAAGTTACAGAAATTTGTAATAAAACAGACAAATTTTTCATCATTACCAACAAGTATGTGTAATCACTTGCGGTAAGTTCTTTACTTAAAAATGTGATTCGTTTTTGCACCAAAATAAACTGAGCTGATGTAGTTAAGACAGATACTGTAGGTAAGGTTACCAGAAATGGGCGAATTGGTTTGGATGCTGGCTGAAATGTTTGCCTGTTTTTCTCAATCACTTGGATTTGAGTATAGTTGTGTTGGCTTTTAAGCAAAATTTGTTAGTTAATGCAGATTATTTCATGAGAATTACAAAAAAAGAAAAAAAAATCCTGAGACATATTTCTATCCCAAGAGCTTTTCTTACCCGTAAATAGCTACAGGCCTAAGGAAATGGCCTGTACCATGCATATATAAAATAAAATAAAATAAAAATAGTTAATTGGATAGAAACAACAGTTGTTGTAATGGAGGAGTAGATGGGTTTAGGAAAGGCATGGAATATTGGTTAGGGTGGAAGGATTATACATAAGCATGACAGGTGCAGTAAAGCAAGGACTGACAAACAGGAAGTAATGAGATAAATATTTAGTTAAGGAGAAGAACATCAAATATATGACCAGTTTAGGAGAAAGCTAGGAAAACAGAACAGTAAACAGTATGGAAATGTATAAAACAGAACTAGATGAAAGTACTATAAAGGTGGAATTATTTCTGTGAAAAAAAGAAGGCTTATTTAGCATACTGGGACAGAGAAAGAAATACTGTACCATGTAACTCAGAAAATCATTGGATACAGCTTGAAGGGAAAAATAATGAAGAATGTGAATACCAGAGTAGTATAATTTCTGAGCTAAACTGGAAATTTACAAGTAGTACCTGAAACAGGGAAGGTGACGATAATGTTGAAAAAAAAAAAAACTATAGCTAGATATATAAAAACTGAACGAACAACTGTTCCAGTACAAACATCAGAAAAACCATATTTTCCAATATGGTCTGCTGGTAATGGCTAGACGACAGGTGTGGAAAGAAACTGCTGAAAAAGAATGGAGGAGTGTTACTGCATCAGTCTTGTGTTGCTGCTGCAATGAATGTCACCATTCAATCAGCTTTGTCTATCTATCTATCCATCTATAGCCCGACGCTCTAATCCCGCAAAGGGTGGCCGCAGACAAAATTCCTCCAAGTCGGTCTGTCACCCACCATTTGACGGCCCTCCCCTCAATTCACTCCCCCCTCCCTCATATACATCTCAACTCCATCCCTCCACCAGCTTTGTAAAGAAGTAAATTAGTTTCCCTGTCAAAAATAATTCACCAATAACTCTGTATGTACATCTTGCAATATAAATTTAGGAACACATGATGTACTGTTGCATGAGTAGAGGTGCACATAACATGGATAAACTGCTGTATAATTCATGACTGGTGAGCTGGCCGGAAACAACATGGAAATCTATGAAGTATGCAAAAATACATTCACTTTGCTGCTACGAATTCAAATCTGGAAAATCTCAATAATTATTTCATGCAAGTAACTGCAAAAGTAGGATAAATCATAATTCATTCTTAGTCTATACAGTACACTGTATATTGCTTGTAAATGCATCCTCTTTATGCGTTCTACCATCATTTGTTACCAGTTCTAGCGCAAATATCCTTATTTCCTACATAATAATAGCAGTTTAAAATAGGTTAGCTGTGGTAGGTGGGGGCGCTCACCATCCACTCACTCGATGTAGAGCTGCCCTTTCCTCTCCTCCATCCTTCTTTCCTTCCATCCTCTTCTGTCTTTCTTTCCTTCATTCATTCCTTGTCCTTCTGCCTTAGGGTGACTTATCACTCCTCTTCTGTCTTTCTTTCCTTCATTCTTTCCTCTTCCTTCTGCCTGTGGGTGACTCTACACTGAGTGACAAGCCAAATGGTATCCTGTACACCAGGAAACCATTTACTACGCTGGGTTATAACCATATAACCACATTTTGGCACCTGTTGGTTTAGCGGGTAATTATTGCGCTCCGATCGGATTGAGCCAGTGAAGGTTTATATCCAGTTGGTGGTTGAGGTTGATTGCTCATGTAATGCCACTCAGGGATGAGTGAGGCTGGTCGCTCTCGTCTTAAATGTCGGGACCAACTGCCTATCCCCGGGCTCCTACACTCCTCATGGGGCAATGTAGGATTGGATGATGGATGATGGATAGAATAGGTTAGCGAAATGTCTGGTTCATTAATCAGAACATACATTCAAAATATGCGCGCTTTTAATGTTCATGCAGCGCATTCTCGCCCAATCTAGCGGTTGTCGTGGCATTCAAATGCCAGAACTGGGTTTCGCCAAGACTGACGGTCCAGATTTTTTTTTTATAGTAAGGATGACTGACGTCCAGGCACATCTGGAGACTGAATATATCCGTTGGACCGCTTAAACTCTGTTTTTTTTATAGTACGGCCCATAATCGCGATGCTCACAGGTCCCTACCCCCGGGTTCTCTTCTTTATTATATTTTGAATATGCCCAGTCCCGTCTATTATTGGGTACGCTGGGCGCCAGTGGGTTAATAGTGCTCTTACTCATTTAGTTTGCTCGAACAATATATAATTCACAAGAAAATGTTAAGGTGTAATATGCAAATTAAATCATGAAGGAAGAGGTGCTACAAAGCCTCCTATGCCACTCCTGACCTTACCTAAACCTACCTCACATTCCTTACTTTCCCCAGTCTTCATATTCCCTGCTCTCTCGATCCCTATTGCACCCCCTCTCTCTCTCTCTCTCTCTCTTTTTTTCTCTCTCTAAGTTTACCTGAGGCTTTCGCTGCTTTTCATTTGGGCGCAAAATCCAGTTAGCTGCTATTTCATTTGGGAGCCAGTATACCACTTCATTTGGGCACCAACATATCATAGCTAACCATACCTGACCTAAACTAATCTAACTTAATTTAGGTTAGGTTAGGTTCGGTTTGGTCAGGTTACGTTAGATGAGGATAGGTTAAATTAGGATAGATTAAATTAGGTTAGGTTAGGCTGAGTTGGATTACGTTAGGTTAGGATAGGTTAGGTTAGGTTAGGTTAGGTTACGTTAGGATAGGTTAGGTTAGGCTAGGTTTATTTAGTTTAGGTTAAGTTAGGTTAGGTTTGGTTAGCAACGATATGTTGACTCCCAAAAAGAGTGGTACTGTATACTGGCGCCCAAATGAAATAGCAAACTGGATTTTGTGCCCAAATGAAATGCAGCAGAGGCTTTGCCGCCCCCTACATATTCCCCATCTCCTATTCCACCTCCACTTAACAGACTGTTCAGCTTCATGGCATGATTTAAAAACGTATCTCTGTCCTCACACTCTTTTTTCTCTCTTGCCACAAAAACTTCCTTCCCTTCTCATCGGCCTCTTTCCTCAATTTCCCTCACCTCCTGACTTTCCTTCCATCCACCTAATCAGCCCCCACATAATGAACTTCCCCTTTATGATCTGCTCTAAGAGCCTGTTTCTCCTCTCTTACTCCATAGACATCTTTCATCTTCCTTATCTCTCAGTTATATCCACACCTCCCCAATCCTCCAAAATTTCTCTCTCCATCCCCCACCCCCAACTTCTTTTAAATACCCAGTCCTCCCTTTCCGGCCGCACTTAACGAACTGTTCCCCATTATGGCGTGATGTGCATAAAAGCGACAATGTAGTGACCCGGGTATTCCTCTGAGATGGGCCGCCCCGCCCCACAAGTTACCCTAAGTAGCTTCACGAATGGCCATGATTATGCTTTCACCACCCCGTATTAAAGCCACGCCACCACTCCGCACCCCGCATACTCTCTCTCTCTCTCTCTCTCTCTCTCTCCTTTACCTTCTGCAGGCTGAGTTCATGCTTGTTTAGATTACTTTCTTGCAGTTTCATTTCCGTCTGCTTCCTTGTTAACTTCAGACCTGTTATTTCATTTCGGAGCAAAATCCACTTTGTTATTAATTTATTTTGGCGCCAGTGTATAACCTCTTTTGGGCGCCAACTTATCGTTACCAACCTAACCTAACCAAATCTGAAATACTCATATGTTAGCAAACGATTATTCAAAATGGTGATGACCTGTTCTAGTTGATAGGTAAGAATTTAAGATAACCCATTTTAATTCGGCGTCCACTGCTTTGTTTTAACTTAGCTCCCAAATAATGTGTAATGTGGTGGCCAATTGGTACCGGTATATTATAGTCGCTCAAATGAAATGGCAGTGCGCCCAAACGAAATGCCCCGAGTTTTTTCCTACCCACCCCATTCCTCAGTCTCCACCTTCCTTCCCCCACCATTTGCTTAGGTTCGGTTATTTGGTAGTTGAGATTCGCTTCTTGTTTCGCATTTAGGGCCGTTCTATAAAAACCAGTAGTTCAGCGGTTGAATGGCGATGTTCTGTCGTT
Organism: Coenobita brevimanus; assembly: GCF_032717465.1. NCBI lineage: Eukaryota > Metazoa > Arthropoda > Malacostraca > Decapoda > Coenobitidae > Coenobita > Coenobita brevimanus. Next base: position 22,595,541 of record NC_137014.1, on the reverse strand, counting down.
AGACGATCCTGAGCGCCAGTTATCCTTACTATATAAAATCTAGACAGTCAGCCATAGCGAAACCCAGTACAGTCGTTTGAATGCCGTGCCATCCGCTGAATAGAGTGAAAATACTTTACATGAGAGGTAATAGAGCGGGGATTTTGAATTTTTCATCTCTTTCATAACCAAAAACATTGTTAACCCATTATAAGCGTTTTTTTTTTTTTTACGTAGAAAATACTCGTATGTATATATACGTTAAAATTGGTAAAAAAATTACTGCAGAACGCATAAAGAGGCTGCATTTACGGGCAAGACAGATTATAATGTATAGCCTAAGCATGCATTATGATCAAGTTTCCTTATGCCATTATTTAGGCGAAATAATTATTGTAAAATAGCTAGAGGAGAGTTTGTACGAGTGAATAGAACGTATTATTCATACTATATAGACTTTGATGGAAGTTTCCTGCCAGCCCACCAATTAGGAACTATATAGCTGTACCCTCAAAAAAAAAGAAAAAAAAAAAGTATCGGCACCCTAGGGTCGGAAATTATGTGAAACGCTTCATCTCTGGTTCAATGGGTAGTGTTGGCGTACCTGTTTAATTCACAATAATGGTTGAGGTGCCACGCAGTACAGTGTTACCCGGACGAATCAAGTTTTATCTGTATAAGATAACAACTCCAATGAAGGATGAAAAGCGACATAACCGTGTTATTTCCCGTAAATCATAGTCCGCGTATTGCCGTATCATAATGTTGTTACTCTTGCCACACCACATACCGCTTTAGCATTCCTAACTAAGCATTCCCTATATGCATTCCACAGTCTGTCCAGATCCATTTCATTCCAATTCAGTAATTCTAACTCGTCCTCTACTTTGATCCTGTATTCATCTGCCATTTCTTTGATCCTCAGCTTCTCAATTTTCAGTCTTTCTCTCTGACTGCTCCTCTCTCTCCTGATCCACCTCACTCCTTTCTGCTTGATCTCGCATACCACAATCATATGATCTGACAGACCTCCACACACACACACACACACACACACACACACACACATATATATATATATATATATATATATATATATATATATATATATATATATATATATATATATATATATATATATATATATATATATATATGTATGTATGTATTCAGTATATGCTATAGTAACAGAATTAGAAAACAATAGTTTGGATGATGTAAGTCTGATTAAGATCCGCAGAAAAGAAGCAAAATAGGTTCAGCTTCAAGACAGTAACCACATATTTATTATAATGAAAGACAAAATGAAAGAGTTAGTGGTGTAAGATTTCTTATTAACAGACATTTTGCAGAGAATATTGTTAAATTCAGCAGTGTATCTGAAAGAGGATGATGATTGTAATTTGACTAGGCAAAAGATACACCCTGAAAGTAATACAAGTATATGCACTGTATTCCCAGAGCTCACATGAAGAAATATAAATATTCTATGACGACATCTTCTAGATTATGCAGTAAGAAAAGATAAGATATACTACACCCATGGGAGACTTCAGTGCAAAAATTGGTATCCTCCTTCTTTCTCTATACTCATTTCAAAGCCAAAGGTGGCTGTTGTGTATATGTAGGCAATGACTTATCTTGCTCTCGTGTTCCTAAACTTGATTCTTCTATATTCTATACTCTATGGTTTTGGTTTTGCTGTAATTCTCTGACTAAATATATCTGTGCTGTTTATTTATCCCCTAATTCTACTATGAAAATATTTTTGACTATCTTACTTCTACGATGGAACACATCCTATCCGTTTCTCCTTTCTCTGAAATCTCCATTCTAGGAGATTTCAGTGTTCACCACCACTTATGGCTCTCCTCTCCTTTCACTGATCCACCTGGTGAATAAGCTTACATCTTTTCTATCCTTAATGACTTAATGCAGCTTGTACAGCACCCTACCCATATCCTTGACTGCCTTGGAGATAGCTTCAACATTCTTGACCTCTTCCTTACAACTAATCCTTCTGCTTATGCTGTTAATATTTCCTCTCCGTTGGGCTCTTCTGATCACAACCTTATTACCTTAACCTGTCCCATCGCTCCAGTACGGCCTCTGGACCCTCCAAAGAAATGTCAGTTGTGGCACTCTGGAGCAGCTGATTGGGAGGCCCTCAGGCAGTACTTCGTTGATTTACCATGGAATAATTATTGCTTCCATGACCAGGAGATGTCGGGTGTGCCTTTCGCATTATGATGGTTATTCTCTCTAGCATGGAAGCATACTCTCATTTCCCATATCCATTGACTAATGCAAAAAAAAAGCCTTGGTTTAATCACGCTTGTTCTAATGCTGTCCACAACAAGAAGAAGGCCTATATCACTTCTTTTTTTATGTTTCTGCCCGGAATTGTGCTAAGTCTGTCCTTCGCTTTCCTAAAAATAATTTCATTCTTACTAAATGCTCTCAGCTCACCGACTTGAATTCTTCTCGCTCCTTCTGGCACCTTGCAAAAAACCTTTCTAACAACTTTACTTCATAATCCTTCCCTCCTCTTTTCTACTCTGATGGTTCTGTAGCTATTTCTTCTATTGATAAAGCACATCTCTTCGCTCAGACTTTCTCCTCCAATTCCACCTTAGACGATTCTGGTGATGTTCCTCCATCACTTCCCCCCTCTGACTTCCTCATGGCTTCCATTAAAATTTCTTCAACTGATGTATTTTCTGCATCACTGGCCTCACTATTAACAAGGCATATGGGCCTGATGGGGTCCATCCTGTTGTCCTAAGATCTGTGATTCTGTGCTTACATCCTGCCTAGATAAACTCTTTTGCCTTTGTCTGTCAACGTGTACCATTGCTACTCGCTGTAAATTTGCTCTAATTCAGCCAGTCCCAAAGAAGGGTGATCATTCCCAACCCTCTAACTATTGCCCAATTGCTTGAACATCCTGTGTTTCAAAAGTTTTTGAGGCTATTCTTAACAAAAAAAAATTTTAAAGCAACTTTCCTGTCACAACTTTCTGATCGTCAGTATGGGTTCCATCAGGCACGTTCCACTGGCAGTCTTCTCCTGCCTTTCAGACTCCTAGTCATCTCGTTCCGGGAGTTTGAAGAAAGCTTTGCCATTGCACTTAAGAAGTTAAGACAAAAATCTTTAATTTCCACACTGCCCTCTTACGGTTTTTATCCTACTATCTGTGCCTTCATGTATTGCTTCATTTCTGGTCATTCTGTAGCTGATAATGTAGACGGCCATTGTTCTTCTCCTAGATCAATCAGTAGTAGCGTTCCTCAGGGATCTGTCCTATCACCAGTTCTCTTCCATTTATTCATAATGGCCTTCTAAGCTCCACACACGATCTTATTCACTCATACTCTGATGATTCCACCCTTCATCATTCCATTCGGTTCCAGCAACGTCCATCTTAGCAGTTACTTCAACAAAAAAGGGATGAGGTTATGGCACACCTAATGTCTGACTTGGCTTGTATCTCTGACTGGGATAAAAGTAATCTTGTTGTTTTTAATGCATCAAAGCCTCAGTTCTTACACCTATCAACCCAACAAAATCTTCCACAGCAGTACCCACTAATGTTTAATAATATCCAGATCAATCCTGCATCGTCCTTAAATATACTTCCGGTTTCATTCTCCCAAGTTTAATCTTGGAAAGATCCTATTACACCTCTTGTAAAATCTACTTCCAAGAGATTAGGTGTTTTAAGCTGACCCCTTTAACTTCTTTACCCCTGCAGAATTGTTGATTTTATACACGGGTTTTATTCGTCCCTGTGTAGAGTACATCTGTCATGTGTGGGGAGGCTCCCCACATACAGCTCTTCTCAACAGAGTGGATTCAAAATCTTTTTGCCTCATCAACTCTCCTCCTCTTTCTGGCTCCCTTCAACCTCTGTTTCTTCGCCACACTGTTGCATCTTTATCTCTTTTTTATCGCTATTTCAATGGTCACTGCTCCTCTGAACTGTCTGCTTGCATCCCTCCACCTCTACAACGGGTGCGTAGCACCCATCTAGAAACAAACACTCATCGCCTTTTCTGTCCAGCTTTCTAATGCACGAGTTAATCATTACTTCCAGTCCTTCATTTATGGAACAGGTCAACTCTGGAACTTTCTCCCTATGTCTGTATTTCCTACTTCCTACGACCTTCAGTCTTTCAAAAACCGTGTGTCCAGGCATCTCGAAATGGACGGATCTTGATTTCTGCTCTCTTTTGTATTTTTTTTTCTTGGAAGGAACGTTTTGCTGGCTCCTGGCCTTTGGTTCCTTCTTCCTTTCATTAAAAAAAAGACTAACATGGAGAAATTCATGCACTAGCCCTTGATATTTCTAAAGCTTTCACAGAGTGTGGCACCATTCCCTGCTGTCCAAGCTCTCTTGTTATGGACTAACTGTCTTTTGTTCCCTTGCTTTCCTCATATCTCATCAACAGAAAGATAAGAACAAAAGTAGATTATGTATATCCCAATTTCAACCCAATTTATCCGGGCGTGCCACAAGCATCAGTTCTGGGTACAACCCTATTCCTAATTCATATTAATGAATTCTTTTCTGTCGCCCATAATCCCATCCATTGATATGCAGATGATTCAACAATTCACAATTCATTCACACTTAAAAACCCATTCACAAAGTTTAATATCTCTAACTCACAACTCAGGACAGCCATCTCCATAAATCAAGACTTATCTAGGATCACTGAATGGAGACAAGATATCCTTGTCTCATTTAATGCTAGTAAAACCAAATATACACAACTTACCAATAGACAGTGCCAGATCCCTGTATTACGTTCAATGCTACTAATATTACTATCTCCAAAAGTATTGCACTTGGTGTTTCACTTAACAGTGCCCTCAGCTGGACCTCTCATGTCAGATCACTTACTAAAACGCGTCAAAGAAACTTGGATTATTGTGCAGAGTTCGTACTGTAGCTTCTTCACTGATGAGCAGTTAGCTATAGTTTTTATATCTTGTGCTCTCTCAGCTAGAATAATGCCCACCTTTGTGGAACGGATGTCGAGAGGTTGCACCAAAACAACTAGACAAAATTCAGAACAAAGCTGTTAGAACAGATACTATCCCTGTTATTACACCATATAACCAAGTCTTGGCGCCTGGTGGTTAAGTGGGTAATTGAGGTGCTCCAATCGGATTGAGCCAGTGAAGGTCTATATCCACGGGGTGGTTGGGTTTATTGCTCACGTAATGCCACTCAGGAATGAGTGAGGCTGGTCACTCTCATCTTAAATGTCAGGACCAACTTGCCTAGCCCCGGGCTCCTACGCCCCTCATGGGGTAACGTAGGATTGGATGATGGATGGATGAATGAATGTCTATTACACATAACCTACCTTCCCTACAAGTAAGAAGGAATCTTGCCTCCTTTGCAATATTTTACAGATACTTTACAATGCTCAGGCGAAGTTGCGTCCATTGTGCCACCTCTCCATGCCTTCCCTGTGCTACACATGCATCTGGTTGTGCTCATGACTGGAATGTCACACTCATATTTTGCAGAACTTCCGCCTATCTGATATCTTTTAATCCCCGAACTGCAACTCTTTAGAACTCTCTTCCCCTGAGTTGTTTCACCACTGACATCAACCTACAGCTGTTCAAGTCCAACCCTTACAGATGCTTTATGATTGGAGGACACCAGTATTCTGATGTATGGATTATTTTCTCTTATTCATTTATTTTTCCTTCCTCTGATCTGTTGTATATAAAAAAGTGGATGAAATGAAGTTTAATGAGATTGATTAATGATTTATGTGGCAGAAGTGTAATAAAATTTAATGGCGTACATTACATTTGCTAAAACTTTCTGAAACATTCGCTGAAATTGCAAAAAGGTAAATTTACTTAGTTGTCCCTCTGTTGGTCCAAACTGTACCCACACTCTTTTAGGGGAATCTATTAGTATTGATGCTTTTTTCGGAGAGTTGGAGCGGAGTATACCGGGTGAGTGATGCACACTGGGCGAGCAGAAGTTCACTTATAAATGTGATGGTTGCTCTCGGAGAGCATGATTTAGATTTACTGAAGAATATGGTATATAATTGGAACTAATGAATGCTGTTCATATTGACTGATCAGTATATATATATATATATATATATATATATATATATATATATATATATATATATATATATATATATATATATATATAGTTAGATAGATAGAGATAGATGATAGATAGATAGATAAATGGATAAATAGATAGATATAGATGATAGATAGATGAATAAATGGATATATATATATATATATATAAATATATAAATATATATATAAATATAAATATATAAATATATATATATAAATATAAATTGTTACATAGCCTATGATTTCATCATCCTTTGTGTAATTTTAACGCACAGTATGCTGCATGTTTGATCACGAGCGTGTTCTGCCTCAGTCCCACCCTTCTACCGTTATAGTAGAGTAAGTCGTCCTTTCTGTTATTCAGTGCGAGATTGTCGACCGTTTGTCCCCATCGCTTCATTTGCGCGTCCTTATTACAAGTTCTATCAGGCTCTGCTGGCCCCTATATAATGAGCTCAGTCTCTGCATCATTGCCACTTAGATCTGCTCCTCATTTTGTTCACATCTCTGTCCTCCCCTGTACAGATATTATTATTGTGAGTGCTCAAGAAGTCTCCAACCATCTAGCAGCTGTGTGTAATTTGAGTATAACTGTTATTGCATTTTTTCCTTGTACTGTATAGCATAAGGTGTTGATTTGTAGGCCTAGTGAGAAGTTTTTGTAATTTATGTAGGATTCATTTTGTAAGTTATTTTTGATAATAGTTTGTATCTGTAATTATTTATCTGGCATTCACTGAGTATTATCTGGTATCTCATTTTATCAGGGCTGACTTAGATAAATTTACTCTTGCTAATTTCGTGTTAATAGAGGCTATTGCAGTTAACCATATATTTAACCTGTTTTTGCCATTACATTATCCTTATGAGTCCTGAATGTTTTATTGTTAGTTTGAGCATTAAACTTTGACTTGTAATTTTACCTAACTCTTTTGTTTTGAACCTGGAACTTTACGGGACAGTAGTGATTTTTAGCATTCTCACTGAAAGTGTACGTTATCTTTCTCTGTTCCGTAACATAAATTTGGCGACCTCATATCAGGATATTCAGGATATTATCATAAGGATATTGTTTGATATTTTGTGACTGTGATATATTCATGATGGCTACTATTTCTACACTTGATGAAGCCAAAGATTTTTTGTCAAATGTGCAAACAGTGTGTGATATAGAAAACAGAACAAAGAATGAACTTAAGCTTGTTGCTCAACAATTGGGAATTGTTGTTCGCTCTCATCATTCTAAAGATCAAATTGTTGACATGATTAATGAAAGCTTGTTTAATGTAACTCCTCCAAATGAGCAAACGCAGATTGAATTAGCTAAGTTACAGCTAGCCCTGCAGGAGGCCCGTGCTAAGGAGGCTGAGTTTCACGCACAAGTTGAACTTGCTAGGATTCAGGCAGACCATGAGTATCGCATGAAACAATGTGGAACTGGATCATCTAGCTCTGATGATTTTGATGTGGCTAAAAATGTTAAACTTGTCCCTCCTTTTAATGAATCTGATTTAACAAAGTATTTTCAGTTGTTTGAGAGGGTAGCTACAGGTTTTAATTGGCCTAAGAAGTATTGGCCAGTACTCCTTCAAACTGTTCTCACCGGTAAAGCTCAAGTAACTTATGCATCTTTGCCTCAGGATCAGTCTGATAATTATGATGTAGTTAAGAGCTTGATTCTTAAGGCCTATGAGCTTGTTCCTGAAGCTTATAGAGTAAAATTTAGGACAACTTATAAGCAAGATAAGCAATCCCATGTTGAGTATGCAAAAATCAAAGAAGATCTGTTAGAGCAGTGGTTAAATTCTAAGAATGTGGATTCTGATTTTGGTAAATTTAAGCAGATGATTTTGCTGGAGGATTTCAAAAGGTGTATTAGTAAAGATGTAAGCCTATATCTTGATGAGAAAAGAATAGATAATTTGTCTGATGCTGCAGTTTTAGCTGATGAGTATGTTCTCACTCACAAGAGATATTTTAGAGGAAAAAGGAAAGCTGAGAGTCAGTACGTTGCCTCTACTCAGAGTACAGGTAACAGGAAAGAGAATAAGGATGATGTTTCTCAGGAAGTTAATACCAGCTTCACCTCTAGATTTCGGAAAAGTAAATGTACTTATTGTAGTAAGCTTGGTCATACTACGGAGAGATGTTTCAGGAGACAGCGTGATGTGAACAAAAAGGAGTCTTTAAATATTCAGTCAATTGGTCTAGTGTCCACTCTTGAGAGTTCCCAGAATTCTTTAACTGAGTTAACTGAACCTGCTTTGAGGGGTAACTTAAATTCTCATGATGGAGCTCCTCTTTTGAGCAGTAACGTGGGTGACACTCTCAAGAGTTCATGTGCTATTTTCCTGTCTGATGGTTTTGTCAGTCCTCTGGACAGTAATGACAGGAAATCAGTTAAAATATATCGTGATACAGGTGCTTGCCAATCCCTTATGCTGACCAGTGTTCTAGGCTCTAATGTTAATTCCTCTGATGAAACTGTAATCTTACAAGGTGTAGGGAATAATTACTTCTCTGTTCCTCTGTGCAGAATGAATTTAGAGTCTGGTTTTGTTAATGGTTCCGTTATGGTTGGGTTGGTTGAGACACTCCCAATGTCAGGTGTAACTTTCTTACTTGGAAATGATATTGGTGGAAGTCAAGTGTGTCCAGCTCCTCAGTTGTCTAGTGAGCCAGTGGCTGCGACCCAGGATTGTGATGTCCCTGATGTGTTCCCTGCATGTGCTGTCACTAGGGCTAAGTCTAAAGTTACTGGTGATTTAGAGGATAATGATGATGATGATGTTATCCTAGCTGACACTTTTCTTGCTAATTTGGACCACTCACCAGATGAGGCAGTACCCCGTAGTGTTGATAATTTGTCTCGTCAAGAGTTGGTTGAGTTGCAGGTTGCTGACCCTGAGTTGAAAGGTCTAGCTAACTCTGCTTACAGTGAAGAAGAGTCAGCCGGTGCTTCTACTTGTTATTATGTAAAGTCAGGAGTACTTATGAGGAAGTGGAGACCCCCAACAGCATCAGCCGACTGTGAATGGGAGGTTGTACATCAAGTTGTCATCCCTCGTGTTTGTAGGCAGGATATCATTCGAGTGGCTCATGATACCAGTTTGGCAGGACACCTTGGAGTGAGGAAGACTGTGGCACGCATTTTGAAACACTTCTACTGGCCAGGTATCTTCAGGGATGTTTTCTGGTATTGTAAGTCTTGTCACACCTGTCAAGTTGTGGGGAAGTGTAATCAGACCGAAAAGGTTGCACCTCTAGTTCCCATTCCTCCTTTTGAGGCGCCTTTCACCCGTGTGTTGGTGGATATTGTGGGCCCTCTTCCTAAGACTTCTTCAGGATTTTCTTATGTGTTGACCATGATTGATATGGCTACTCGTTATCCTGAAGCCATTCCACTTAGAAACATCTCAGCAAAGAACGTGGTTAAGGAAATGCTAGGGTTCTTCACAAAGTTTGGTCTGCCCAAGGAGGTACAGTCAGACCGAGGAAGTAATTTCATGTCGAATGTTTTCAAGCAGTCTCTGAAAGAGTTGGGCATCACCCAGATCACGTCTTCAGCTTACCATCCCCAGACCCAAGGAGCGTTGGAGAGATATCATCAAACACTCAAATCGATGCTCAAGAAATACTGTTTGGAACATCAGAAAGACTGGGATAAAGGTCTTCCATTCGTTGTGTTTGCTGCAAGAGAATCTCCAAATGAATCACTGGGCTTCTCACCTTTTGAACTACTGTTTGGCCATGAAGTAAGAGGACCCCTTAAGTTACTCAAGGAATGCTGGCTGTCGGAGGAAGATGACGTCAACCTGCTGGAGTATGTGATGAAGTTCAAAGAACGGCTGTCCACTGCTTTACAGCTGGCGAGAGAGAATTTAGGAGCTGCTCAGGAGAAGATGAAGACTTGGTATGATAAGAAGTCCAGGTTACGCCACTTTCAGCCAGGAGATCAGGTTTTGATTCTGCTACCAGTTCATGGGCAACCTCTTCAAGCCAAGTTTAGTGGTCCTTATTTCGTGGAGAAGAAACTCAGTGATGTCAACTATGTCATCGCCACACCAGATCGTAGAAAGAGCAAGCAACTATGTCACATCAACATGCTAAAGTTATATCACAGGCGGGACGAAAATAATCCAGTCTGCACTGTAGCTGTTCCACCCGAGTCTGCAAGTGAAGCTCTCCCATGCAGTATGAGCCTGAGTGATAGTTTGGGGAAGAATCCTGATATCATAAATGATCTCCAGACTAAGCTTTCTCATCTACCTCCCAAGGAAAGGCAGGAGTTTTCGGCATTACTGCAGGAGTACCCGCAAGTGTTCCGTGCTACTCCAGGAAGAACCACTGTGTTGATGCATGATGTCGATGTTGGAGACGCAAAGCCAATTAAATTGCCTCCTTACCGTGTGAACCCAGTGAAAGTTCCTCTCATCCAGAAGGAGCTTGACTACCTGTTGGACCACAAGATGATTGAGCCCTGTCAGAGCGAGTGGAGTTCTCCTGTCACTCTAGTCCCTAAGCCAGGTGGGTCACAGAGGCTTTGCATTGACTACAGACGTGTTAATCAGATAACCAAAACAGACACTTACCCTCTCCCTCGCGTGGAAGATTGCATAGACAAGATCGGAAAGGCTAGGTACATAAGTAAGTTTGATTTGTTAAAGGGATACTGGCAAGTACCTATGACTGAACGTGCTAGGGAGATCTCATGTTTTGTAACACTAGGAAAGGCTTTTTGCATGTTCTGTAATGCCGTATGGTATCAAGAATGCACCAGCCACATTTCAGAAGCTCATGAATGTTGTAACAGAGGGTTTGGCAGGGTGTGTTGTTTATATTGATGATGTATTAATCTTCAGTGACAACTGGAAAGATCACCTATGCCATGTCAGTAAATTTCTTGACCGTTTAGTTCATGCTAATCTTGTAGCTAATTTATCAAAGTGTGAGTTTGGTCAAGCTAAAGTTCAGTACCTTGGGTATGTAATTGGTGATGGACATGTTGCACCACCAGGAGCTAAGGTTCAGGTTATAAGTGATCTTCCCAGACCTAAAAGTAGGAAAGAGCTACAAAGATTTTTGGGAATGGTAGGTTATTACAGGAGATTTGTTCTTAACTTTTCTATTCTTGTATCACCACTTACAGACCTACTGAAAAAGGGAGTTAAATTTGTCTGGACCGATAACTGTGAATCCTCTTTCAACAAACTTAAAGCTATTCTATTAAGTCAGCCAGTGCTCGCTACTCCAAATTTTGCTAAGCCTTTTAAGATGGCTGTTGATGCAAGTGATACTGGAGCTGGGGCTGTTTTGCTGCAAGAGGATGATCAGGGTATTGAACATCCTGTATCTTATTACAGTAAGAAGTTCACTCCACCTCAAAAGAACTACTCCACTATTGAGAAAGAGCTTTTGGCCTTGATTTTGGGTTTACAGCATTTTTCATTTTATTTGTGTTCTGGTTTTGACCCCATAGTCATTTATACCGATCATAACCCACTGAAATTCCTTAGTAAGTTTAAAGATAAAAATCAGAGATTGACAAGATGGAGTCTATTTCTTCAGGAGTATTCATTAGACATACAACATGTCAAGGGGAAAGAAAATGTTATTGCAGATTGCTTATCTAGACTTTAGACAGATTGTTTTAGAGTAATAAGAAATTTCCTTTGTAAATTTCTTTTTTTGTGGGGAGGTGTTACATAGCCTATGATTTCATCATCCTTTGTGTAATTTTAACGCACAGTATGCTGCATGTTTGATCACGAGCGTGTTCTGCCTCAGTCCCACCCTTCTACCGTTATAGTAGAGTAAGTCGTCCTTTCTGTTATTCAGTGCGGGATTGTCGACCGTTTGTCCCCATCGCTTCATTTGCGCGTCCTTATTACAAGTTGTATCAGGCTCTGCTGGCCCCTATATAATGAGCTCAGTCTCTGCATCATTGCCACTTAGATCTGCTCCTCATTTTGTTCACATCTCTGTCCTCCCCTGTACAGATATTATTATTGTGAGTGCTCAAGAAGTCTCCAACCATCTAGCAGCTGTGTGTAATTTGAGTATAACTGTTATTGCATTTTTTCCTTGTACTGTATAGCATAAGGTGTTGATTTGTAGGCCTAGTGAGAAGTTTTTGTAATTTATGTAGGATTCATTTTGTAAGTTATTTTTGATAATAGTTTGTATCTGTAATTATTTATCTGGCATTCACTGAGTATTATCTGGTATCTCATTTTATCAGGGCTGACTTAGATAAATTTACTCTTGCTAATTTCGTGTTAATAGAGGCTATTGCAGTTAACCATATATTTAACCTGTTTTTGCCATTACATTATCCTTATGAGTCCTGAATGTTTTATTGTTAGTTTGAGCATTAAACTTTGACTTGTAATTTTACCTCTTTTGTTTTGAACCTGGAACTTTACGGGACAGTAGTGATTTTTAGCATTCTCACTGAAAGTGTACGTTATCTTTCTCTGTTCTGTAACAATATATATATATATATATATATAATATATATATATATATATATATATATATATATATATATATATATATATATATTTATATGTATATATATATATATATATATATATATATATATATATATATATATATATATATACTGTATATACATATATATATATATATATATATATATATATATATATATATATATATATCAATTATCTGTTGTCAGAATATCCAGCCCAATGCAATATCTGATGCTGTCGGTTCGGCTCTATTAAAGGAATATCCAGCAAAATTATGTAACGTCCGCGCCTAAATGGGAAGTAACCAGCGGTTCTCTGCAGTATCAGGATGCGAGGCTTATCAACTGGCTCATTTGCAGTAGTGAACCAGCGCCCGGGGAAACCCTGCAACACACCAGCCAATGAGAATGCCCGCAACACGCCAGCCAGTCAGAATCCGTTGTAGGAGCTGCCCTCTGCCCACCGAGCCTACTATCACTCTTTCAGTCTTTCGTGGATCTCTTTCAGTAAAGATGTATATATGTGTTCTATGTGCTGCGCTCTTGTGACTATGCAGTGGCAAAACCCAAGTGCTAACACTTACTCAGTGGCCTCCCATGCCTTGCTTGTTGTTGCAAAGCTTGTGGCCTCCCAGCGATTCGTGTCCTAGTTCTCTATTGTGATTCTGAAATTACTGTACACGTAATTACTGCCACTACACCTCACGGGATTAAGTGCACTGAACTGTACTGAACTGTAAACCTCAACTCTTCACTGATGCCAACACTAGGTGAGTACATACAGTAATACACTATCATCTATGTACTGTAGCCTATTATTGTACTGTAATAATGCTGTATTGTATTTTATGCTTAACTTTCATCTTTTACTCATGGGAAAGTTTTTAAGATAGAGGGTAGAGAAAAGCAAGCCGAATAAATCCACTGAAAAAAGGCGTGCTCTCCATTGGTGGAGTTTTTAGTACCCATACAGTTTTCTACCTAACGAACCAAACAAACCGATTCTAACTACCAACGAGTTTGCAGTATCTTACAGTATCTTGGCAGGTCCACTCTGTTAAATCATCCGCTCTCGTCAGTTCAATGCATAGCGTTTGTAGTAGCAACAACTCGGCCCCAGTCACCGAGATAGTGAAACCTGGTTTCACATCTCCCTAGACATCTCTTCCCTCGCTGCTTACCTGACGACTTTGAGCCACTTCTGACTCTTGCTGAGTCGCACCACGTCCTGCTGAAGAAGAGCCTCTCTCCTTCTTGACAGTCACGGCCAGCCGGTAGTGTCCCTCATCGTAGTACGACGCCGAACCTTGAAGGGGTGCCGCAGGGCACTTCCATGAAGGGGGAACCATTGGGGCCTGGTTATAGGAGGCGGTGAAGGCGGATTTTTCTGTTAGGACTAGGGTTAGGTTACACCTTCACGGGGCAGTGACGGGGCCTCCTTCGACGCCCTTCAGAGGGCGGGGAGACTCCCCCCTGTCATTGTAGGGACTTTTTTGGCCGAAATCTTCCACCATCCGCTCCGTCTTATATACAGTATAGTTTACTCAAACTTGGTTGGGTCTTTCTGCTGAGCTGATTTGTATAGCAGATTAGCTCTGCTGACTGCCCTAATCTTGTTGCTCTAAATATCTTTTACGCCTGTGTGGCTTTATTTAATTTACTTTCGCTTGCTTAAGTCTATTTTCAGTGTGCTAATTTACACATTAAATTAGTTCTCCCAAATAGACTTTATTCATGTTAAATTAAATTAAATACCCCCAGCATTAATTTAGTTCATTTGCGTTAACCTGAATACTATTGATTTAACTCTATGAGCTAATTCAACAGGCAGATTTGACACTCGTTGAACTAAATTATTATTATTATTATTATTATTATTATTATTATTAATTATTATTATTATTATTTTTACGTCGTCTGCCCACACTTCTTAGTCCTCTGGGCCTGCCCCCGCCCCCCTCCAAGCCACAGCCCTCCTCCTCTGCTCCCAAGGCGCGCATGGGTAAGACTGCCGTCAAGGCTGCCCCTGCCACCGCCTCCGTCACCGCCTCCGCTGCCGCCGCCGCCGCCTACCAAGGACTCCCTGCCTACCAAGGACTCCACCTCTTCCAGCCCTACTCGCTCCCTTATCCCCCAGACTTGCTGCCCCGCTTCTGCCGCAGCTGCGGTACACCATGCCGGAGATCAGATGAGCCCTCCCGCTACCACCAAAGTGGCTGGAGCGAAGCAAGAGTGCCACCCCTCTATGTCCAGCTCGGACACATCCCTCAGAGCGCCCAGCCACGAACGGTGACGCCGATCCTGCCTCCCTGGCTTCCACTTCCTCTTCCTGCTTCACCACTGCTGCCTCCTCCCACTGTTCCCACAAGTCAGCACTCATCCATGACAGCATGGAAATGTCTCAGGACAACGCCACCGACTCCACTCCCACCACTTCTGCTGTCCCTGCTTCCACTACTCCCGCATCTGTCGACTCTAAGGGCTTTACTCTTGTTTCCAGAAAGAGGAGCAAGGAAGTCAAAGCCACAGTGGTGCAGGGAAACTGCGTCCCCCATGCACAAAGCAAGCAGACAGCACGCCCTCCTCCCGCCGCCTCTCGCCCTCGGTTTCCGTGGCAGCTGACCGCCAACCTTCATCGCCTTTCCCAGCCTTTTGAGTCCCCAAGCAGGCAGGATTCAAGACGTCCTATGATGCTGTGGCTGCTCTCGAGACCAACCTGTGGATACTCAGAGTATCGAACTCAATGATGAAGGATGGGAGCTCCCTGGTTGTGCTGCTGGAGGAAGAAACCTACCAGTTCCTGAGAACCATTGCCTTGGACGAGTTTTCCCCAGTCAAGATCTTGGAGCTGGCCCCTGGCCAACAGACCACCAAGGCAGTGGTGATGGGCTTCCCCTAGCCAACTCTGTAGACATCCTCCTGCGTCACCACCAAGTGGAGGCAGTGTAGCGCTGCCGGAAACCGAGGACCCGAGAGGAAACCTGCCAGGTGATTGTCACTCTGCAATTCCCGATGATCCCCGAGATAGACCTGGAGAGCTGGGGGAGGTATCACCTTTGCTCCTCCACTCCAGATCCCTTGCATTGCTACTGATGTCATCACTTCGGCCATCGCAAGGCCAACTGCAGGCACCTGGTGGTTTGTGGCATCTGCGGCGTGAACCACAACACTGTCTGCCTTGGCAAGTTCAAAGTAGGTGAGGCAGCTCAGGCCCACTGCCCAAATTGCCAGGGGAAACAGCACGCATGGCACCCCAGCTGCCTCACCAGATTGGCGCTGGTAAATCGGGGACGACAGCAGTAGGTGAACTGGGTGCAGGGCAGCAGAAGGCCATCCCCACTCCCGCCCCCCCAGGTACATTCGTTTGGGTCTCGCAGAGGACCACGAACCCCCTCCCCCCCTCATCTCCACCGGCCCCCACCACCACCTCACTACTGACTCCAGCCACCACTGCACCAGCCCAGCCTCTCCCCCCCTCCAACTGATCCACCTCATGGGCTCCTATGCTCCACCTGACAGTGGAGGAACTGCGCTCCCTGAGCAGAGATATGGCTCTGGAGATCCTCAAAACACTCAAGGAGGCCAAAGACCGAAAGCTCAATCCGTAGAAACGCTGGTGACAGACATCGTGGAGTCCAAGCTCCAGACCCCCCCACCTCCCCCACCCCCGTTGCGCTACCGCCAGCCTCCACCACCCTGCCTTCCCAAACCCCGACTCAGCCACAACCATGCCCATGATTGGAGCAGTGCCCCCCAAGACATCATTGCAGGCAGAAGGGCACGCCCTCCCACTCCCCCAGGAGGCCGATTGTCCCCCCTCCCCCCATCACACTCCCCACTCCCCTCCGAATTTTACAGTGGAACTACCTAGAGGCAAGGAGCAAGCTTCCCCACCTCCAAGAGGTGGCTGTCAGAGAGGATGTGCATGTCATCCTCCTGCAGGAAACACTCCTTCCCCAGGATTCCACTTTTAGGCTCGGAGGCTTCAGGGGTCACTTCCTTCCCCGAATCGGGGGTGCTACTAAGGAATGTGCCATCCTTGTGAGAGAACACATCCCTCACAAGGAATTCATCCCCCCCATACACTGTGGTGAGGGGGTTAAAGTGCAGGGCATTGTCCTGCAACTTGTGGACTCCCCCCTTAACATCTTCAACTGCACAGGAATCAAGATAGCAAACTGACTTGGGTGGGATCTCGACCCTTGCTGCAGCTCAACCAAACATGTGGGTGGTGACCTGAATTCCCACCACCCTATCCTCTCCTTATCACACCCTGCCAACAAAGATGGGCGGCACCTCGTCATTGTCTTCAAGGATATAGCCGGTGTGTCTGTCCTAAATGATCTTCCAGAGGCAACTTACATCAGAGGCGGCAGAGTTGACCTCTCCTTCGCTACCTCTGCACTTGCCAGTGAGGCTACGTGGTTCCTGCATCCGTTCCTCACAAGCGACCACTTCGCCACGGTGACAGAAGTACAGATTACTGTAACACCCCCTCCTCTGCCACCCCCCCACGCTGGAACTTATGTAAGGCTCGCTGGTCAGAGTACGAGAAAGCACTGAAGATCCTTTTAGAACAAGTCACCCCTCAACTATCTCGCAAGGATCATGCTGAGGCCGTCGCTCATACTTTCAGGAGCACTGCTGCAGGCAGCATTCCCCTGATCATGCCCACGACCTCCCTCGTCAGAGACCATATTTGGTTCTATGACGAGAGAGTGTGGGAGCTAAATCATAGGCTCAACATAGCTTGTAAAGCCTTCAGGAGAGGACCTTCTGATATCACCAGGCAATACCTGGCAGCAGTGGCGTGCCATGTTTCACAAGAAAAGCGACATCTGAGGGACGAGGCCTGGATAGTGTGGTGCAGATCTCTTGATTCACATTCCTCCCTCAGTATGTGGACGAAGATCAGGCACATCACCCACAATGATCCACCGAAACCCCTCCTTTCATCCTGACCCTGTAAGTGAGGCAACCCATCTCACAGCCCAGTTTGCTGACCGTACCCCCCTAGCCAACCCGTCAGGGATGCACAGATGCGCCTTGGGGGCCCTAGAAGGGAATCCATAGATGCTGCCTGTGCACTCCCTGATGACACAGACCACCGCCTCGCAATGGCAGAGCTGGAGGGAGCCCTTTGCGGCAGGCCAGACATCGCCACTGGCTCAGACGGGTTGACCTACTCTCTCCTTGCAATATCAGGAGAGAAGGGGAGATCTTCGCTGCTTGGCCTTATCAATCATTCGTGGGAGTAAGGACGCCTCCCCAGATCTTGGAAGAATGCCATCATCCATCCCATTCCCAAACGACGGGACCCTTCAGCCATGAGACCTATATCCCTTCTCAGCTGTATTGCCAAAACAGCTGAGAGACTCGTCCTCTCCCGTCTCTCCTGGAAACTAGGCTCGTTACACCCACACCTTTTCACCTACCTCCCAGGCAGGAGTGCCCTGCAGTGCCTTCCCTCATTTCTGGGAGAGCTGAGGAGTGGACGAGGGATGGCAGTCTCCTCGATCTGGAGAAAGCCGTCGAGCCAGCCAACCCTGAAGCTGTCCTGGCAGCACCGGAAAAGAGAGGAGTTTGTGGCAAACTCCTTTCCTGGATACAAGATTTCTTCATAGGCCGTGCTGCCTGTGTCCACTTCCAGGGTCAGCTCTCCCCTTCCTTCCCACACGTAAACGGCATGCTGCAAGGGAGCATCCTCAGTCCTCTCCTTTTCAACCAATTAGTTAAGAGCTTACTGAAGATTTACTTCGGCCAGGGAGTAACACTACTCTGCTATGCTATGCTGACGATTTGGCGCTTGTATTCTCCCGCAGGTTCTGCTACAGCCAGGCCCCGACTGCTCTAACCTGCCTCTATGAAAGATGCTGCGAACTAGGTCTGAAGGTCAACCACGAGAAAACTGAGGTCATGCCTTTTGGTCTCCGTCATCCTGAATGCCCTCCCTATCTTGGGGGACATCAGCTTGACCTCGTTAACAGACATCAATACCTGGGGGTGTGGTTTGACAGTCAGTTGACCTTCACCACTTAGGTACATTACCTGTGGGAGTGTGCTTCTGTCAGACTCTCAGCATTAAAAGCCTTCTCACGCCGCAGTTTAGGTGCCTCGAGCTGTGTCCTCACCACCTTTTACATCCACGCCATGCATTCCCTAGTTGACTATAGCTCCATGTATCTTGTAGGACTCTCAGAGGTGCAGTCTTGCTCCTTTGAAGTCCTGCAAAACTCGACGCTGCAAGTCATACTAGGAGCTCCACCATGAACGTGGCTTGAGAACCTCAGGGCTAAAAATGGCCTTCCCTCTCTCCATCACAGAATCTGGGGTCGATCATCAGTAACCGCTGCTCAGATTTGCTGACTTAGGTCTCAACTCCCTGTTGCTACTCTCCTCTGCACCATCCTTTCCTGTCCTCCACACCCGCATCCTAGGAAGGACTGGGCACTCTTCCTTGCTTCCACCATTAGACAACTAGGGTTGGCTAAAGTTTTCCTAGAAGGCCCAGACCTCCCTAGCCCCGACTTTTCTCCTCCCCCACCCTGGAGACCACCCGCCATTAGATGCCTCGCCCAAGCCAGCTCTTGCCTCCAAGCATCATTGCCCTTTCTCCTTTGTCAGGATGGCCTGAGGAGAATTTCATCCCTCCATACTCCAGGATCAGCCAGCATTTGTCTCTGGAGATCTTGTCAAAACCTGGGGGCTCCCTCCGGGGACCTCCACTTACGAGACGAAGCTTGTTGCCATCCTCGGTGCCTTGCAACCATCCTCGGTGCCTTGCAACACGCTGAAATCCACCATCTTCATCAGTGTGTTGTTAAACACACCGATTCGCTCTTGTCTCTGCATGGTCTCCACACAAGACACTTCAGAGACAGTGTTCACCTGTTGACCTCGATTCTTGCTGTTGCGAACTCCATAGTGCAGGAAGGGAGTGAAATTCTCCTCCACTAGCTTCCCAGTCACGTTGGCATAGCGGGCAATGAGCAAGCTGACCCTGCTGCTCGGGCTTCAACCGCCTTACCTGATGTACCTTTTCCACTCCTAATTAGTCTCTCGCACATAAAGCATAGAGCTAAGCGCTCCATCTACAACATGACTAGAACTGACTGCAAAAACTGGGCGGCTGAGTGTGAACCCTCAGCCGCCTGGTTTGCCAGGGCCACGGCATACAACCCCTTCCAATCACCCACAACCACCCCTAATTCACTTATAGTTTGCCTGTGCAAACTCAGGCTAGGCTATTCCTGTCTCTCCCAGATCTCCGGGACTGACCCCATCCCGTGCCCACACTGCCACGAATCTGATGAATACCCCCTCCTACACTACCTTCTTGATTGCCCCACCACCGCCTCCCTTTGCCTTTCCCTTGGATCCAGCCTCACCAGTCATCCCTCACGAGCTTTCACAGCTGCTGGAATAGTCATCCTCTCCCCTACATCTCTACTTCAAACCGTCTCCACCTACCCCCCACTCAAATAGCCAGCCTCACGCATAATCATACGCTACCACTCTGACTTTCAGGTGGATAAATCTATAACAAAAACATCAACAACACCTCTGTTAAATATTACTCATAAAAACTTGGAAAAATAAAGTAAAGAAATAAATCTTGAGGATTTATTGGTGGACTGATGGTTTGGAAAGTTACGTTATACTGTACAGTAGAATTATTGCGACTCCCTTGCATACAATGTTATAAGTGGCCGCAGCCCACCAATTTATTCCGTACCTGTCAGCCATCACTCCACTTCTCACTCACTACTCAGCTGGTTTGCGTAGTAATACAGTAAATATGTACGAATATCAAGCACAGTAATTTTATCCAACAAAATAAACTTTCATTTCTGTCAGCTAGATTTTATCTTCTCTGTCAGTGCAAATGCATTCTAAGATGATGTATAAATTCATCTTAGAATACATTTGAGAAATAAATTGTTCGACCATGGCTGTACACAACTGTGTGCAAAGGGAGTCGTGATAATTCTGCTGTACAACGCCTCTTTCCTAATCATCAGTTTACTAATAAATGCTCAAGATTGATTTCATTTGTTTATTTTTCCATGCAGTTCGTACATATTTACTGTATTATCAGCAAAACAGCTGAGTGACGTGTGAAGCGTAGAGTGACGGCAGTCAGGTAAGGAATATATTGGTGGGCCATGGCCATTTAGACGACTTTGAGCAGGGGAGTCGTAATAATTTTACTGTACAATACTTCTTTCCAAATCATTAGTTCACTAATAAATGCTTAAGAATTATTTCTTTATTTTTTGATTTTTTTTTTTTAAATAAAATAACAAATATTATTTAGCAAAATGATCTAACCGTGTGCATTGTGCACTATTTCATGACACTGCAATCATGTGCGTTACATCTATGATGTGTGTCTAAGAGGAGTTTACGTTTCAAATGGAACTGTTTATGTGGCCCTTGATACGGGTGGTTTTGTATATACCGCAGACATACCCAGTGTATAAGAGCAGCCCATATATCAGATGCCCGGGAAAATAAGTAACTAGGAGGGTCAATTCCCTAAGCTTCCTGTATAACTGTGATTGTACCGTAAATAGTAGTGTACTGTATCAGTACTGTATTTTATGTTTATGATTGTGGCAGGTGGGGGCACTCACCATCTTGTCACTCGATGTAGTGCTGCTCTCGGGTGTCTGCCCTTACCTCTCCTCCCTTCTTTCCTTCCTTCCTCTTCTGTCTTTATTTCATTCTTTCCTCGTCCTTCTGCCTACGGGTGACTTTACACTCCCTCTTTTGTCTTTCTTTCCTTCATTCTTTCTTGTTTCTTCTGCCTATGGGTGACTCTACACTTAGTGGCAAACCAAATGATTTCCTGTACACCAGGATACCGTTTACTATGCTGGGTGGTAACTCTGTCTATCTATCTATTGCCTGACGCCTCAATCTCGTTCGGGGTGGCCACAAACAAATCGCCTCCACGTCACCCTGTCCCCCACCATTTCACTGCCCTGCTCCCAACTCACACACCCCTCTCTCATATACCTCTCCACCCCATCCCTCCATCTCATCATCGGCCTCCCCCTCCCTCTCCTCCCCTCCACCTCATTCACATACACTCTCTTCGTCAGTCTTTCACCCTCCATCCTCTCCATATGGCCAAACTACCTCAGTGTATTCCTCCTAATGCTTCCTGTCACATCCACATCCACACCACAACGCTCCTTTATATTCTCATTTGTCAGCCTGTCTCTCCATGTGACTCCACAGGCTCCTCTTAAATAACTCATTTCCACTGCTCTCACTCTTGACTTGTGCCCTTCCAACAACGTCCAAGCTTCACTTCCATATGTTAGAGTTAGTATCACAATACTGTCATGTAGTAACTTTTTCACTTCCATGTTCACGTCCCTGTTTCTTATCACTGCTTTCAAGGAACCAGCAACCTTTCTTGCCTGCTGTACCCTTTCAAGCACTTCACCCTCCAAAACCTCCATCCTTACTCATCACACTACCCAAGTACTTAAACGTACTCACATTTTCCAATTCCTCACCATCCAACCTCGGTGTACAGTCACTGACTTCACCTCTCTCAAAGACCATCACTTTACTCTTCCCTGCATTCACCTTTAGATTCCGTTTCTTACACACTCTCCCAAACTCATCCACCAAGCCTTCCAGCTCCCTTTCGTCTTCAATCAACAACACAGTATCATATGCAAACAACAGTACAGGGAGTTTCCAAACACTACCCTCTCTCACCAGGGTCACTCCAACATCCATTACTCTACCTTGTACCTCTTTTATTACCCCATACATGTACAAATTGAACAACCATGGAGACATGACACATCCCTGTTTCAACCCAACCTTCAAAGAGAAAAATTCACTCAGTTCACCATCCACACTCACTGCAGCCTTAGCACCATCATACATACTCTTCACAGCATTCAACAACTTCCCATCTACTCTATATATTCTTATTACTTTCCACAATCCTTGTCTATCCACCCTGTCATATGCTTTCTCCAAGTCCATGAAAGCCGCATACAACTTCTTTCCCTTCTCTAGAAACTTTTCCACTAAAGATCTAAGAATGAATATCTGATCTACACAACCTCTTCCCTTCCTAAAGCCTCCCTGTTCTTCTCCAACTAATTTCTCTGTTATTTCCCTAACTTTGTCAATAAGTATCCTACCATACACTTTTCCTATTATACTAAGAAGACAAATGCCCCTATGTTTACCATACACTTCTTTTTCCCCTTTTCCTTTGTACAAGGGAATAAT
Source organism: Coenobita brevimanus (assembly GCF_032717465.1). Taxonomy (NCBI): domain Eukaryota; kingdom Metazoa; phylum Arthropoda; class Malacostraca; order Decapoda; family Coenobitidae; genus Coenobita; species Coenobita brevimanus. The sequence continues at coordinate 22,572,671 of NC_137014.1, read as the reverse complement.
TATACCTGACTTCCAGTCCTCCGGAACTCTACCTTCCTTCCAGGCCAATCTGCACATCTTTCATATCCATTCTGCTACCATCTCTCCCCCATGCTTCAGCATTTCACCACACACTCCATCAATTCCTGGGGCTTTCCCCAATTTAACTTTCTTCATTTCTTCCACAACTTCTATCTTACTGATTTTTTCCTGTCTTCTCACCTCCCTCCTTCTCCCAGCCATTCCCCAGCCACTTATACTCGCATCACTTCCATCCTCTATGTTCAACAATTCCTTAAAGTGTTCTCTCCATCTGCTCACTTTTTCTCCCTTCTCCATTAGTAATCTACCATTTTTATCTTTCACTCCCCTGCTAACTTCACTTCCACCCTGTCTTACTCTCTTCACCTCTTTCCAGAACATTTTCTTACAGTCCCTCCACTTTACACTCAAATTCCTTCCAAATTCCTCATCCACTCTCTTCTTACTCTCTCTTACTAATCTTTTCACCTCTCTCTTTCTTTCTACATAATTATAACTCTCCCCTCCGTCTCCCAACATCTTCCACGCCATTATTTCTCATCCATTCATTGTATGCTTTCTTCTTTTGTCCCATAGCCTGTCTTACCTCTTCATTCCACCACGCTGTTCCTTGCACCCCGCTACGTCTTCTCTTCATCCCACACACCACATCACATGCTGCACATATTTCTTCTGTGAATATCCCGCACACACCTTCCACGTCCCCCATCTGCTCCAGTTCATATTTACCCAATCGTTCCTCCACTTCTCTCTCATATTCTGCCTTTTTCTCATCCTCTTGTAACCTTTCCACTCTTCTTGCATATACTCCTTCTTCCTGTCTTTCCCTTCTTCAATTTTTTCCATCTTTTTTGGATCTTGATTCTGGCCACCACCAAGTAGTGGTCAGAAAGTCCACTCCCCCAACCTCTATAAGCTCTTGCATCCATTACACATCTTCCAATCTTTTCATCCACACGCACATAATCAATCATTGCCTTCCTTTCTTTCAGTTCACCACCCACCCTTCTCATCACTCGCCATATATACCTGTGGATCATTTTATGCCTGAAGAGGGTATTGGCTATCACCAACCCCCTTCCAGCACAAATGTCCTCTAAAGCACTGCCATTCTCATCTGTCTCAGTAGGCACAGCCCACTCACCAACTATTCCATCCACCTTCACATTCCGTACTTTACCATACATATCACCGATCAAAAACACTCTCTCATTCCTTCCAAACTTTTCCATGCACATTTACACATTTGTCCAGAACTCTTCTCTCACTCTGCTTGCACGATCTTGCATTGGCGCATACACACACACGCACAGTCGCCCACATGTGTATTTCAACTTTCAGTCGTACCCACACAATCCTTGACTCAACTGATCCATACTCTCTTATGTTCTTCTTCCATCTTTTACTCACAGCTATACACACTCCTTCTTTTGCCCTCTCATTCTCACCTACTCCTGCACATTCAGTATACCCCATCCATACTCCCATTCTCTCACCCTCTCACCTCCCCATTTAGTTTCATTTACTCCACGTACATCGACTTCAAGCACCTGGACAATCTCTCTCTCTTTCACCTCTTCATTCACACCTCTTATATTCCATGTTGCGATTACCATGTCCTTTGTCCGGTCCTTGGTCTTCATCTTTTGGTCAGTCCTTGTCCGAGGCTTCTTGTTTGTCTTTTTAGTTAGTTGTTTTCCGGGGAGTGGCACTAACCCTCCGCCAACCCTTTTAGTCGCCTTGTACGACAAGCAGGGATACTGGGGGAGTATTCTTGAAATCCCTCCCTACCCCCAGGTAATTTAGTGGGTAATTGCAGTGCTCCAGTCGGATTGAGCCAGTGAAGGTTTATATCCAAGGGATGGTTGGGGTTTACTGCTCACGTAATGCCACTCAGGGATGAGTGAGGCTGGTCTCTCTCATATTACAGTAAATGTCAGGACCATCTTGCCTAGCCCCGGGCTCCCACTCTCCTCGTGGGGCAATGTAGGATTGGATGATGGATGAATGAATTTTATGCTTAGCTTTCATCTTTTACTCATGGGAAAGATTTTAGGACAGAGGGTCAAGAAGAACAATGATGCAATATCCCGCTTGACGCTGAATGTTGAGCCCATGCGGGGGTACAATGCAATATCCGGCATTTAACATTATTCAGCATAAGGTTTGGCTGAATTACAACGGATAATTGAGAATTTACTGTATACAGTATATATAAGTTGTCCATCTTTCTGTCTGCCTAGAGAATGCATATGGATCTCTCTAAACTGCTCTAAAATGTTTGTTTTTATGACAAAATGAGATATGCACATTACACTTATCAAAGTGGCGCAGCTGATGGTGGACATTAAACTCAAAGAGAAATAATCAAGTAAATGTGGTGGAAACATGGTAACCAATTACCACAGATTCTTTTTTCTTCTACAACCAGATTATTAGTTACAATGGGTTTGATGGGCAGACGGATTGGTGGGGTGGGAAGGGTGGGTGGGTTGGGATGGCAGGGTTGGTCGGTGGGTGGGCAGTGGTAAAACAGGTGTATGGCTGGAATAGGTCTCTGGGGAATGTGTCCATGGGGAAATGGGTCCAAGGAGATACATGAGTTCAGTGGGTAATATGGGATCCCGGGGACCTTCTTCCACAGGGAAAGTTGCCATCCAGGGTCGCAGACAATGCCAGTATGCACCATCATAGGGTTTTACCTGGGCTATGCTGGGCACCACTACTAACATGTTTATACAAAATTTAGTTATCAGCAGACATCACGTCATTTAACTTGGGAGCAAGTGACTTTATATAAATAATTCGAATACTCATGAGTCAGAATTTGTGCAGCCATCAATTATTTCAGTGTTTTTTTCTTAAGGTGGACACCACAAATCTCTGAATGGTGTTTCACGGCTGAGTGTGTAGACTTGTGACACAAGCAGCCCCTCCTGTTCGACTGACCCGTGAGCTCATCCACTCGAACACTGAAAGCAAGAATAAATTGGAAATGATGCTCTGCGGCTAAAAATATTAATAAATTCACTTCTGTGAAGTGTCTGCGTTATTCCTGCCACCGTCAGACGACGTTATTGAGCTACGGAGCGACTTTTCGACTGAAAAGATTGGAAGCAGCCTCCATTAGTTTTCGATATGATGGGGGTTAATAAAATTGTTTGGAATAATAAGAATAAATTTTATATCACGTTCTGTAGCTGAAGGAACTAAGTTTTATTTTGCATAATAAATTACTAAGAAGTGCTGTCATCATTAATATCCATCATCATCATCATGATTTCCCACTCCATCGAAAAAACGGCTGGATATCGCCAAGTCCATTACCACTGTAACAGTCCTACTAATCCTACCCACCAATAAAATTAACATTATTACGATTCACGTATCAACATTACCTGGTATTATGACGGTCGCCATTGTCTCTATGGTGGAAACATTTGTCATAACTAAAAATTTCTACACCATACTTGTTATGTTTACTACACCACAACTACGACCGTCTCTACCACCACTCTGTCCAGTAAATAATATACCATCATATGCGCCGCAGCCACTACCACCATTGGATTAACACCACTACCACCATTGTATTACCACCACTACAACCATCGCAATACCACCAGTACTATCAACGCTACTACCATCATTAACACGAGTATCATCATTGCTTCTCTCTCTCTCTCTCTCTCTCTCACACACACACACACACACACACACACACACACACACACACACACCTGAGGCCACACTTAGGATAATCTCTTTTCTGCTCCCGGCCCTCCAGTACCTCCTCCTCACCAACCCATTTGCCTCCCTCCCTCCTCTTATTTTCTCAACTCCCGCTTGCTTTCTGGTTCTTTTTTTCTTGTTTTTTTTTTCATCTCTTACTCCTTCCCTTCCTTTTAAATCCTTCTTTTCTTACCCCTCTGTTCTTTCTCCGTTTCTTTTCTCTTCCGTCAATTTGTGCACTTTATTTAGTGGACGGATGTATTATTTATGTACGGATGAATACCTATATAAATGTATATTTAGTGTGCTTTTACGTTCTCTCTCTCTCTCTCTCTCTCTCTCTCTCTCTCTCTCTCTCTCTCTCTCTCTCTCTCTCTCCATAATTTCAGGCATCTGCTGTCTTAAACAAAACACATCATCGTCATCACCATGTATGGCAAAGAGAATATTACTTTATATTACAAAACACAACCAAGACCTTACCAAACCCACGACCACTACTACAACTATTTTGTAATGCAAAGAAAATGGAACCAAAGGCCAGAAGCCCGTAAGACTGTTCCTTCTGAGAAAAACAAAAAACATTATAAGACAGAACTAAATCCATTCCCACTTTCCAGCTACCAACATTACCTGACATTATTACAGCCGTCATTGTTACTAACACCAAAGACAATTATCATTACTCCGTTATGCGTATCATTCCTGCCGCTAACAGTATCTCCATCACCACCACAATTTCCACCACCATCACACCCACCTATCATTATCACCAGCAGCACTACCACCATGTTCAGTCAACAGCCACTACTACATCCATCCTTATCCCAACTACCATCATCGAGAGACGATTGTGAAATATTCGTCTCTACTAATTTCACTGCTACCATTACCACCATAGCCACCGTAGTCGCTGTACAATTAGTACCACCACAACTACCACAGTCAAGTTGTAACCACAACTTCTACCAGAAGTATCCCACAGCCGTCACCGTAACTCCCACAAAATTCACCCTGGACTTTCTCTTAACATATTTACACCAAGCACCATCACCATAAGGATCACAACCAGTATTACCACAACTACGACAATCATCCTACAAACACCACTACCACTACCATCACACAATCATCCTACCTACCACAAGCACCACTACAGCAACTGCCACACACTTCCCATAACTACCCCTACTGTATCTGCATCTCCCACAATCACCACACCTACCACTACCTCCGAAACCGCAGCAACATTATCCCACAGCCACCAGTACTGCCGACATCAGCTCATGACCAACGAAACAATTGTGCTCGTTTTGCTCTAACTTGACTTAAAATTATATCTTCGTCTTGAATGCCAAGTTGAAACAATAGTAAGTTGAAACAATATATTAATACTAGATAATGATGCCAGTAACAATGAAATGGTATGGAAACGATGTAGAGCCGTAGCATTTCTTTTTCTGTTATTAAGCTCCGTTAAATAAGCTGCAAAAGGATAAAAATCTGAGCTAAGTTAAGATGCAACGAATCCATCACCGTCATCTCTCACTCATGTCATATCCACATTTAACACCACCATCCCACCTACTACAACCTATACAGACTCAATCCCGCAACCATTCCTGCTATATTTGCCACAACCATTACCCCTTCACCAACCACAATCACCATACAATTACTACATGTACTGTACCATAATTACAACAAAGCGACGAGAACCCACCAGCATTCTCTCTCTCTCTCTCTCTCTCCTCAATGACATGGTAACTCATCGTTAGCGCAATAGTGAATTTTCCCCTAGTAAAGCAAACCCGTTCGTCTTTTTGCTTAAGGACGTTGATTCACAAACACCTACGATCATTTTTCTGTCTTAACTACGAAATTTTGTGGGGAAAGATAAAGGAGAAAGCTGAGTCTGTCTGTGTGCCTTGTTCTCTTTGCCTCACAAAACAAACTTAATATTAATGCCTTTTCGTGACGAATAGGATTTTGAAATACAGGCTGTAGCTCGTATTTCTTTATTCTTTTACTTTAGTTTTATTTAATTATATTTACAGACATTTATTTATTTTTTTTACTTGTTTGTCTTCTTAGTGTAATAGGAGAAGTATATGGTAGGATACTTATTATCAAAGTTAGGGAAATAACAGAGTAATTAGCTGGAGAAGAACAGGGAGGTTTTACGAGTAGGAAGGGAAGAGGTTGTGTTGATCAGATATTTATCCTTAGGTCCTTAGTGGACCTAGATAAGGTAAAAAAGGATGTGGCCTTCATGGACTTGGAGAAATTATGACAGTGATGAGGAGAAAACGATTGTGGAAAATATTAAGAATATATGGTGTAAACTGGAAATTGCTGAATGCCGTGAAGAGTTTGTATGAGGGTGCTAAAGCTACAGTACGTGTGTATAGTGAACTGAGTGAATTTTCTTCATCTGGAAGTTGGACTGAAACAGGGATGTATCATATCTCCATGGTTGTTCAGTCTGTATGTGGATGGGGTTATAAAAGAGATACTAGAAAAAAAAATCTAAAATGATTGTTAAGAAGTAGGAACGGCAATAGTGCACAGAGAGTTGAAAAAAACACATAAACAAGAGCATTCCATCAGCTAAAATTACAGGTTAGTGGCCAAGGTGTGGAATGTAGTAATGGGTGTAGATCTCCAAGTCTGCAAAAGGAAAAACTGTTGAGGTAAGAGGTGAAAAAAGCACAGAAACAAGAGAGCATTCAGGATGGGAGGAGATTTGGAGACTTATACCCATTACTACATTCCACAGTTTAGCAACAAACCTGTAGCTGGTGGAATGTAGTAATGGGTATGTCTCCAAATCTCCTCCCATCCTGAATGCTTACTTATTTCTGTGCTTTTTCACCTCTTACCTCAGCGCTTTTGTCCTTTGCAGATTTGGAGAATGTAGTAATGTATAGACCCATTACTACATTCCACACCTTAGTCACAGACGTGTATTTGTAGCTGGTGGAATGCTCTTGTTCCTGTGCTTTTTTTCATCCCTTATCTGTGTACTTTTGCCATTCTTACTTCTTAACAATCGTTTTAGAAGAAAATTTTTGTTTTCTAGTTTATGATCTTTTTGTGGAAGTATAATTATGCATAAAGCAAGAGTTAGATTTGAACTGTGACATGCAAAGCGTACTGAAATACTAAAACCAGGGTGCCTTCCCGTGAAAAGAAGTGTTTTGGTACGTTCTTTAACTGTAGGCGAGCTGTAGCTAACCAATATTACGCAAAATGGCTTACGGAGTATGAGCTGGGGCGAGAGCAGTTAAATAGCGGGCGGAAAGGGTGACATCGAGGCGATTTGATTCTGGCCACCCCAAACGGGATTGACTCGTCTGGCAATAAATAGATATATAGATTTACAGACAAACTTACGGTATAATATTTCATATTACTAAATACAAAGTTGTACCATCTGCCGAAAGAGCAATTTTTCGTTTGATTATGTAATTGTTCTTGTTTTATTTATTTTCAGTCTCCACACTGTCCTTTGGTGGAAACCTACTGTACTTACTCACTTTCGTTCCTTTTATTCATTGTTGCAAACATTTTCAGATTGGTGCCATTCCTTCATTTATACTCCAATTAACTTCAAACATGCTACAAGTGTTCGTTGAGCAATTAGCCTATCTTGATACTTATATATATATATGGAATAGGATCGCTAGCGTAGATATGATCCACATCATGTTTATTTCTGGCCAAAGCATTGAAACATATAGGTTTCATCATCAGAGCATGTACACAGGAAGGAGCACCATTAAAATAAAATACGAGAAACAATATTAAAAATATATACCTAAAAACTAAGTTTCTATTTGTAAGGAAAGAGGTGCAGATAAAAAAAAGAAAATGCTTTAAGAGTATGAAGAATAAAAGTAAAGACTACGATACCAACCATTTAATAAAAATTTGCAAAAGATCAAAATGTATACTTAGACGTTGATAAAAATCCTGCAGTGTAAAATATATTCTAAAAACCTCTAATATAAATACCCAATAAATGTAAAATAAAACCAGAATTAACAAACCTGAGTAGAAACAAAGCAGCTGATCACTGTTCTCATGGGTTCCAGGGGAGGGCCTCTCAGTATAAGTATTTAATGATTCCATAATTGTTAGGTCCTCTTCCCTTGAACTTTCAGTATTGGCCAGAATTTCAAGGGAGTTCAACTTCTGCCCAGCAGGCTACTGAAAGCTCACGAGAAGAGGACCTAACAATTATAGAATCGTTACATAACTATATCGAGAGGCCCTCCAGTGGATTCCATGAGACCAGTGCTCAGCTACTTTGTTTTTAATCAGGTTTGTTAATTCTGCTTTTACTCGTATTTTATATTCATTAGTTATTTCTATTAGTGTTTTTTAAAATATATTTTACACTGCAGGATTTTTATCGAAAAGTCTAAGTATACATCTTGGTCTTTTACACATTTTTATTACATAGCTGGTATCCTCATGTTTACTCTTCATACTCTTTAAGTGTTTTCATTAATTTTACAGCACCTCATTAAAAAAAATAATAATAATAAGTTTTTAGGTATATATGTTTAATAATATTCCTCGTCATATGTTTTCTTAGTGCTGTTTTCTGTGTACATGCTCTGATGATGAAACGTGTATGTTTCAAAGCGAGGGCCAGAAATAAACATGATGTGGGTCATACCTGCGCTATTGTTCCTGTTCCTTATACGGCTGTGCTTTCCATGCAAGTGTGTGTGTGTGTGTGTGTGTGTGTGTGTGTGTGTGTGTGTGTGTGTGTGTGGTGTCGCGGGACAGTGCACTAAATTCAGGAAATTAATCTAAGGATGATTTTGATTTAAAATGTTATATCAACATAGGTCCAATTCTCAACTGTTACGGAGCTATAGTTACTGATGACTTTATGGATGAATTATGAAGAATGTCATTTTCCCACAAAAAGTCATCAGGAACTTTAGCTCCGAAACTTTTTTATATATATATTTTTAGCTAGGTTGATAGAATACTATTTTTCTCAAACACATATCTAGAATCGCCTCTTAACCCCTACACCGCAGGCATGTTTACCAATGTTTTGCGTGTCCCGCGGGGTTATTCGGGCTCTGACAGACCCTCAAAAAATATTTGCCAAAAATCAGTTATTAGTCCTAGAATATTAAAATTACATATGCTTATGGCACATACCTTCAGCTTTCTCCTGGAATGTTTGTTGAGCCTTCGTCTGTTACCGTAGGACTTGTGGAGACCTCTGAAGTAGGGTAACGAAGTCTCCACTTTACACTTCCCGACAACCCGTAATATGATTACCACAGCCAGATATAAACACTATAAACACTATTCTATGATTTTCAAGTAGTTTGGGATCCATACTCCAAAAAAAACCACTGTGAAAGCAATGGAAATTACGAGCGCGTCTGATCGTCGCACTTGCGCTAGTTCACTCTTGGTACTCTGTCATTTATTATTCATAAAACCCCTCACACTTTATATTTCTATTACTATATCACACTTATATATATCTGGAGTCTTTCTCCATAAGTTTCCTTCAGTCGTATTAGTTTATTGTCACTGAAGTCATTCAATTTTTCATTCAGTAAAATACGTAGAGAGCCACGGATTCACTTTCACTGTTATAACATAAATTATTTGTACTCATATTCTTATATTACTAATTACTTACATTACTATTTACATTTTCTATTCTATTTTCAATATTTACCCTTCTATTTTACTTACACTATGTTATTCACTGTCACCTTCAGTAAGATAAAATTATAATACACTGTTCAATCATATGTACTGAACATCCATTGCTTTCACCTGCTATTTACACATTATTTCCAAGTTATTCTGCTTTCTCACTTGCACTGTTAGAATTGCTTCTGGCTGTGGTAATCGAAGAAGCAGGTAACACAGAGGGGAACCTGGCACTCAGCGCACTGCCAAGAGGTGCGTTTGTGCTCAGGTGTGCGGCGGGTGGTATGTGCACATACCTGACACCTGCGAATCACAGCCTTCCTTTTCCTTGTGGCAAGCATAAGCTCAAGTCTGTGCCGATCCATATATGCCCTCTGCTCAAGTCGGTCGGGAAGTGTTACTGGATGGCGCCTTGGAGTTGCTGCTGTCACCCTACCATATCTTTCCAGCAGCTGCTGGACACAAGTCCTGGCGAACAACCTCAGGGAGAAGGACTTGGGTGGCTTGACCTTCATCTTGTACAGGATGAAGGCGTTCAGCATCGTCATATCTATGAGATGCAGAAAAACTTTCCTGTACCACCTAGTATTCTTCCTGAGGCAGTTGATCTCACCAATCATCATGTCGGACTTGTCCACCAGCTGCATGTTGATATTATAGTCCAACACAGCATCAGGTTTCATCACAGGTTCGCCTGTCCTACGGTCGACCTTCCCACTGTCCCTCATCTCCCCCTTATGTACGATGGTGAGCATGTGCACGACCCTCTTGTCATGCCACCGTATTGCCAGCATCTTCTCAGACTTGCGTAGGTGCACGTCTCTTCACTGCGAGGTTACTGCCTCTGGGAATTTGGGGAAGTGGGCACGTTTACTTTTCACAGTGCCGCAGGAGCCAATGCCGTGCTCAGAAAGGTATTTGGCAAGTTTCGGTGCTGTATAGTAGTTGTCTGTATACAGCACATGATTCCCACCAAAATACTTTTCTAGGAGCACTTTCACTACGCAGCCTGAGAAGCCAAGGGGGTGTGTTTTATACAGATCGACAGTGCTGGCTGAATATATGACGAAGTCAAGGATGTACCCCGTCTTACAGTCACACAGTACAAAGAACTTAATTCCAAAGCGATGGTGTTTGCTTGGAATGTACTGAACAAACCGAAGACGTCTTCTGAACAAAACCAAGGATTCGTCAATGACAACCTTCTGACAGGGGTGGAAGAATGACATACTTATCCTTCATTCTGCTCAGAATCTCCCGGATCTTCCAGAGTGGGTCGGTTTGGGAAGGTACATCGTTGTCGGCAAAGTGCAGGTTTCCCATGATGTTCCGGAAGTGATCTCTGGCCATTTACTTATTGAAGGTGGGTGAGGGTAATAAGGGATCCATGGACCAGTATTCTTCCAACTCATGCTTCTTGGAGTGTGGCATGAGAAGCATGAGGGCCAAGAACACATACAGCTCCTGCACTTCCAGCATGGATCACTGTTGCATCTTGGCTGCACCTGTACCACTTGCAGCACGTTGTGATTCATACCTGTTGGTCTCATCACATATGTGCTGCATGACTTCGTCATCTAGGAAGGCCAAAAGGTAGTCGACACGCTCAGCATTTTCGTCCATAGTGAAGGCAGGCTGAACTCTTGAGGAGCTCTCATCAAACACTAAATTTTCTAGCACAAAATCTGACCCTTCCGTCCACGCGAAGGCATCCAGGATTCCATGTCGTGGCGGTGTAGGGCGGGTGGTGGTGGTGGTGGTGGAGGTTGGCTGTGAGGCAGATTTATCTCGGTCAAGGTCACTCGCACTGACCCTAGGTTGCCGTACAGCACTAGCAGCCCTTACCCTACTAGCTACACTACTTTTCACTCTCCTTGATTTACCTCTACCTCTACAGCCTGCCTTCACTGTTGATGCTGGTGGTGACTCCGACGACGAAGACTCCGGAGATAACTCAGCCGACGATGATGAAGAAATGAGTGAAGTGGGGCTTGGGGAACGGGGAGGTGAATGCACTCGTGACTCATGGTGGGCTGGGTCACGTGGGGGCATTGTTCTGGGGCTAACACGCCACCTTTTCACTCCCTTCCCAAATTCCTGTCCTTGCTGCACTAAAGGCTCCTTTCCCTTGGAGCTAGACACTAATTCTGACACTGAAGCACTCGTTGTAGCTGTTTCTGGCACGATAACCTCACCCGGCTCATCAAAAGATTCACCCGAATCGTCAGAGTCACTGTCCATCATAACCATGGACAATTCTGCCAGTTCACGTGCCACTGCAGAGTCACTAAGGCCTTTCCTGCTTCCCTCACTACTTTTCTTAGGGGTAGAGGTCACGGGGCCCTTTGCAATGGGCGCTGAAGCGGCAGGAACGGCGGGGCACGAATGCGACATTGTTTCTCTACAGCGGAGGACAAGGAACTAAATGCCGCGGCTTATCTGAGAAGGGAAGGGTTGACAATGACACTTAGGCTGACTGCTGCTAACTTACATGCTAATTTTTTATAGGTAGAAAATCTCAGCAATACATAAAGAAATAGGTAGTTCCAGGTGAATGTAAATGTCACTGAGGCTTCTCCTTTCCTTTCTGATATATATTTTTATTACAGACATCGATTACAAGGCATAATTCAAAGGGGAAATTACCGTGGTAATGTAGCGAATGAATGCACGTGAGGTTTTGTCAGGTGATAATTAGCCAATTCCTGGTGTATAACACTATCACTTACCTGTTTTTTTTTTTTTTGGTATATATTATTTTGTATAAGTATAGGGCATAGGGCTTATTTCAATGGATGAAATCTGTGGAAAAATCCGGGGGAAATTTGCGTAGCGCAGCGCGGCTTGGGAGGTGAGAGGACAGGGTAATGGAGGGCAGGTAGGGAGGGGAGTCACGAAGGGGGTAAAATCGCTAAATTGTCAACAATGGATGGGAGTACAGATGAGATTTGGAGTGCTGACTAGTGTTGGACATTGGCAGTACTGATAGATGATACAAGCCACCACTTGAGAACCCGGGATAATTCAAAATAACACAGAATCACAAAAGTGACGCCCTGCGGTATGATCCATTGTGGCTGAGCGTCACGAAAGTGACGCCCCGCGGTTAAGGGGTTAAAGGGACGGAGTGTCAAATCTAGCCATGTCATTGAAAATTAATGCATCCTTGTGTAATTTTTACTGAAAAAGTCTTAGTATTACTGTGGTGATGCCTAGATGTGATGAATAAAAAAAAAAATATATATATATATATATATATATATATATATATATATTTTTTCTTTGTTAAAACCATGTCTTAACGATGAATGCAGTAATTACCTTTCATCATGATAATGTCAAAGTGGGTAAGAACGTAGTAAAAGAATCAACTAAGCAAGCAGTGTGAGCGTTTATGAGTTTATATGAATATCCGTCCCTATGGGAAAGGATTTTTTTGAACAGGATATTAAATTGCGATATTTCCTTAACACTAAATTTAGAGAAAATATAGTGTCACTACAAGTTAGAGCTTTGAGGACAGTCGAAACAGAAGATATTATGCAATGAAACCGTTAAAAAGTGATTACAGTATTAAGATGTAATGAATAACCTGCGCTTTGAGAAAAATAAGTTTTCCTATATGCTAATTGCTCATTTCTATTTTATATATTTACTCTTATCAATAAGTAAGTACATTAATACAAAATACAGTAAAACCGGGTATACTGTAGATATTGTTTTAGAATATGCAGTTGCATCTCTAAGTAAGGACTCACCAATGAATATTCCTTTACTGTAGAAGGCCTTTGCTCATGACATTTGTAACTGTTTTCCTCATTGCTTATCGCACTGATAATCAGTGCACCAGACAGTTAGTGAAACGGTTCCACATCTCACCAGTAGTGGACCCTGCAAGCGATAATATGAGCAGATGCATCTCCCTACTTATGAACATGGTTGTACATAATACAAATCATTATCAGAAAAGAGAATAAGAAAAAAATAATAATCATTAAACATATCGTTAAGGTGTTCCTTGCATTTCATAACTGTTTGTCTGACAAAACCATGAGACAAACATCTGTCCTTCAGTGAAGCAAGAATAAGCTACCATCATATCCCTAGGTCCATTGTACAGTCATAAGAAAAACTATCGTTACCCTTCAGAGCTATGCAATATGACAGAACCTAAGTGTACTAATACCAAGTCCGTTCACGTTTTCATCAGGGCGCAGGGAGGCATGGCTTGTGTGTGACGTCAGTTGGTTTAAGTAACAGAAAATGTATAAAACCGCGGACTCAGATTAAACATTTATAACAAGGGAAAATGAAGCAGGGGAAGAAGTGTTTCCCTCACACCCCTACACCTTCCCTCACATCCCCACACCTTCCCTCACTTCACTGAACCGAAAAAAAATGTGTCATGGTCTGTGTAGTAGAGCAGATACCCACCCATTATCATGGTCAGGTGTCAACTGTGCTGGTGTTACGTAACTTTCGTGCCAGAGCCAGTCGACGTCACTCCGATGCTCCGCCCCCTGCACGAGCTTGCAGCCGTTTTAGAAGGAAGTGAATCGACTTGGTATTAGTAGACTTAGGACAGAACGACAGTGTTGTGGAATGACGGGACAAGAAAGTTTGTACCGCAAATCCGTCAATTGTCGGTTATGTGAGACACAGACATTAGAATCTGTGCTAAAGGTAGTAAAAGCTAATTAGATCGTTTGGCCTCTGTGCATAGAGACAATACGTTATATTATCCGGCACCGAATTCATTAAATAAAAATATAACAATGGTGTAAAGTCGGCAATACACATGCAGACGGGCAATGAGTATGTGCACCCATGCCAGACGTATGATAGTAAGGCAGCTGACACAACCCAATTTAGTAAATTTCAGTGTAATAATGATATGTATTGCCTTCTACATATAATAAATGTTCAGTAGAAAGAAAATAATTATACGTTTTCAGTCTCATTGCTTTAATATTTTGTAGACCCACCCCCTGCTTCCAAAACAGCCTCTAGACAGACTAGACGTACTTTCTCCCCTTTGACAATCAGAATGGGTGGAATCCCCTCACCCAGGTTGGGTGTCCAGAGCAGATCTTAGAGGGTTTGAGAAGGTCGTGGCTCCGAGCTGATACGACCGGGTGTGGGCGTTGTGTCAGGAGGCGATGGCATTGTTCATACCTGCTTGTAAGGCGATTCACCAGGGAGAAAAAGTTTATCAACCCATAAACATTTTAATTTGGGTAGTTCTGTGAAGTTGCACTTACCATCTGGACGCCCCAGATGTAAACAATATAGTTGATAGAGAGCAGAACGAAAAGCATCATAAAAATCACTTTGATGTAGGATACATACCTAAAACTTTGCCGATGTCTTGCCATATGAATAAGCATGCAATGCTGCTATACGAGTATAGCTCGCATCTGTATTTTTTGTCATTTTACCTAAAAATTTCTACCACCCTTCCTGAAGTTTGTGGCCATCACTGGACTTTATATATATATATATATATATATATATATATATATATATATATATCCCATTGGGTCTTGGAACCCATGTGCGAGGGATTTTCCTGGAAGGGTGCTAGGCGTACCGCCCTCCGCCTGTTGGCTCATAGTCATGAAGCTCATAGGTCCCAACCCGAGGGTTCCCTTCTTTATGAAATTTAGAAAATGCCCAGTTTCGTCCTATATTGAGGACACTGGGTGCCAATGGTATATATATATATATATATATATATATATATATATATATATATATATATATATATATATATATATATATATATATATATATTATGTGTGTGTGTGTGTGTGTGTGTGTGTGTGTGTGTGTGTCTTTTAAAGGGTTTTCTGGGTTTTAAAGTCAAACATGCAAGTACACACATACTGAATCATGACTTATGTAGGTTCATTAATCACTGTGGCATTTTGCACAAAAGTTTACCAGTTTACTGCTGCTATGTAGAGACCATCCTGAAGTCCTTTGGGAAGGTTGGTACTTTTTTATGCATAGTCTCCTATGAGTCTTGATCTCGTTGATTCACAAGCAAACATACAAATAAATCCCTTTTGTTAGAATGATATTTTTATAATCACATTCCTGTGCCGTGTGTGTGTGTGTGTGTGTGTGTGTGTGTGTGTGTGTGTGTGTGTGTTAATGATTTTCCCATGTCTTGTTCATGCAAAAATAAGTTGTACTGACGAGCGGAAAATGCTCTTCCAGTTTTTCTTGTTCATCTCAGCCCTCAGTAATAAAACTTATTTACGACGGGTAAACTTATGCTAAGTTATTTGAACGTTAACTCCACATTTACTGTATATTTATCTTCTGACTTCAAATACTGCACCACTCAGTTGACTGCGCTAAAGCGAATACACAGATGATTTCTTGTAGTCCAGGAAACTGCTTTTGAGGCAGCCATAAGCCAAATGGACGCCCGGTGGCCTAGTGGACTAGGGTGCTCAACCAGATGTGGCATATAGGGGTTTTCTTCCAAGGTACTTGGTAGTTATTTTGCACATAATGCCACTTATGAGAAAACGACTAGTCAGAGCCTTAAATGTCTGTACTGCATAACCTGACCTTGCGGTACCTATGATCCTGATAGACCAGTTAAAGTATTTACTTTATACATAACAGCTAGGCGCACAGATATATATATATATATATATATATATATATATATATATATATATATACATACATAGAGAGAGAGAGAGAGAGAGAGAGAGAGAGAGAGAGAGAGATCCCCTGACGCCATAATACAACGATGTCTACTTTTTTTCATTAATGTGAAATTTCTCACGGAATCTTGCCTCTTGCTTTTAATTAAGGATGAGGTGGAGCGATGGAGTTGAGATGTATATGAGGGAGGGGGTAGTGAGCTGGGGGGAGGGTAGTCAAATGGTGAGTGACAGAGCGACTTGGAGGCGTTATGTCTGCGGCCACCCTTTGCGAGAGTAGGGCGTCGGGCTATAGATAGATAGCTAATTTTCTTGCCCTTTCTCTCTATCTCCCCTGTCTCTAAGTATATATATATATATATATATATATATATATATATATATATATATATATATATATATATATATATATATATATATATATATATCCTGTTTCCAGTAAACTATAGCACCAATTGTGCTGGACGGTCCTCCCAAGGTGGATGGAAAATTGATGACAGGGAGAGCTGGAGCTCCTGTTCCACCAGCCCTTGGGACTAGCTCCTGACCATCCCCCTTTGCTGAACTTTTTCAGTGCTTCAGTAACACAGAGAGTAGGGCAGCATGCTATCCGATTCAGTTCCTCTACCTGTCAACACCAAACTAAATGTATATTACACACTTCACTTCCTATTCAAAATTTATAACACATTAAAAGAATGGTATCTAATAACCATGCTTCGGAGACTCCAAATGGGGGGGGTGATCAAGGCCCCCCTACAAACCTTCTCTCGATGACGACCCAGCGAGATGCCTGGAACCATTATTTGGCAAACTTCTTAATTCTACATCACTGGCGGCCGTTCCTCTAACTTTTTTCTCTGTTGAGCACCAGCCGTCCTCCTGTAAACCTTACCTTCTCTTCCTAATTGAGACTCGGTTGTCTGAGGCGACTGATAGCAAACCCTTCTCTATATCCTCCTACTTTCTCACTCATTTCAAAGCCAAAGGTGGCTGTTTTGTATAGATTTGCAACAACATACCTTGCTTTTGTGTTCCTGAACTTTAATCATCTGAATTCTCTAATCTCTTGCTTCGGCTTTCCTGCCATTCTCTCACTAAATATATCTGTGCTGTTTACTGTACTTATCCCCTAATTCTTCCGGGTATGGAAAATTCTTTGAATATCTTACTTCTAAGATGGAACATCCAATCCATTTCTCCTTTCTCTGAAATCTCCATTCTAGGAGATTTCAATGTTCGTCACCACCTGTGGCTCACCTCTCCTTTCACGGATCCATCTGGTGAATAAGTGTAAATCATTTCTATCTTTAACGATCTAGAGTTGCTTGTACAGCACCAAACGTTATCCTTGACTGCCTTGGAAAGAATTTCAACATACTTGACCTCTTCTTACAACTATTCCTTCTTCTTATGCTATTAATCTTTCCTCTCCATTGGGCTCCTCTAATCACAACCTTATCACCTTAACTTCTATCGCTCCAGTAAGGCCTGTGGACCCTCCCATGAAGCATCCATTGTGATAGTTTGGAAATGCTGATTGGGAGGCCCTCTTGCAGTACTTCTTTGATTTCCCTGGAATGATTGTTGCTTCCATGGCAGACAGCCATCTGAGTGTGCCTCGTGCATTACGGAGGTTATTCTCTTCGGCATGGAGGCATACGTTCCTGTTGCATATCCTTTGACGAATGCAAGATAATTTGGTTTAATCACACTTGCTCTAATGCTGTCCACACTATGGAGAAGGCCTACAAAAGGTACAGGAGCCAATCCACTCCTGAATCTCATTTTTTTTTTTTTCTGCCTGGAATCGTGCTACTTCTCCTCTTCGCTCTGGTAAAAATAATTTCATTCGTACTAAATGCTCTGAACTCTCCAACTTGAAATCTTCCAGCTTTTTCAGGCATCTTGCCAAAAACCTTTCTAACAACTTTAATCATCCTTCCCCTCTGTTTTCCACTTTGATGCCTCTGTAGCTATTTCTTCTACTGATAACGCAAAATTCTTCACTGAGACTTTCTTCTCCAATTCCACCTTAGATGATTCCAGTACTGTTTCTCTATCATTTCCCCCCTCTGACTTCCTCATGGCTGACATTAAAATTTCTTCATTTTATGTATTTTCTGACATCAATGGCCTCATTACTAATAAGGCATATGGAAGTGATGAGGTTCCTCCTGTTGTCCTCAGGAATTGTGCTTCTGCACTTATGCCCTGCCTAGGAAAGCTCTTTTGCCTTTATCTATCAGTTTGCACCTTTCCTTCTTGCTGGAAGTTTGCTCTCATTCAGGCTGTCCCAAAGGTGGATTACCATTCCCATCCCTCTAATTATCGTTCAGTTGCTTTACCGTCCTGTGTTTCAAAAGTTTTCAAGTCTATTCTTAACAAAAATATTATAAATCATCTTTCCCATCACAACCTTCCACCTGATTGTCAGTATGGGTTCCACCAGGGATGCTCCACTGGAGATCTTCTCACTTACCATTCAGGCTCCTGGTCATCCCCTTTCTGGGACTTTGGCGATAGCTTTGCCATTGCACTTGACATCTCGAAGGCTTTCCATCGAGTCTGGCTTAAATTTTAAATTTCCAAACTGCCCTCTTGCGGTATCTATCCTTCTATCTGTGCCTTCATCTATAGCTTCTTTTCTGGTCATTCTATAGCTGCTGCTGTAGACGGCTACCGTTCTTCTCCTAGAGCTATCATCAATAGTGTCGTTCCTCAGGGCTCTGCATTATCACCAGCTCTTCCCTTTATTCATCAATGACCTTCTAAGCTGTACATCTAACCCTATCCATTCATTTGCTGATGACTCCAACCTTCACCTTTATATTCGCTTCCTGCCGGATCCATGTCAGCATTTACATCAACAAACATGGGATGAGGCTCTCACTTGACTGATCTCTCTGATTAGGGTAAAATCAATCTTGCTGTTTATAATGCATCAAAAATTTAGTTCTTACATCTATCAACCCGATAAAATCATTCACAGGAGTTCCCTTTAATATTTAGCAACATACAACTCAGTCCTGTAATCATTAATTATACCTGGGGTTTCATTCTCTCGCCATTTATCTTGGAAAGAACATATTACTTCTCTTGTAAAATCTGTTTCTAAGAGATTAAGTGTACTAAACCAAGTCCATGAATTCTTTACTCCTACGCAGTTGTTGACTTTATGCACGGGTTTATATTTGCCCCTATTTTGAGTACAACATTCATGTGTGGGGAGGCTCCCCGCATACAGGTCTTCTCAACAAGGTGGAGTTAAAGGCTTTTAGTTTAATTGACTCTCCTCCTCCTACGGGCACCCTACAACCTCCGTCTCTAAGCAACACTGTTGCATCTTTATCTCTTTTCTATCACTACTTCAATGGTCGCTGCTCCTCTCAACGGTCTGCTTGCATCCCTCTACAACTACAGCAAACGCATAGCACCCGTGTAGCAACAAACTCTCATCCCTTTTCTCTCCAATTCTCTAATGCAAGAGTTAATCTTTACTCCAAGTCCTTCATGTATGCAACAGGTTCCGAGGAACTGTTTCCCTCTGTCTGTATTTCCTACTGCCTATGACCTTCAGTGTTCCACAGTGTGTCCAGGTATCTTGAATGGATCTTGAATTTGTTTTTTTCTTGGAGGGAACAATTTGCAGGCTCCTGGCCTTTGGTTTCTTCTTCTTTTCATTAATATACAGGGTGTTCAGTAAATATGTAGCAAAAGTCACGTGGTGTATTCCGGAGACGTTACTGAATGCAGATTACTAAATGACCATATTACGAAATCCCAATAGTTTGGGAGTTACAGCACATTACATCTGCTATGGATGTGTTGGAGTCAGGGGATGGTAAATGAGTAGTTCATCGTTTACAGTGAAAATTATTAACGATGTTATACAACATGCTTTACAACAAATGTTCACAACACCATGCTCAATGAATGCTGCAGCCCGTTGCAGAAGTGACTGTCACACACGTTCCAAAGCCCCGGGACTTTTGCTGATGCGTGCCACATTGTCCTGCCCACGACGCCACAATTCCTCACGGTTTGGAACCTCTGTAACATACACCTCCCTTTTGATGTGTCCCCATAGGTGCTCCATTCCATCATGCTAGAATAACAAGGGATTACCTAAATGCTGTGTTTCCTGGACAAAGGATCGGGCGGGGTGGCCCATTGCCGTGGCCATCTTGGTCACCTGACATCATTCCCCTTGACTTCTACCTATAGGGGCACATTAAAAGCGAGGTGTATGTTACAGAGGTTCCAAGTCGTGAGGAATTGTGGCGTCGTGTGCAGGACAGTGTGGCACGTATCAGCAACAGTCCCGGGGCACTGGAAACTGTGCGACAGTCACATCTGCAACGGGCTGCAGCATGCACTGGAGCAAGAATGCCGGAGTTATGAACATCTGCTGTAAATGTGAATGACATACCAGTGTCAAATATGTTGTATAATATTGTTAATAATTCTCGCTGTAAGTGATGGAAGTCTCATTTACAATCCTCTGGCTCCAACACATGCATAGCCTAGCGGTGGCTCAATCGGTAGAGAGGTGGCCTGCAGTCCTACCAGACCCAGGTTCAAATCCCCGCTGGGGCAGGGAACAGTTTAAGGATTTGAATTCCCTTAAATCAGACTTTACCGATCTACCAGAAGACCCGCCGACATGTCGTAAAAATACCCCCGTTAATACCAATACATCAGTCCTGTATGAGACAGCCCTAGCATGTATTCAATATGGATGGTGGGTGTTAACGCCGAAGTGGTGACATGTAGAGGTGCATGGCATGTAGGAGTACTACTGGGCCTTGAGTGCAGGCTGTGAAGCCTATGCCCAGAGTCGGACAAAAAAAAAAAAAAAAAAAAAAAGATCTGTGAAGTACTGTAACACCAAAATTATTGAGATTTCGCAATATGCTGATTTAGGAATTTGCATTCAGTATCGTCTCCGGAATACACCCCATGATTTTTGCTACATATTTACTGAACACCCTGTATAGAGAGAGAGAGAGAGAGAGAGAGATTCTCCGAAACATTTTGAGCTTGTCCATGATAGTGTGTGTTTGTGGGCCTGTGTTTCGTTTCTGTTTTGTTGCTTATGTTCTGTAAATGGATTCCCTGGCTTCAGGAAACGGAATATTAGGTCTATGCTCAGCCAGACACATTTCAAAGAGGAGAGACAAAGGAAAGATGGGAAAATGAAAGAGAGAGAGAGAGAGAGAGAGAGAGAGAGAGAGAGAGAGAAGGAGGGAGATGAGTGGGAAAATTGTGTATTTTGCTTCTCGGTAAAATGTGTGGGATGAAGCCTGCGTCAGAGAGCGTGGTTAGAATAATGATGAGACGGGGATGAGGTGGTGATGAATATGAAAGAGGAAAAGGCAAGGAGAGGATAATGCGGTGAGGAGAGGGGGAGAGAGAAGAGACGAAGCGATAGTGAACAGCTTGTGAAGACATTTCCGAATGAAAGAAAAGCATTCGGGAGCAGAATGCTAATCTCCCGCCAGAATATGCTATTGGCCAAGTTCAAGATATAGGTTATATCTTAATACCCTGAATGTTTCATATTGGTAGCTGAAGACGTGCATGAAATATGATGGTGCTAAAGGCGGGCAATATAAACTAGTTGACATTTGGCAGTCATTTTGGTGCCCTTGATCTTGACCTCGAGTGCCCATTTTCGAACTCATCCAAGATTTTGTCCATGTCTTGATACCTTGAAGGTTTCATTTTAATAGCTCAAGCCGTTCATGAGATATAACTGTGCTAATGGCGGGCGATAGAAACTAGTTGGTCTTTGGTAGCCATTTTGGTGACCTTGACCTTGACCCCTAGTGCCCGTTTTCGAACTTGGTCAAGATTATGGCCGTCTCTTGATACCCTGAAAGCTTCATGCTGATAGCTCAAGCCGTTCATGAGATATAATGGAAACAGACACACACACACACACACACACACACACACACACACACACACACACACACACACACACACACACACACACACACACACACACACACACACACACACACACAAGCAGGCAGAAACATTATCACTCCACCTTCTAAAGGTGAGCGATATGTCCAGATCCTTGAGAACTGTGTTAAGAACTGGTCCCCATTTTACAAGGATGTGGAGAAACATGAGAGACTACAGCAAAGGGCAACGAAAATGACACCCCGACTGACCAAGGAACCATATGATGAAAGAAAACCATTCGGGGACTGAATACTAATCGCCCGCCAGAATATGCTGTTGGCCATGTCCAAGATTGTGGCCATATCTTGATACCCTGAAGAGTTCATGTTGATAGCTCAAGCCGTTCAAGAGATATCATGGTGCTAAAGGCGGGCGATAAAAACTAGTTGACTTTTGGTAGCCATTTTAGTGATCTTGACCTTGACCCTGAATGCCCATTTTCGATCTTGTCCAAGATTTTTGCCATATTTTGATACGCTGAAGGTTACATTTTGATAGCTCAGGCCGTTCATGAGATATACTGAGAAAACACACACACACACACACACACACACACACACACACACACACACACACACACACACACACACAGGCGGGCAAAAACATTATCGCCCCGCCTTGGTAAAAGGCGGGCAATAATCATTTAAAACAAGCGTAGAATACAGATTTCTATTTATTATTCCCCACATAAATGACATGACACTAGATGTATGATCATCACACCACACAAAGTCACACTCTAACACCAAATCACACCAAAGAAAATTACTCCAAGACCAGATCACACCACACACAATCACCCTTCAATATCGGATCAAACAACACACAATCACCCTCCAACACTGAACCACACCACACAAAATCGCCCTCCCATACCGCATCACACCAGACAAAATTACCCCCAAATATCAGATCACACCATACAAAATCACCCTCCAGTACCATACCACACTGCACAACACAAGATCATCCTCCAACACCAGATAAGGGCACAAAATCACCCTTCAAAGCCAGATTTGACCACATAAAATCACCCTCCAACACCACACTACACTGGATCGATCAGAATCACCCTCCAACACCAAATCACACTACACAAAATCACCGTCCATGACCAGATCACACCACGCAAAATCATCCTCCAACACCAAATCACACCACACAAAATCACCCTCGAGCAAATGATCACAACGCACAAAATCACCTTCCAATACCAGATCTAACCACACAAAATGACCCTCCAAAACCAGATCACACCACGCAAAATCATCCTCCAATACCAGATCACACCATACATAATCACCCTCCAATACCAGTTCACACCACGCAAAATCACCCTCCAACACCAAATCACACTACACAGAATCACCCTCCAATACCAGATCATACCACACAAAATCACCCTCCAACACCAAATCACACTATACAGAATCACCCTCCAATACCAGATCATACCACACAAAATCACCCTCCAACACCAAATCACACCACACAAAATCACCCTCCAGCAAAAGATCACAACCCACAAAATCACCTTCCAATACCAGATCTAACCACACAAAATCCCCCTCTAATACCAGATCACACCACACAAAATCACTCTCCAAAACCAGATCACACCACACAAAATCACCCTCCAATACCAGATCACACCACACAAAATCACCCTCCAATACCAGATCACACCATACAAATCACCCTCCAATACCAGATCACACCATACAAAATCACCCTGGAACAACAGATCACACCACACAGAATCACCCTTCAACACAACACCATACACTATCTATCTATTGCCAGACGCTTCAGTCCCACATGGGGTGGTCACAGACAAATCGCCTTCATGTCGCTCTGTCCAATGCCACTTCACTGCCTTGATCCCAGCTCACAACCCCCTCTCTCATATGCCTCTCCACTCCATCCTTCCATCTCATCCTCATCCCCTTCCACCTCACTCGCATAAACTCTCTTCGTTAATCTCTTGCTCTTCATTCTCTCCACATGTCCAAACCACCTCAGTGTATTTCTCCTAACGTTTTCTATCATATTCACATCCACAGCCCAGCGATCCTATTCTTCTTCATTTGTCAGTCTGTCTCTCTATGTAACTCCACTTGCTCCTCCCAAATAACTCATTTCCACTATCCTCACACTTGATTTGTGTCCTTCCAACAAGGTTCAAACTTCACTTTCCTACGATAGAGTTGGTATCACAATACTGTCATGCTGTGACGTTTTTTCTTCCATGCTCACTTCCCTGTTCCTTATTACTGCTTTCGAAGAAACACCATACACACAGAGAGAAAAACAATCACCCTTCAGCACCACACGATGCCAGGCCACGCATTGTCACCCTTCAACACCACACGATACCAGGCCACGCAATGTCACCCTTCAGCACCACACCATGCCAGGCCACGCAATGTCACCCTTCAGCACCACACCATGCCTCAAAAAATCACCCTTCAACACTTCACACCAAAAAAAAAAAATAATCATCCTCCAACACACACACACACACACACACACACACACACACACACACACACACACACACACACACACACACACACACACACACACATACACATACACACACTTCAACACCACACCACACCACAAATAATCGCCATTCAACACCATACTCTGCCAATTCACACAATTCGCCCTCTAACACCCCATCACACCGAACAAAAGCAACCTGCAACTCTACACCAAACCACACAAAATCACCCCCCCAACTATACTCAAAACAAACCCTCCTCCAAGCTATAGTTCAAAGAGAAATCCCAGAATGCCACGGTTTTTAGTTTAGTTGGGATTGTTGGATTTTGTTATAATTCTGTAAATCTTCACTTTAATAATTATCACTATGAATAAGGTCCTTTATACCTGATGATAAGCACCATACGGACAGTATAGGACAAAAAAGGTGCTTCATGATGGCTTGTGGTGGGTTGAAAACTCGTATTTCAAAGTGATAGAGATCGCAATATGTCTTTCTTTGTGTGTGTGTGTGTGTGTGTATATATATATATATATATATATATATATATATATATATATATATATATATATATATATATATATATATATATATATATATATATATACTGTATATGCGCAAACTAACCCTGCTGCAGGTGACCATAAGTTAAGCCGCAGGTAAAAATTCAGGTAATCCATTGTTCTGTGTGCCACTACCTGCTGTGGGTGTGCATAAAAGACCTCTACCCTTTACGTTTCTTTCTCACTCTGTCTGAAGAAGTAATATACGAAAGTACTCACTGTCTCCCGTGGTTAGTTTGCATACATATCTTCACGGTGAAGTGAAGTCTCTGCATATATATATATATATATATATATATATATATATATATATATATATATATATATATATATATATATATATATATATATATATATATATATATATATATATAATCTCATCTCATCAGCAGTTTGTGTGTCCACTGCAGGACCGGCCTATCCAAACTGAAGTGGGGACGATACAGCCAATGTATCTCTACCAATTGGATTAGGCTGTCTAGTAGATATTGTATGTAGGGTGAGAAGTGCTTGTAAGTGTAATTGTAGTGTTGGAATGGCTTTGGATGTGTGAGTAGTCTGTGAACCAAGTGTAATCGGTCTGCGCAAGCCGCCTGGGTGCAAGCATACTTTATAGTATGCGACACTGGTTCGACCACAGCACCCATTGTGTCCGCCAATGCAGTACGTGGCCTGAAGAACGCTCCCAAAGTTTATTACCCTGGCGGGGCGCGAACCCTCGTTCTTCAGTGTACGTAAAAACACTTTACCACGGTGCCACGGAGGCTCCATATATATATATATATATATATATATATATATATATATATATAGACATCTGATCTCATCAGCCATTTGAGTGTCCACTGTGGGACCGGCCTATCCTAACCGAAGCAGGGACTAATCAGCCAATGTATCTCTACCAAGTGGCTTAGGCTGTCTGGTAGAAATTGTATATAGAGTGAGAAGTGCTTGTAAGGGTACTAGTGTTGGAGTGGCTTTGAATGTGTGTGTAGTCTGTGAACCAAGTGTAATCGGCCCGTGCAAGCCGACTGGGTGCAAGCGTACTTTATAGTATGCGACACTGGTTCAACCACGGCACCCCTGATGTCCGCCAATGCAGTACGTGGCCAGAAGAAATCTCCCAAACTTTATTATCCTAGTGGGGCGCGAACCCTCGTTCTTCAATGTACGAAAACGCACACGTTACCACTGTACCACAGAGGCTCCATATATATATATATATATATATATATATATATATATATATATATATATTTGTACAGTATATATACTTTTAGAGAGACAGACAGAGAATGGATGCTGGAATGTTCGTGCGTTCTGGTGTTTGACTGGGACGTGTGTACACGAGGGGCGTAAGCGTTCATGCTTCCCTTTCTGTCTCGCTGTCTGCCTGTCTACCCGTCCGTCTGTTCGTCTGTCCGTCAATCGGTCTGCCTGTCTACATATCCGTCTGTGCGTTTGTCCGTCTTTCGGTCTGCTTGTCTGCCTGTCTATGTATCCAACTTGTTCGTACATTGGGAACAAAAGAACTATTAGTGTTAGCCCTT
The DNA here is from genome assembly GCF_032717465.1 of Coenobita brevimanus. Lineage (NCBI taxonomy): Eukaryota > Metazoa > Arthropoda > Malacostraca > Decapoda > Coenobitidae > Coenobita > Coenobita brevimanus. The sequence continues at coordinate 22,545,937 of NC_137014.1, read as the reverse complement.
TATCTACGTACTGCTTCAACCAGCTCTGTTAATTTTAGTCGTCCAGCATAAACAAGAATAATATCACCCAGTCTAACCATAACAGTGAGTTGGATTACATACTTTTTTTCTTTTTAACCCAACAACCACCTTAACCGGTGTACACTGTACAGTACATCTAGGAGAAAAGTACGCGTAATATTTCACCTCTTCTACAGTACTTGACACTTTCCTCTGCTGGGTAATATTCCTAAGCTGTGGTTGGTTTGGTATGTTTTTATTTTATTTTTTTTGAATTTAGATAATTCTCAATTGTGTGAATCGCCAGGGGAAATAGTGACAGCCATTCCATAAGTGTGAGGTATACACAGTAGTATAGCGGTTAAACTTTTGTCCCCAGGTATACAAACTGGATATTATCCGATCTATTGAATTATGCAGTTAAAGTGATGCCGTTTTATACTAAATTAATATGCAAACGACCCAATATCCATGCAAAATATAATTGTGTGTGTGTGTGTGTGTGTGTGTGTGTGTGTGTGTGTGTGTGTGTGTGTGTGTGTGTGTGTGTGTGTGTGTGTGTGTGTGTGTGCTTTACTTCCTGCGAAGGATTACAAGTATACTCACGCATAAGGAGGAAATAGTTCACGGTCAGAAATCATAATAAGGTGCTTGGATGGAGCGAATGGAGTGAGAGATATTGACTTGCAGACAGTATGAGAATGGAGCGGTAGGAAGAAATGGATCTGGAACAAGGTGGATAGATATGATCCTAGAGTGGGGAGCTGGTGGCGCATGGGTTAATTCATCAAGCTTGCAACTGGAAGAACCGGACTTTGTTTCTCGGACAATCCAACTATTAGACAGAGGTCTTTCTTGGTCCCTATTCACCCTGCTTTACAACTGACAGTCTGTGTGTAACATCAACTATTGTTGTTCATATTCTAGTGAAGGACAGACTTTAAAAACTTGTTGTTTACCATGACGATCCTCGTGCAATCCATAGGCATTAATCCTAAATCATCACCTTGCTTCTGCACTGAGAATAATAGTTGGCAGGAGGAGAGGAGGACATTCAGCAAACTGGGGAGATAATATGGGATGGTGTACTATAGCCGCATTATTAACCACTTCAATCTGGTGACGTGTTTTTGTAGTGTTCTCCTGAAGCTGCCAGACGAATCTTTGTAGTTTAAAAGAAAGCCCTAGCAATGGCACAGAACAATCAGATAAACCTGTTGCCATCACGGCACTACATAATTTTGAAATTATCGTAAAAATTGTGGACTTTTCTGAAACTTGGCATTAAGCCCCATAAAATTCGTGAAAATTGACGAATTCGAGCACCATGCCGGATGCCTCTCAGTCAGCGTAGGCTGTACTGGCAGAGCTTTATCGCGATCAGCGAGCGATTTTTTAAAATGCACGCTTCCTTAACCCAGTCATATCTATGACGTATTTTTTGTATTACACATAATAGCTCCGGACAGACTTATAAAAGTAGAAGACATTTTGAACTGGAGGCCTTACATGTAGTCGTCCTTAATCTCTTCGCATGAAAGAGCTTTTGATAGTATATTCAGCATTGGCTGCGACAGTATGTAGAAAAACAGCAAACGCAGAGAAGGGACCCGTTTTATTCGTCTACTTGGCAATACATCAAATAAAACGGGTCCCTTCTCATCATTTGGTATATTTGTTCATAAATGAAAGCGCTTTCCTAGCCTGCATCATCGTAGTTAAGGAATTAACATCTTCAGGCTTCTGTTGCCTTCATGTGAGTAAAATTGCCTCGTGTTATCTAGAATACAATAATAAAAGAAAAGCGAACACGAGAGAATGCATATATCATCTACTTCTTTCCTTTATTGTTGTCAAAATTAGGCGTTGTGAAAACTGACGTAAAAGAATAATAATGACTGATTCAGTGTCATTAATACTCTCATGGTCATGATAAGTTTAACGTACAATACCAGCTAAAGCCACACGATTTTCATTCAGCTGAGAGTGAGTCACAGAAGCCTGAGTGTTAGCACTGTCATCAATAACGCTCATGGTTGGGAAACTATGATAATGTAGACTAGGGAACTTCAAACGATGTTATCCAGCTGAGTGAATTACATGTATCTGAGTGTATTCCAACTAAAATCTCTCTCTCTCTCTCTCTCTCTCTCTCTCTCTCTCTCCACATACACACTAACCTACATTCTGAACGTGAAAAGTTCTGAATACCTCATATATAAATCTGCCGATCAATCCTTGCCTCCTGGTGTCAACGTAACCTTAAAAGAAAAGCAGTCCGCTCCCGCACATCCTACATTTTTTTCCCCTATTTAATTTTCTTTTCCGCCACGCTAACTTCACCTTCAGTTCCCCCCTCTATAAAGTTAAGGCCTGGGGCAAAAATCTTGTCAAACACGGATTTCTATGTTTGCTCCATAAAACTGGGCCAATACGAGCTGGTGCGTGTTTGCTCTGTGAACGCTGAGGGGAAACGACAAGCTCTGAACTCAACGACATAGTTTCAGGACAACAGCCTTAGGAGGTGAACCCTGAATGACTAGCATAAGGCTGTTAGGGTCGTGTGGTTCACCGTCAACTGAATAAAAGTGTGGCTTCAGCAGGAATATAGCGCTACAGTTGTCCTAAACTTGACAGGGTTAATGGCACCAGGATAACACCCCCAGAATCCTGTGACTGACTCACATGAACACTGTGGTCTAGCGTTGGGTGTAATTACATCCGCCAGCGAAACTGGAAGAGGTTATGTATTCATCTATGTTTGTCTGTTTGTTTGCTTGTTTGTCCACACGATATCTAGAGAAGTTCTCCGTGAATTTCGATGAAATTTTGTGGAAGGGTGGGCCATGAGCCAAGAGAGATGATGAAATTTGGGGGCGGATCCGGATCCGGATCCGGAGCCTACAATGGCATTGGCTGAAGTATGCGCTTTCTGACGCTATCTAGTTGAGTGCTGGATTTGTCTTGATGAAGAAAAACATCCTATAAGGATATATTAATGACTAACACAACACCTGCAGTCTGATGACTTATTTTAATCTGTTTATTTATTTTTATCTTGAAATCGATTGTATTCACCTTAGATCTCCGACAATGGAGGGGCTAGATATCCCCTGAGTTATTCCCATCATTACTGCAGTTAAAGCATCCCACTTAAGAACTATTTGGTGGTGAGATGATTAGAATAAAAATGTCGTCGGACTGAAGGGATTAAGTATGAAGGAAAGAAACACACAGGACAGCAAAAGCACAAACTTACGAGGCTGACTGCCAATGTCTAATTAAACCAAGTCAGTCCGATGAAGTATGTTTACATGTTATTCTTGCCTAAGTTCAGGCTATTTCTTACAACTTAGGAAAGATCTCTTGTACTGACGGTGCAAATTAAGGTTGTATTTAACCGCCCTTGTTTGGAAATGCTCTTCTTAGTTGAATATAATTGTCTGGAGTCGATAAGAATAAAAAGACGTCATCGGAGTGAAGTTACGTAAAAATGAATGACAAACTGGGTGCCGTATGATTATATCTAAAACTGCAAAGTGGAATATAAACCCAGAATATTTTATTGTAGTTTTCGGAGCACCTGTGGTTTTTAGTTATGGTCAGCCTACCTCCCAGATAGCTGAGTGCAGTCAGCAACGATGTACGAAGACTAAACTGTTCCATCCTACTCACTTACTTCAAAAATTGTAAAAAACAGAGAGCTTGCATTCTCCTTTTCAGTTTCATGTTTAAGCATTGAACCTTTAGAATTTCATATTCTGCGCGAACCCTGAACTGCTAACTTATGTAGTTTACAAAAGAACAACACACTTAGAACTCTACAATAACAATGGCAGTTATGACGACATACCCCTAATTGCAAAAGGCAAATTAAGAACAGCTAAGACATAGAATAAATTGGAGTGGCAATTTACTACGCTAAACCAAGAAAGAGAAACTTAAAACTCACAGCCGTATTAATAAAACTCAGAACTTGAAGGTATAGGCAAGTCAATAATTCTTGACGGTCACGTATGGAATACGGGTAATTGTTAGATGTGATAAGCCACATTTCACAGAGTGTGGCCACCTACGGTAGAGAAAGTCACCCATGTTATATCATCATTACAGGGATTACAAATTGCCTAAAATTAAAAAAAAGGCTTATTAACAGCTTTTAACTCCCATATTTAATAATACGGCCGTCAGAGCGACATACTTTCGACATGGTATGAAAGACACTCAGAGTGATTACTTGAAAAAAAAAACATTAATATAAATTATATATATATATATATATATATATATATATATATATATATATATATATATATATATATATATATATATATATATATAAAATTGAAAAAAGAAGGAATCAAAGGCCAGGAGCCCGCAAATCGTTCCTTCCAGGAAAAAAACAAATAACAATAAAGAAAAAAGCCAAATTCAAGATACGTTCATTTCGAGATGCCTGGACACACTGCGTTTCTAGGACTGGAAATCATAGGAAGTAGGAAATATAGACAGAGGGAGACAGTTCCAGAGTTGACCTGTTGCATAAATGAAGGACTGGGAGTAACGGTTAACTCTTGCATTAGAGAGTTGGGCAGAAAAGGGATGAGAGTTTGTTGCTGGACGGGTGCTTGGAGGGATAGAGCAGACAGTTCAGAGGAGCAGTGACCATTGAAGTAGCGACAGAAAAGAGATAAAGAGGCAACAGTGTGGTGAAGAGACAGAGGTTGAAGGGAGCCAATAAGAGGAGGAGAGTTGATGAGACGAAAAGCCTTTGACTCCTCCCTACTGAGAAGAGCTGTATGTGGAGTGCCTCCCCACACATGAGAGTTGTACTCTTAACAGGGGCGAATAAAACCCGTGTATAAAGTCAACAACTGTGCAGGGGTAAAGAAGGCACGGAGACGGCTTAGCACACCTAATCTCTTGGAAAGAGATTTTACGAGAGATGCAATATCTTTCCAAGATAAGTCCTAAGTGAATGAAACCCCAAGCATGTTCAAGGATGATGCAGGATTGAGCTGGATATTATTAAACATTAGTGGGTCTCCTGTGGAATTTTTTGACAGGTTGATAGGTGTAAAAACTGAGTCTTTGATGCATTAAAAACAAGAGATACAAGCCAAGTCAGACATTAGGTGTGTCCTTGCCTCATTCCTTGTCTGTTGAAGTAACTGCCGAGATGGACGTTGCGGAAACCGAATGGAAAGGTGAAGGGTGGAATCATCAGCATATGAGTGGATAGGTTTATATGTACAGCTTAGAAGGTCATTGATGAATAAAAGAAAGAGAGCTGGTGATAGGACAGAGCCCTGAGGAAAGCCACTGTTGATAGATCTTGAAGAACGATGGCCATCTACAACAGCAGCTATAGAACGACCAGAAAAGAAGATATAGATGAAGGCACGGGTAGAAGGATAGAAACCGTAAGAGGGCAGTTTGGAAATTAAAGATTTATGCCAGACTCGATCAAAAGCCTTTGAGATGTCAAGTGCAATGGCAAAGCTTTCGTCAAAGTCCCGAAAGGAGGATGACCAGGAATTTGAAAAGTAGGTGAGAAGATCGCCAGTGGAGTGTCCATGATGGAACCCATAGAAATGATCAGAAAGAAGGTTGTGATAGGAAAGATGCTTTAAAATTATTCTGTTAAGAATAGACTCGAAAACTTTTGAGACACAGGATGTTAAAGCAACCGGACGATGGTTAAAGGGTTGGGAATAGTCACCCTTCTTTGGGACTGGCTGAATTAGAGCAAACTTCCAGCAAGAAGGAAAGGCACAAGTTGAAAGACTAGGCAAGTGAGTTTACCTTGGCAGGATGTAAGCACACAAGCACAGTTCTTGAGAACAACAGGAGGGACTCCATCAGGCCCATATGCTTTGTTAGTATTCAGGCCAGTGATGGCAGAAAATACATCAGCTGAAGAAATTTTAATGCTGGCCATCAGGAAGTCAAAGGGGTGAAGTAATGGAGGAACAGCACCGGAATCATCTAAGGTGGAATTGGAGGAGAAAGTCTGAGCAAAGTGATCTGCCTTATCAGTAGAAGAAATAGCTACAGAGCCATCAGAGTAGAAAAAAGGAGGGAAGGATGATGCGGTAAAGATGTTAGAAAGGTTTTTGGCAAGGTGCTAGAAGGAGCGGGAAGAATTCGAATTGGAGAGTTGAGAGCATTTAGTACGGATGAAATTATTTTTAGCAGAGCGAAGAACAGACTTAGCATGATTCCGGGCAGAAACATAAACAAGATGTGATTCAGGGGTGGGTTGGCTCTGGTACCTTTTATAGGCCCTTTTCTTGTTGTGGACAACATTAGAACAAGCGTGATTAAACCAAGGCCTTCTTGCATTAGTCAAAGGATGTGAGAAAGGAATGTATGCTTCCATGCCCGAAAAAAATAACCTTCGTAATGCACAAGGCACACTGAGATGGCTCCTGGCCATGGAAGCAATACTCAATCCACGGAAAATCAAAGAGGTAGTGCCTGAGTGCCTCCCAATTCGCAGCTCCAGCGTGCCACAGACAACGTTTCTTTGGAGGGTCCACAGGCCATATCGGAGTGATAGGACAGGTTAAGGTAATAATGTTATGATCGGAGGAGCCCAAGAGAGAGAAAAGATTAACAGTTTAAGCAGAAAGATTAGATGTAAAGGAAGAGGTCAAGTATGCTGGAGCTCTCTACAAGGCGGTCAGGGTTACAGGTAGGATGCTGTACAAACTGCTCTAGGTTATTAAGGATAGAAAAGATGTAGGCTTGTTCACCAGGTGGATCAGTGAAAGGAGAGGAGAGCCAAAGGTGGTGGTGAACATTGAAATGTCCTAGAATGGAGATATCAGAGAAAGGAGAAATGGAACGAATGTGTTCCATCGTAGAAGTAAGATTGTCGAAGAATTTTTGATAGTCAGTAGAATTAGGAGATAAGTAAAGAGCAAAGGTATATTTAGTCAAAGAATGACAGGAGAGCCGAAGCCAGAGAGTAGAGAATTCAGGAGAATCAAGTTCAGGAACACGAAAGCAAGATAGGTCGTTGTATACATATACACAACAGCCACCTTTGGCTTTGAAATGAGTATAGAGAAAGTAGAAGGATACAGAAAATGGTTTGCTGTCAGTTGTCTCAGACAGCTGAGTCTGTTAAGAAGAGAAGGTGAGGTTTAAAGGAGAAGAGGTGGTGTTCGACAAAGAGAAAGGTAGAGGAAAGGACGCGAATGTTGCAGAAATGAAGAAGAAGTGAGTCAGACAGTGTTTCCAGGCATGTTGAGTCATCACCAGGTGGGGGGATTTATGGTCTCCCCCTCCCCTCCCGGCGACCCCGAGGCATGGTTATACTGTGCCTTTTTTCTTTAGTTTTGAAAAGATAGTTTAGTGTGTACTGTGCATGTAACTTGTACTGGAGAGCATGCTGGCCTACTCTCTGTATAACTGAAACACTGAAAAAGTTCAGCAAAGGGGGATGTCAGGAACTAGTCCTGAGGGCTGGTGAACCTGGAGCTCCAGCTCTCCCTGTCATCAGCTTTCCATCCACCTTGGGAGTACTGCCCTGTTCGACTGGTGCTACAGTCTACTCAAATTTATAATAGCAGGATTATTAATAATTCCAGCAGCTTTGTTCTGAATTATGTCTGGTTGTGTTAATGCAACCTCTCCACATCCACTCCACAAAGGTGAGCAATATTCAAACTGAGTGCGCACATGCCTCTTATAAATTATAACTAACTGCTCATCAGTGAAGAAGTTACGGACTCTGTGCAATAATACATGTTTCTTTGCTGCAATTTTAGCAAACGATCTGACATGAGAGGTCCAGCTGAGGGCATTGTTATGTGAGACATCGAGAATTTCAATAGTTTTGGAGATGGGAATATTAGCAGCATCGAAGGTAATACACGAATCTGGCAATATCTATTAGTAAATTGGGTATATTTGGTTTTACAGGCATTAAATGACACAAGGTTGATTATGGAGATGGCTGTACTGAGTTGAGAGGTAGAGATATTTGACTTTGTAAATGGGTGGCTGAGTGTGAATGAACTGTGAAGTGTTGAGTCATCTGCATATGAATGGATGGGAATGTGGGTGACAGATAAGAGATCATTAATTTGAACCAGAACAGGGCTAGCGCCAGAGCTGATCCCTGTGGCACGCCGGCATTAATTGAGTGGAAATTGGAATATACATCATCTGAAAACAGAGGAACAAAAGACGTTAGTCCATTGCAACGGAGTTTGGACAGCAGGTAATGGTGCCATACTCTGTCAAAAGCTCAAGAAGTTTCAAGGTCTACTGCATGAGTTTCTCCATGTAGGTCGATTGATTGATGGATGGTATGAGTCAGGAGATTGAGTATGTCAATGGTGGATCTTTTATGGCGCATACCATGTTGTCTATCACTAATTAAGTTGTTGGATTCAAGATGTTTAACTATGTGCTTATTAATTAAAATTTTAAAGACTTTACCAAGAGAAGATGTGACAGTTCTTGTTCTGTAATCAGAGGGGTCAGAGGAACTTCCTTTCTTTGGAACTGGGTGGATATTGGCTTCCTTCCATGAATTAGGGAATGAAGATGAACGTATTCATAGTCTGAACAGTGGCAAGTTCTGGGGAACACTTTTTTTCAAAACAATTGAAGGAATTCTGTCTGGTCCTGGGGCTTTGTTGGTAAGTGAATTTTCTAGGATGGATTTTACGTATCTTGTCTGTATTTTAAGTGGAACAGTTTCAGGACAGTCGAGTTCAGGTGCTGGGACGTTCTGACTGACTTCCTCAATGGTAGAATTTCTGGCAAATGTACTGGCAAAGATATCTGCTTTCCCACGAATTTCAACTGTAATGTTGTCATCTCAAGATTTTAGTGGGGGAATGGATGATATCTTGTTAAAGTTATTATTGAAAGAATTGAGAGTTAACCAGAATACTCTATTGTCATTAGGGCTGTTAATTAGTTTTGATGCTTGATTTTGAAGAAAGTTTGATTTAGCAAGATTTATTACAGTTTTTGCATGGTTTCATGGTTTCTAGCAATTTTAAACTAAGAGAGTGATTCAGATGGTCTTCATATATATATATATATATATATATATATATATATATATATATATATATATATATATATATATATAAAATCTCTCTCTCTCTCTCTCTCTCTCTCTCTCTCTCACACACACACACACACACACATTATATATATATATATATATATATATATATATATATATATATATATATATATATATATATATATATATATATATATATATAAAGCAGCAGCAACAGCAGCAGCAGCCATTAAAAGTCCATCGCTGAACAAAGGCCTCCACCAACCTTTTCCACGAATTCCTTGACTTAGCCAATGTTTGTCACGTTTTCCCTGCAAATTTCTCTATCTCATCTCTCCTGTCTGGCCTTTTTCTGTTATGCTTAGTCTCTTGGTCTCCAGTCAGTCAGCCTCTTGCTCCATCGGTTATCCCTTATTGATGGTGTAGTGAATGCATAAATAATACAGTGAGTGATGGCATGTGCAACACTCTAAGCAGTCTTGTCTTGAAGAGCTATGAGAACACAGTAACGTTAGGAACGATCAACTGTTACACACAAATACTGTGCACCGGACTTTGCAAGAGGTAGTTTAAGGTCAATAGAAACAGTTTCCTACTGGCGTGATGGAAATGGATATTGTGAGAGTGGAGCAGGTGATCCAACTGACCTTTCATGACGATTACTAGGATAACAAAAATCAGTGTAAACATTCGTGTCCTTACGCGAAGTAGGGCAATAGAATGAAAGACATGCTTGTCTCAGACACCAATCCTTTTCCGGATGGGATGCATGAGGTGTGTTATGGATGATGTGGAGTACTGCAGGTATCAAATCAGTGGGGAGAATGAGAAGACGTACCTCTCTATTAGGTATGTCCCTATCGGTATGGCTGTCTTCCTATACAAGATATCATTGTCCAACATGGCTTCACCTGTTGGCACTGGCAGAGTATGTTAGGTCAAAGTGTCCCTTGACCCTAGAAAGTAATTAGCCTTAGACCACGGATAGTCTGCACTGACAGCTGTGAACAACATCTGGGGTTAGAGTGGTGTAAGAAATTCATTTGGTTGAGGTGGAAACTGCCCGCCGTTATATGACGTGAAAGAGCGTCTGCAACTATATTATATTTACCAGGGACGTACTCAAAGTGTTGGATAATAAATGACCATCGTGCTAGATACACAGTGAGATTTCTTCTTTTGAATAAGTCACAAAGTGGGAGATCATCTGTTTGGATATGCACTGGATATCAGTAGGTTACTGTATGTCTCCAAAGTGTTTGTAAAACCAAACAACTGTTGAAGCTTCCCAGTTAGTGGCATTATAGTTTTCGTTCAGTAGCATTGAAGGCACGATTAGCTTACACCATTACACGTTTCCTTTCTGTATGATCAACTTGCAACAACACTGCGCCTAGGAGTCTGTACATACTGTAAAATAAAAGGCTTTTTATATTTAGGAAATGCCAAGACTAGAGCATTAAGTAATGTATTAAGTGTTTCAGAGGTATGAGACTGGTAATTAGTCTAAAGAAAAGGCTAATTTTTCTTATGTAATTAAGAGGGGCAGGGAACTGTTCATATCCTTGAATTAATCGCCGATAGTAGCCACGTAGTGCAAGGAAACTCCTTACATCATTAGAAATGATGGATTCTGGGAAGTTAGCTACTCCTTTAACTTTCTCAGGTATTCAAGAAATATAATTTCCTTCCGCGAGAAGTTGCATTGACTGGACTTGGCTTTTAGAACTGCTGTCTGAAGGCGATCGAATACTTGCTTTAATTTGGCGAAATGTTCAGTGATTCATTTACAAACCACAGTGATGTCATCTAGATAAGCAAAAGGGGAATGGCCAGTCATGCCAAGGAATAAAGAATGGATAAGTCTCATGAATACTGATGGAACATTTCCAAGACCAAAGCTAAACCTTTTAAAATGGCTGTGGCCAGAAGGGGTACTGAATGCAGTTGTGGGGAGAGACAACTCTTCCATTTCTACTTACCAGTAGCCACCAAGTAAATCAACGGAAGTGAAAACGTCATGCAGGCCAAGTCTATCTATCTGTCTATTGCCGGATGCCTTACTCCTGTAAGAGTGGCCACATACAAATGGCCTCCATGTAACCCTGTTCCCCGCCATTTCATGGCCCTCCCCCTTGCTTACACTTCCCTCTCTTATATACCTCTCTACTCCATCCCTCCATCTCATCCTCGGCCTCACCCTCCCTCTTCCCCCCTCCACTTCACTCACACATACTCTCCTCGTTAGTCTCTTGGTCTCCATCCTCTCCACATGGACGAACCACCTCAGTGTATTTCTTATGTTTTCTGTCACATCCACATCCACAACACAATTTTCCTTCACGTCCTCATATGTCAGTCTGTCTCCATGTAACTCACCATGCTCTTCTCAGATAACTTATTTCCATTGCTCTCACTCTTGATTTGTGTCCTTCTAACAAGGTCTAAGCTTCGCTTCCATACATTAGGGTTGGCATCACAATACTGTTACGCAGTGACCTTTTTCTGTCCGTGCTCACTTCCCTATTCCTTATCACTGCTTTCAAAGAACCAACAAACATTCTTCCCTGTTGTACCCTTTGAAGCACTTCATCTTCCAAACATCCATCTTTACTCATCACCCTACCCAAGTACATACAGTACATGCACGCACATTTTCCATTTCCTCATCATCCAATCTCACTGGACATTCAGTGACTTCTTTTCTGTCGAAGACCATTTCACTTTTAGATTCCGTTTCTTACACACTCTCCCAAACTCATTCACCAAACCCTGCAGTTCCTCTTCGTCTTCACTTAACAATACACTGTCATCTGCATACAACAGTACAGGTAATTTCCAAACGCTGCCCTCTTTCATTAGGGTCGGTCCAGCATCCACTGCACTACATTGTACTTCTTTTATAACCCCATCCATGTACAGACTGAAAAACCATGGAGACATGACACAACCCTGTTTCAGTCGAATATTCAGACAGAAATATTCACTCAGTTCACCATTCACACCCACTACAACCTTAGCACCCTCCTCCTGCTATTTCTTCTCCTTCCCCCTCCCTCTCCTCCCTCCTCCTCTCTTTCCAGACCTTCCTTACCATCGTCCACATTTGGACATCAGACATGGTCCAAATATTTCAACATCCAACCAGCCACCAATGACCTCTCTCTCTCCATCTCTCTTCCTTCCAACAAGTAAAGTCTGATGTTACTTTCTCTGCATGCCCTAATGGTGATCGGCTGTTAAATGTTAAAACTGCTGCACAAGCTGAGAAGGTGTTATCACTGACTGACCCCTCTGAGAACCCTACCACTTCATTTCCAGATGTTCACCCGAATTCTGCAACTGGCACTGTTCTGATCCCGTCCTACTGCAGTTTTCTGAACGACCCACCGACATCCAAGCCATTTTGTCAGCTCAGCACCATGCTCTGCTCTCTGTTCAGTGTTACACACTTTCCCCTTGGGGGCGTCGCAAATATCCTGTCAATATAATGATAACATTCAAGCATCGTGACCTTCCCACCTCTATTATTGTTGGTGGTGTAGTTCTTCAGGTCAAAGAGTACACACCTCCTTCTCAACAATGCTTTTCATGCTGGCGCTTTGGCCACCCAGTGAAATACTGTAGGTCACAAGCAGTCTGCCCTAACTGTACTCAGCCCGGTCACGCTTCCTCTGACTGCATATCTGAAACACAAGCCTGCCCAAACAAGATTCTCATACTGCCTTTTCCTGGAAATCTCCAGTTTACCTCTTTGAGACTGAAGTCTCCAGAATCCATTGGAAAGAAGACCTCTCCCTCCGTGCAGCCTGTCATTGTGCCAATGCCTTAGGATTCTCTTCTCATACTGCTTTTGCATGAGTGACCCATTCTGCATCCACTACCGCTGCTGCCCCTCAGTCATGCCCTATTGTGCCTACCACAGCCTCTAACTTCTTTTCTGTACTCACCTCCCTACCTGATAAGATGCCTTCCCCTTCTCTGTTGTCACCCTCCTTCCCACGAGTAAGTCCAAACAATGCCTTCCACCCTCGCTCCATACCCCTCCTCCTTTCTCACCAACCCGCATTCCAGGCCTCTCACCTTCGTCTGCTACCCATTCGTCCAACTCTTCCCCTGAAAACAAATGCATGCACACCCTAGCTCAGTCCCTTGCTGAGTTTTTCAAGTCTCTCCAGGACATTGCCATTTACATTACCCTCGCCCATCCTCTCTCTCCCTCTCCTCTTCCCGCTGCTGAAAACATCCTCCTCCCTCTTCCCTCCCACCAACCCCCCTTCCCACTCTTTCCACTCTCCTTTCGTCTTCTTCCATCCTACCATCGTCTCACTCCTCCACTGTGCATCCACCATTCACCACATGCTCACCCTCAGCCACGATCACCATGCCCTCCACCTCCTCTCCAATCCCATCTATTTTAATTCTTCCCATCCTCCCCGATTATTCCTGCCACAAATCTCCAAGTTCTTCTCATTGCCAACACCAGTCGTCCTTAACCTACGTTAACTCTGTCATTACTTCTTTTCCACCTCCTGAATGTCCATTATTGAGTGGAACCTTCGAGGTTTTGCTGCTCACCGTGATGACCATTGAGTCGTCATCTCTCAACATAATCTTCTCTTATGTCTCCAGGAAACGTTTCTCCATTTCCCCCCAGTTCCTATTCCAGGCTATACTTTTGTTAGCTCTCCTTCTCTTGACACAGCTATCCTTATCCATAATGATGTCCCTTTGGAACCTGTCCCTTTTTCTCCTCCCGTATCTTGTAGTTTTCATCATGTCTTCCTTCATTGCTGGATTTCTATTGCTTCTCTTTACTTCTTTCCTTCCCATTCCATTGGCATCTCTGCCCTCTCCTCCTTCCTTCTCTTGTTACCTCCTCCTGTTCTCCTTGCCAGGAACTTTAACTGCAGACACACCCTGTGGGGTGATTGTTGATCAATAACAGAGGCTACATTCTCGAACAGTTTCTCTGTGCACAAGATCTTTCCATTATAAATACCGACTCCCATACACATTTTGACCTCTGTACCTGCTCCTTTTCTTTTTTAGATCTCTCTTTGTTCTCCTCTCCATCTTGATTTCCATTAGTCCATCTTGAAGATTGCCTATACAATGACCACTTCCCCATCAAACACGTCCATGCCTCTTTCTTTCCTCTCCCACACCCCTTTCAGTGGCTCTTTCGTGCAGCAGATTGGAATATTTTTTCTTCACTGTCCACTATTTCTACACCTTCTTCTTGTTGATCTTATGTTGATGAGTTGCTCTCTATTTTTCTAGTTACAGTCCAAGGGGCCTCCCTAAGGGCCATTTCTCGCAGTGCCCGTCCTTATTCAGCTAAGTGTGTCCTTCGGTGAAATTCAGACTGTTCAGGAGCTCTTCACGTAAAACGTGCCTCATGGAAAAGTTTCAGCCATAAGCGTTCCACTACAGATGCAACCTAGGCTCTTGCATGCTTTTGACATGCGTCTTCACCTTTTTGCTGTGCTATACTGTACATCTTGCTAAACGTTGCGGTTGGAAAACCTTTGTCGCTTCTCATACTTCTGATACCCCAGTAACTGTCATTTGGTTTCGTATCTAATGGATCTATGTCAAACCTGTTCCTCCTAATGCGCCTGTTCTCTCTCTTGATGGCCATTCGATTGCTGATTCCTTTTTAGTAGCAGATGTCTTTGGGGAACGTATTAGTCCTGTCAGTAATGGGTTTTACCTTTCTACTGAGTTCCATGCCTCAACATGTGATTCTGAGTCTCGCCCACTTTCTTTTACCTTGTCCTCAGCAGGTGTTGTCAGTGTTCCTTTCTCTCTCTGGGAAGTTTTTTCTGTGCTCCGATCGTTCAAAGATACCAGATAGGGCCTAGACAACATTCATTATAAGATGATTAAACTATCTTTCTCCTCAAACTACACCCTCCCTATTAGCCAACTGCAATAGAATTTGGTTAGAAGGTTTCTTTCCCCTAGTTGGCACGTTGCAGCTATAATTCCTTTCCTTAAAACCAGGAAAAGCGGTCATCTCCCTCAAGATTATTATTTCATAGCTTTGACAAGCTGCCTTTGTGAATTACTTGAATGTATGATTAACAACCGCCTGATGTGGGATCTCGAGTTATGCAACATTCTCTCTCCACTCCAGTGTGGCTACTGTCACATTCCCATTGATGAAACTGGAGTATTTTATAGATCTGCATTTTCTTCTCACAAAAAAATTATTGTTATCATCTTTGACCTCGAAAAAGATTATGATATGGCCTGAAGGCATCACATTCCCCAGTGCATCAACTCCCTCGGACTTACAGGCAACACTGGCATCTTCTTACAAAATTTCCTTTCTTACCGAACGTTTCATGTCCACCTCAGTCGCCACCTCACCCGTGCTTTTCCTCAGTATGAAGGTGTTCCCCAAGGCTGTGTGCATAGTATAACTCCCTTTCTCAGTGCAGTCAATGATATTGCATACTCCTTGCCGCCCACTGTTTCGGCTTCTCTGTATGTTGACGACTTTGCCATCTATGCTGCTGACAATTATTTACCCCGTTCGCAATCTCGTCTTCAGTCCGCTGTTGATGATGCTTCTGGCTGGACAACTTCACGTGGTTTTCTCGTCTCTTCTTCCAAGGCATGTGCAATGACATGCACACGTCAAACTCCAGTCTTCGGTCTTCCCTTTTCTTATATGGCACGATCATTCCTTTTCATCCCTAGATCACTTTCCTATGCCTTACCTTTGATACCTGTTTAAATTGGAATGCTCATACTGTATTGTCTCTCTGAAATCTTCTACCCTTGAATGTCTTCGTCTCCTCATCCGGGATGCAGACCGTAATACTCTCCTTTACTTACTCACTGTTCTCATTTCATCAAAACTGTGTGTGTCATAAAAGGGCTTTTTACTTGTTTCTTATTGCCGTAACCTTTTTTGTCTTAAAACCTACTCTCTTCTCCTCTAGTTTCAATCTCACCTTACTTCAAGCCTTCTTCCCGTCTTTCTACCTCTTTTCATTCTCGCCCATGCCTTTTACTACCCTCCCTCCTCCGGGTCCTGTCTCTTATATCAACCATTGCTTTTACCTTTCCGCCTATCCTCCCCCTTCGTCCCATTGCTTGTGCCTGCTCTTCAGTTATGCCCCTCCCTCCTCTCCTGCCCCAAATCTTTCTTCTCTTCCACTGCTCTTTATTCTTATTTCTGGATCACATCACTTGCCACTCTTCTGCCTCACGCATTTACACAAATGGTTAGAAGTATCCTGATCATGTAGGGTTTGCGGTGCTTTGCTCAATTCTTCCTTTCAAAGCACTCTTTCCCCCATTGCCAGTATCCTGACAGCTGAACTATATGCTATCCTTTTGCCTTTAAAACCATTCCATGGCTTTCATTCTCCCCTTTCATGATTTTGTCCAATTCTCTTAGTGCTCTTCCTCTTCTCCAGTCCTCATCTCACTCTCACCCTCTTGTCAACAGATTCATGAGTGGCTCTTATGCCTTTCTGTCTGGAAGAAGACTGTTACCTTCTGCTGGGTCCGTAGCCATGCAGGCGT
Source organism: Coenobita brevimanus (assembly GCF_032717465.1). NCBI lineage: Eukaryota > Metazoa > Arthropoda > Malacostraca > Decapoda > Coenobitidae > Coenobita > Coenobita brevimanus. Next base: position 22,529,337 of record NC_137014.1, on the reverse strand, counting down.
CCCTAATAATGAAGCGGTTGACTCATACGCACGAGCTGCTGCTCTTTCCCCCACACCATCTTCATACCCCATTCCTGTCTCAGATTGCTTCCCTGTCCTCACTAGCCTCTCCCGTGAGTACTGGCAATCTACCTGGGCACACCTCCAACTCAGCCATTCTTGCCTGACTCGTGGTTATTTGATGAATGGTGACCCTCCTCGTCCTTGTCCCCTAACTGTTAGCCATCTCTTCCTTGATTGTCCTACGACACTGTCACATCATATTGCAACCTTTCCATTTCTTACCGGCTTCCCTCTTCCATCCAGGTCTCACTGATTTTCTTGGTGACTCTCCAGCTTTATTGCATATCCAGATTTATGTCTTTCTTATCTAGACCCCGTCTCCTCAATCTCATCCAACTGTATTTTCGACTTTTCTAGTGCCATATAGCCACTTGTTGGCTTGGTTCTAGTCCCCCTACAATTCCAATTCCAATTGTGAAGCAAAATGAAATTTGCATATTACTGAAAACAACTGTGTTATTATGATACACAAAAAATTAGACAGCTTATTTTGCTAATATTATTTGGAATTATGACAAACATTAACTCGAGGCATCCCATCGACGTATGGGTACGTTGCAACATTTTGTCACAGCTAGTCCCGTTGATGTATTGGTACTTCGTGCAATTGGAAGGTTCATAATTTGCACAATTTTCAATTTTCGCACGTGATTTTTCGTACGTATACACGGGACACCTTCCTCTATTCGTCTGCAAGATGCCAGGCAGGGACAATGCATTACACCGCATAACCTCCCTCACCCCCGCTGTCTCGGCAATTCACCTGTTACCAGTGACTTCGCCAATAAAGACATTCAGGGCCAGAGTGATTTCCCAGTCGATGACAATCTATCTATCTATCTATCTATATACCTAGGCTGCTTCCCCCAAGGAAAGGGAGGTAGCCGAGACAGGACGACTCACTCTCCATTTACTCATCCATTCAAACACATTCATTCGCATCTTAGCCCCAAAGGGGAGAACGGACAGATCCTCACCGCATCACACCGCACAAGGGTCAACTGCGCAATGCAAGCAGTGACATCCACAGCAGGGCCCGACAGCAGAACTGGTTTACCCCTGCCACATCATAACAGACCCATCCCCTTACCCGCACCTGACCTGACTAGCTGATCAGACCAAATGCGGGAGAATATCCCCTCAGGGCTGCGTCATCACTTATTCATTCACAATTTCTCTCCATTTATTTCTGTCACGCACAGCCACTCTTCCTTGCTCAACGGACATCCCTCTCGCATCCAGCGCTCTCTTCACACTGTCCATCCATCCTATTCGTGGTCTTCCTCTCAGTCTTACACCTCTCACATCAGATCTAGTTATCTTTTTCACCAATTGCTCATTATCCATTCTCTCCATATGCCCAAACCATTGCAACACCCTCTGCTCAACTCTACCAGCCATCTCCCGACATGACAATGTGGAGGACAAAGTTTACATAGCATTAGAGAAAGAAACAGCCAGAAATGGTGATCAAGTAATGTCGCCAATAAAGGTCAGGTATGTTGATGAGTAAGTGAGTGAAACAATGCTTATAATACCTATATTACTGTTTGAAAACCAATATACTCTCGTACTGCATATAAATTCGTACCAAATAAATAAATAAATACCATTTATGAGTGGTGTGGAACAGTTACCCTCCCATAGAACTCGTTTTCTTTGGAGCCAGCCTGATAGAAAACCCAGTAAGGTAAGGAGGTACTGCTACCTGTATCGAATATTTTAAACCTTAGGTGAGCGATTTCTCTATGAATTTTCGATGTTTCTCACCAAAAGCGGAGGTTTTAGCCAAAAAAAAAAAAAAATCCAAAATAGCTCGGGACTGGGGAGTGTCAGAGGTGCGAAATAGCTCGGGACGTGATGGGTCAAAGAATGAGTTTCATTGTTTCAAATCTTTATGCTGCTTGTATCGTAAAGAAATGTAGTAAAATATTTTTGAAGCATCTATTATTACTGACCATGCCTACGCCTATTTATCAATTCATCGCTAGATGCCTCAGGTCTCCCACAATTCTCCTTCCTTGCACATTGTCTTTTTTGAGGTTATGTTGCCATACTCTCCCATATCTTGCCTGTTCCCTGGATTCTAGTGGTGGCTGTGTGTAGGGGATGGAGGAAGGTGAAAACTTACAGGATTGTATGATATAACTGAAAGTGTCCTGGGATATCTACTTGTGTACAATGGTTCATGTAAAATAAATGATGTTAAAATGACACAAGCACACCGAAAATATAACATGGCTTCCAAGGAATGAAAGTAATGAAATGGTGATAGTTAACCTAAATAAAACACTGTAACACTGATATCGAAATATCCTGAAATTTCCTATATATAATTATTATCTATGGACTAAATTTTATCTGCATATGCAGACAAGTTATATGAAATGAAATTACCATGTAGTATTATCATGAACCATCAAGAAGAAACATAAAATGAATAAATGTTGAGATCATAAATTATGTGCCAAAAAATTAAATTCTGATTACTATGCTCTTGCAAATTGTGATGATATCGGCTTAAATAAAAATTTCATAATACTACTCGATGTTAATCCAGAGATTTGCCTTAATCACATAAGTTACAGACTACCTTGTCTACTTATTGATTACGATGTTAACTTCTTATAACAGTGGAAAATAACATTCTGGTTCTATCTGCCAATGCCATTTTACCATAGAACCTATTGTTTACTTATATCTTGATTATTATTTAACCCACTGCATCCCAGCAGATTTTTCACCGATGACCTCCCTCAATCCCAGCAGATTTTCATTTTTTTTTTTTTTTTTTTTAACTAAAACCTCTCCTTTTAATAAGAAACATCAAGAATTCTGAGAAAAAATGCTCACCAGAGCTTAGAAATGCTGGTACAGGTGACCCTACCCTCACAAGGTACTGTGTTCTATTGAGCCCGGCTCCAGAGATGTTTTCTATGGGAGGGGAAACTATTCCAAACCACTCAGAATAGGTAGATATTTATTTATTTGATACGAATTTATATGTAGTAAAAGAGTTTATTGGTTTTTACACAATAATATAGGCAAAAAAAGCGTTGTTTCACCCACCAAACACATCAACATACCGCACTTTTTCTGGCAACGTTACCTGCCCTCCCTTTCCTTGGGGGAAGCAGCCAAGGTATATAGATAGATAGATAGTTACCTGCCCATCACTTCTGATCATTCCTTCCTCTAACGGCACGTAAACTTTGTCCACCACACTGTCATCGATTTGAGAATCACTCTTGCCTTGAATTTGGTACCTTGGTGTGACGTCTTTATTGGCTAGGTCACTGGTAACAGGTGTGTTGTCGAGACTGGTGTGTGTGTGGGGGGGAGGTCACGCAGGGTAAGACATTGTCTCTGCCTGGCCTCGGATAGAAGATGTCCCGCGTATATGTATATAAAATCACGTGCAAAATTTGAAAAATTTGCAAATGACGGACCTTGCAATTGCAGCGCAGTTATCAACGTCAATGGGAGTCACAGTGACAAAACGTTCTGGTGCATATGTACGTCAGTGGGACGCGGCGAGTTGACATTCATTACATACTTCACAAATACTTCCTTGTTAAAGCTGGTATTACATTGTTCCATCTGTATATAACCATATATATAAATGTTTGTAATGAAAAATTTGATCATCGAATTAATTTTCTGATATTAAATATAGAGAAGTAAATATATCTCTGGCTCTGTAGGGCCGAGCTGAGTGTGTTCATGTAGATGTTGCCTTGTTATCACCATAGTGAGCCACCGTTTAGAAAGGCTATACAGTCTTGCCTCACGCTCAGCCTGGATGGGCCAGAGATTGTGGTTCCTGACCGTACATCTCTTTATTTCTTAAATGGGTAAGACCACAGTGTGTGTGGAACCTGACTTTGTTCCAGCTCTGGACGAATGTGTATCATATTCCGGTAAATTAAACTTCCTAACGTAAGGAAATGTCATGAAGAAAGAGAAGAATACAAAATAGGTAAAACAGAAATTCTAAAACATGTGAATACAAGTGATATGAATGGTAAAGTAGGGAATGTGAAGGTGGATGGAATAGTTGGTGAGTGGGGTGGTCATCCTGAGACAGATGAGAGTGGCAGTGCGTTAGTGGACATTTGTGCTGGGAGGGGGTTGGTGATAGCCAATACCCTCTTCAGGCATAAAATGATCCACAGATATACATGGCGAGTGATGAGAAGGGTGGGTGGTGAACTGAATGAAAGGAAGGCAATGATTGATTATGTGTGTGTGGATGAAAGGATGTGAAGATGTGTAATGGATGCAATAGCTTATAGAGGTAGGGGGGATTCGACTTTCTGACCACTACTTGGTGGTGGCCAGAATTAGGATTCAAGAAAGATGGAGGAATAGAAGAAGGGAAAGACGAGAGGAAGGAGTAGTTGCAAGGAGAGTGGAAAGGTTACAAGAGTATGAGAAAAAGGCAGAGTATAAGAGAGAAGTGGAGGAACGATTGGGCATATATGAATTGGAGCAGACTGGGGACGTTGAAGGTGTGTGCAGGATATTTACAGAAGAAATATGTGCAGCATGTGATGTGGTGTGTGGGAGGAAAAGAAGATGGAGGGGGGTGCAAGGAAAAGTGTGGTGGACTGAAGAGGTGAGACAGACTGTGGCACAAAAGAAGAAAGTATACAATGAATGGATGAGAAATAGGGGCGTGGAAGAAGTTGAGAGGCAGAAAAGAGAGTTGTATGTAGAAAGAAAGAGAGAGGTGAAAAGATTAGTAAGAGAGAGTAAGAAGAGAGTGGATGAGGAATTTGGAAGGAATTTGAGTGTAAAGTGGAGGGATTGTAAGAAAATGTTCTGGAAAGAGGTGAAGAGAGTAAGACAGGGTGGAAGTGAGGTTTAGCAGGGGAGTGAAAGAAAAAATGGTAGATTATTAGTGGAGAAGGGAGAAAAAGTGAGCAGATGGAGAGAACACTTTAAGGAATTGTTGAACATACAGGATGGAAGTAATGCGAGTGTAAGTGGCTGGGGAATGGCTGGGAGAAGGAGGGAGGTGAGAAGACAGGAAGAAATCAGTAGGATAGAAGTTGTGGAAGCAATGAAGAAAGTTGAATTGGGGAAAGCCCCAGGAATTGATGGAGTATGTGGTGAAATGCTAAAGCATGGGGTAGAGATAGTAGTAGAATGGATGTGAAAGATGTGCAGATTGGCCTGGGAGGAAGGTAGAGTCCCGGAGGATTGGAAGTCAGGTATAATTATTCCCTTGTACAAAGGAAAAGGGGAAAAAGAAGTGTGTGGTAATCATAGGGGCATTTGTCTTCTTAATATAATAGGAAAAGTGTATGGTAGGATACTTATTGACAGAGTTAGAGAAGGAACAGAGAAATTAGTTGGAGAAGAACAGGGAGGCTTTAGGAAGGGAAGAGGTTGTGTAGATCAGATATTCATTCTTAGATCTTTAGTGGAAAAGTTTCTAGAGAAGGGATTGATTGATTGATTGATTGATTTAAATAAGGCGCCGCAACAGCACAGGTCATATGGCGCCGTTAAAACAATACGGTAAAATCAGAAGCACAGAATGATAAAAATACTAAAAAGAGCCAACTAAGAGAAAAGAAAAGAAGCTACAACTTATTCAACAACCCAGCCTCCTCCACAAACAGGAGGACCTCATGTCCCGGGGAGAGAGCCCTCTCTCCAAGTATCAACGACATCTCATAAGTACCATGAACACCCCGACAATGAAATAGAAATCGCTCACGCAGTTCCACCAGGCTGGGACACTCCACTAAAATGTGGCGCACAGTAAGGGGAACCAAACAGTCATCACAAAATGGCCGTGGCCCCCGGGACATGAGATAACCATGTGTGAGACGCGAGTGACCCGTACGAAGACGGGCCAGTGCAGTCTCTGAACGGCGTCCCTGCACATGGACATACGTCCACGGACGGTATGTCGTAGAGGTTACCTCCCCCATCTTGGTCGTAGCAACCAAAGCCTCCCACTGTCCCTGCCAACTAGCAAGAACTGCCACCCGAATGGAGGAGTACAGGTCACGAAAAGGAACTGGGAGGGAAGGAGCAGCCCGGGTCGACGCCTCCTTAGCCAGCCTGTCTGCCCGTTCATTTCCCAGAACACCAACATGCGCTGGGACCCAGCAAAACCCAACACTGTAACCCCTACGTTGGAGAAGATAAAACCACTCGAAGCAGACAAAACAAGGGGATGAAGTGAAGAAGGACCAAAATGCTGAAGAGCAGAAAGAGCACTGCGAGAGTCGCTAAAAATGGTAAAAGACGAGATGGGAAGAGTAAAAATTAACTTGAAAGCTAAAATAATGGCAGACAGCTCTGCCGTAAAGACAGAGGCAACACCGGGGAGGCACCCACCTCTACAAAAGGAAGGGAAGACAACAGCATACCCAACCCCCGCACCAGACTTTGATCCATCAGTGAAAACAGGGATGGAGTCAGCGTGTATGTTATAGTGTTCTTGGAACAATGCATGGGACTCCGAATCAAGTAACAAATGCCTATTTGAAACAACAGGATTACAGACAGGAACAAGCGGGAATTGCCAGTAACCAAACCTAGGTATCCGATGGGGACATACAGATAGAGATGGCAAATGGAAAGACTCCATTGCAGATGCAACCCTAAAACCAAAAGGCTTAGGGAAACTCGGGCGAGACACATAAAGATGGGAACGTGCATCATCAGACACAGACACACAAGAAGCAGACTCGGGAAGACGATGTAGGCGACACCAGCACCTCAATAAGGAGGACTGGCGACGCAAAGCCAGCGGAAGGATCCCAGCATCCACCAACAAGCTAGGAATTGGGGACGAGCGGAATGCACCAGTTGCCAAGCGAACACCAGCATGGTGCACAGAGTCCAACACACGAAGCCGAGCCTCAGTAGCAGATGAGTAGACTTCGCTACCATACTCTAACTTCGAAAGAATAAGAGTCCGGTGCAAGAGGAGGAGAGTCTGTCGGTCGGCGCCCCAAGAAGTATGAGCCAAAACCCGAAGGAGCGACAATGTCCTCATACAAGCCACCTTAACATGACGAAGATGAGGTACCCATGTCAGGCGGCTGTCAAATATAAGTCCCAGGAAGCGAGTCTCCTCCACACAAGAGATTCTTCTATCATAGATATACAAGTCAGGATCAGGGTGAACACCACGGAGGCAGCAAAAGTGAACAGCTACAGTCTTGGAAGCTGAGAAACGAAATCCCCGAGTAGAAGCCCACCGAGAGATCCTATTAATCGCCAGCTGCAGCTTCCTCACAATCAATGGCATCCGCCCCGCAGAAAAGGAGATCGATAAGTCATCAACATAAAGACTACCCCAAACTCCTGCAGGAAGTACACTAATAACACTGTTTATAGCCACTGCAAAAAGTGTTACGCTGAGTATACTCCCCTGCGGCACACCATCCTCCAGGGGACGAGCATCTGACAGAGCACCCCCAATCCGGACACGTAAAAAACGACAGGACAAAAATTTCTGCACAAAAGTGGGGAGTTGGCCACGGAGACCAAATTCAAACAGACTAAGCAAAATGCCATGACACCAAGCCGTGTCATAAGCCTTCTCCAAATCAAAAAAGACAGTGACATGGTGGTGCTTATTCGCAAATGCTTTACAAATAGAGGACTCCAAAGACAATAGAGCATCAGTTGTAGAACGCAGTTTCCGGAAACCATACTGAACCGGAGACAAGTAATTGCCCCTCTCCAAGTACCACACGAGCCTGACATTTACCATCTTCTCCAGTAACTTACAGATACATGAAGTCAGTGAAATGGGACGGAAGTTGGTCGCCAACTGATGGTCCTTCCCAGGCTTTGGAATGGGGAGGACTATAGCCACACCCCAAGAAAAGGGAAAATCACCAGTACTCCAAATAAGATTAAAAACCTCTAATAAAAAGGAACAAGCCTCATCAGACATGTGGCGTAAAAAGGCATAAGGGATATCGTCAAGGCCTGGAGACGAGTCACCACATTGGGATAAAGCCAGCTTTAGCTCAGAGAGAGAGAAGGGGACATTATATGGCTCTGCCTCATTGGAAGCAAAGTCCACCCCTTGCGACTCCACACAGCGCCGATGCTGCGCCATGGGCGAATTAGGATCCTTCCTGGAAACACTCGCAAAATGATCCGCAAAGACACTAGCGACCTCCTGTGGATCAGCCACCATCCTACCAGCATGAGACAAAACAGGAAGGGAAGGAGGCGAAAACTTACCAGAAATCTTGCGAACTCTGTTCCACACCTGGGTAAGCGGGGTCTGAGCATTAACCGAGGACACAAAGCGTTTCCACGACATTCGCCGAGCATTCTTAAAAACCCACCTAGCCCGAGCCCGGGCCCGTCGGAAGGCATCCATACACTGGGGATCACCACGATGCCGACGAAGACGAGAGAAGGCGGCACGCTTCATTCTCACTGCAGCAGAACAATCATCATTCCACCAAGGGACTGGACGTTTGGAAAAATGGCCAGACGTCCTCGGGACGGACTGGAAGGCAGCAGAATGTAGTAAATCAGTAAAATATGTCGCAGCTGCATCTGAGCCACCAAACTCAGGTAAGGGACAAACAGAAGATGTAAGGTCTGTAAACAGCCGCCAATCAGCCTTATCAAGGCGCCACCGGGGAAGACGGGACCGAGGTTCAGACACCGTAGATTCTAAAACTATTGGAAAGTGATCACTCCCATGCAAATCTGGTAAGACCTGCCAACTAAAATCCAAGAGGGCACTAGGAGACACGAGGGAAATATCAATGGCAGAAAACGTACCAGTCTGAGCATGAAAGTGTGTCGCATCCCCAGAATTTAAAACATCCAACTCCACATCCTCAATAAAACCAGCCAATAAAACACCTCTAGGGTTGACTGTGCAGTCACCCCAGAGAGGGTGGCGACAATTAAAATCTCCCAAAAGAAGAAAAGGAGAGGGTAGACCATGCACGAGGCAGTCGAGATCACCCCGCTCAAGGGCAGCAGCAGGCGGAAGATAGATACTGCAGAGAGTATACCACCTGTTCAGAAATAACTTGACTGCAACAGCCTGCAGTGGAGATTGCAGGTTGACGTCGTAGTATGGTACATCCTTGCGGATTAGAACTGCAGAGCCACCACGACGACCTTGCCCCAAAATAGGGGTGGAATAAAATGCATAATAACCGGAAGGAGCGGGAGGAACAGAGTCTCCCACCATTGTCTCCTGGAGACACACACACACTGGGGAGAAACGAGAGAGGAGGAGACTCAGCTCCTCCCAGGATGCACGCAAACCACGACAATTCCACTGAAGGACCTTGAATACTGCTAATTTGAGAGGGGTTTCAGGGGAGCCTCAGAAGGAGGCTTCCCCTTGCCGACCTGACTAGAAATTGCTTTCAAGCGGCGAGGCTTATCGGTGCCCACCATGCCTGTAGGCTCAGGAATCTGAGACTGAGAAACCCGCTCACGAGTCCCTGAAACACCTGAGACAACCGAAGGAGGAGGAATCCTCGATACAGACAGACCAGCACTGTCCCTGGAGGAGGACAGTTTGGGAAGACGCGAATGAGTAACAGTCGACTCAGAGTCAGAGGACGTTCCCAAAGAGACCTTCCTGGGGGGGACACCCACCGAGTCAAGGGACTCAACAGATCCCCTGTGACGCTTCAGGATGGACTGAGAAAAATCCTTGGAGGAGCCAGTTGCAGGAGACTGTCTCGGCCTAACCCTGGGAGGCCTCTGCGGCTTAGCCCTGGGAGGCGTCCGAGACTTAACCCTGGGAGGCGTCCGTGGCTGAGAATTCATGGGAGCATGAACCTCGACAGCATGAACACCCATACAAGGAGCCTGAGTCGAAGCTGGAGAAGAGACAACAGAGGGCCCTGCCGAAGATGTAGTGGAGAGCGCTGCCGTAGATACCGAAGATGGTTCACCTGTGGAACTTTCCAGAACAGAAAACTTGTTGCTAAAAGTCACTGATGGAGCAATAGTCTCACAAGAATGGGAAGAAACAACTACAGGTTGGGAAGAGCAGGAAGGCGCCACAACACAAGAACCCAAAACAGAGGCAGAGGAACCAGAGCGGAGGGAGGAGGCATACACCATCGCCCCACCACCCTTTTGTCTAAAAAGAAGCTCCCGCCTGGCACTACCGAGACTAATGAACTGGGAATTAGCCAGTTGAATGATATCTTGCTCAAGACAGTATTTCTGACACTTACGAAAACGTGGTGGGTGAGCCCCCCTGCAGTGGAAGCAGAAAGGCTCAGAATCGCAATCGGGAGTAGAGTGTGAGTCGAGGGCAGAGCAGCGACCACACCGCGGACGGTTAGTACAATTCTTCCTACTATGGCCAAACTCATAACACGAGTAACATTGCAATGGACGATCAACAAAAGCCCTCACGGGGAGAGAAAGAGGACCAATCTCAACACGCTCAGGGAGGAAAGAACCATAAAATGTTAGCATGATTAAATTACTGTTCCCTCCAATCTTTGCTACTTGGTGAACGGAATCAGGGCAAAACCTAAGGATCTCATCATCCGAAAATTCATACAGGTCCGAATTATAAATACGACCCTTGCTATAATTAAATGAGTGATGAGGCTTGATAGAATCAAAGATACCATCAGAAGGGCAAGGCAGATGGAGGAGCATTATTGCTTGCGTCAGATCTTTAGCATGGATCAAAACACCCTTACCATACTTCTTGATGTTACCCGCTGGGAGCACACCAATTTCCCTTTCCAGGTACCTGGCAGCATTTAGAAAGTTTCCGCGACCATCCTTATAATGGGCAACAAACCAGTAAGGAGTAGGGGCCTTATGAACCTTGGTAGCCTGTTCCTCTGCATCTTCAAAAACGTTGGGACAATAGTCGCTCTCACTATCTTGGACATTACGAGACCGAATAAGCTCTGCAACTAAGTCACTGGCACCAAGATGCAAGGAACCTAGTGCCTCAAGAGCAGCTTGAGCAGCGACACCAGATGTAAAAGTTACATAGCACCTATTGGCGAGGCAGTCAGCTTCATATTTGAGACGGATATGGAGAACCGTCCCAAAAGGTCTCAATGCAGCGTGAATAGCACGGAATGACAGGGTCACAAAAATATTTCGCAGGAACAGCGTGTCGAGACCAGCCCCAACAGCCGATCCCTGGGATCTCTCAACAGGAGCAGCAGCGGCAGGGGGAGTACAAGCCTCACCCCGCACAAAACCATGACGACCAGAGGGTGACGTCTCGAGGGCTTGGCCGACCGCACCTCGAGGACCAGAACAAATATTTTCAGTATCCATAAACTGATCTTGAAAGTAAATGGCCCCAGGGGCCAAGGGTAACCGCCTACCGGGACTACGAAAGGAGAGAGCGCCAACCGCCGCGAACGGGGTACCTCGTCCCCATGGTGGCCACTCGTTTTAAAAAGTAGCCCCGCATGATCCGAAAGTTTGTCCACGACGGAGCAAGACCTCTCCCCATAACGCATCCCAGCCCAGACACCCAACCATCCAACACAGGACGACCTCAACAGGCGGCCCCTCTGGCGGGCGGCACCGTTAGCCCGTACTGGCAGCCTAAAACATCGGGAACCATTTAGTCTGGCCCCTCACTGGCGACCTTACTAGCCTGGGAAGCCCTCTCTCCCCCCAAAACAGGGGCAGAGCAGGGGTCGAAACCCCCTCTAGTCTAGCTCGCCAGGTCCTCAGGGCACACAAGCCCCCCCACCACGACAAGGCGGTTCCTACTAGGGGGGTCTAGAGAAGGGAAAGAAGTTGTATGCGGCTTTCATGGATTTGGAGAAAACATATGACAGGGTGGATAGACAAAGATTGTGGAAAGTATTAAGAATATATGGAGTAGATGGGAAGTTTTTGAATGCTGTGAAGAGTATGTATGATGGTGCTAAGGCTGCAGTGCGTGTGGATGGTGAATTAAGTGAATTATTCTCTTTGACGGTTGGGTTGAAACAGGGATGTGTCATGTCTCCATGGTTGTTCAATTTGTACATGGATGGGGTAATAAAAGAGGTACAAGGTAGGGTAATGGAAGTTGGAGTGGCCCTGGTGAGAGAGGATAGTGTTTGGAAACTCCCTGTACTGTTGTTTGTAGATGATACTGTGTTGTTGAGTGAAGACGAAGGGGAGCTGCAATTCTTGGTGGATGAGTTTGAGAGAGTGTCTAAGAAAAGGAATCTAAAGGTGAATGTAGGGAAGAGTAAAGTGATGGTCTTTGAGAGAGGTGAAGTCACTGAATGTACAGCGAGGTTGGATGGTGAGGAATTGGAAAATGTGAGTACCTTTAAATACTTGGGTAGTGTGATGAGTAAGGATGGAGGTTTGGAGGGTGATGTGCTTGAAAGGGTACAACAGGGAAGAAAGGTAGCTGGTTCTTTGAAAGCAGTGATAAGAAACAGGGAAGTGAGCATGGAAGTGAAAAAGTTACTACATGACAGTATTGTGATACCAACTCTAACATATGGAAGTTAAGCTTGGACGTTGTTGGAAGGACACAAGTCAAGAGTGAGAGCAGTGGAAAGGAGTTATTTAAGAGGAGCCTGTGGAGTCACATGGAGAGACAGGCTGACGAATGAGGATGTGAAGGAACGTTGTGGTGTGGATGTGGATGTGACAGAAAGCGTTATGAGGAACACACTGAGGTGGTTTGGCCATGTGGAGAGGATGGAGGGTGACAGACTGACGAAGAGAGTGTGTGTGAGTGAGGTGGAGGGAGGAAGTGGGAGGGGGAGGCCGATGATGAGATGGAGGGATGGGGTGGAGAGGTAAATAAGAGAGGGGGGTGTGAGTTGGGAGCAGGGCAGTGAAATGGCAGGGGACAGGGCGACGCGGAGGCGATATGTTTGTGGCCATCCCAAACGGGATTGAGGCATCTGGCAATAGATAGATAGATTTTAGGCATCTTTCCTATCACAACCTTCTTTCCGATCGTCAGTACGGGTTCCGTCAGGGACGCTCCACTGGCGATCTTCTCACCTACCTTTCAGACTCCTGGTCATCCTCCTTTCGGGACTTTAGCGAAAGTTTTGCCATTGCACTTGACATCTCAAAGGCTTTCGATCGAGTCTGGCATAAATCTTTAATTTCCAAACTGCCCTCCTATGGTTTCTATCCTTCTATCTGTGCCTTCATCGCTGGCTTCCTTTCTGGTCGTTCTGTAGCCGCTGTTGTAGACGGCCATCGTTCTTCTCCTAGATCTATCAACAGTGGTGTTCCTCAGGGCTCTGTCCTATCACCAACTCTCTTCCTTTTATTCATCAATGATCTTCTAATATGTACATCTAACCCTATCCACTCATACGCTGATGACTCCACCCTTCACCTTTCCATTCAGTTCCCGCAATGCCCATCTCGACAGTTACTTCAACAAACAAGGGATGAGGCTATGGCACACCTAATGTCTGACTTGGCTCGTATCTCTGACTGGGGTAAAAATAATATGGTTATTTTTAATGCATCTAAGACTCAGTTCTTACACCTATCAACCCGACAAAATCTTCCACAGGTATACCCACTAATGTTTAATAATATTCAGCTTAATCCTGCAGCATCCTTGAACATGCTTGGGGTTTCATTTATTCGGGACTTATCTTGGAAAGATCATATTACATCTCTTGTAAAATCTGCCTCCAAGAGATTGGGTGTGCTAAGCCGACTCCGCTCTTTCTTTACCCCTGCACAATTGTTGACTCTATACAGGGGTTTTATCCACCCCTGTGTGGAGTACAACTCTCATGTGTGGGGAGGCTCCCAACATACAGCTCTTCTCAATAGGGTGGAGTCAAAGGCTTTTCATCTCATTAACCCTCCTCCTCTTACTGACTCCCTTGAACCTCTGTATCTTTGCCGCACTGTTGCATCTTTATCTCTTTTCTATCGCTACTTTAATGGTCACTGCTCCTCTGAACTGTCTGCTTGCATTCCTGCACCTCTACGACGGGCTCGTAGCATCCGTCTGGCAGCAAACTCTCATCCTTTTTCTGTCCAACTCTCTAATGCAAGAATTAACCGTTACTCCCAGTCTTTCATTTATGCAACAGGTCAGCTCTGGAACTGTCTCCCTCTGTCTGTATTTCCTGCTGCCTATGATCTCCAGTCTTTCAAACGCAGTGTGTCCAAGCATCTCAAAATGATCGGATCTTGAATTTGGCTCTCTATTGTATTTTGTTTTTCTCTTGGAGGGAACTGTTACTGCGGGCTCATGGCCTTTGGTTCCTTTTTCCTCGCATTAAAAAAAAAAAAAAAAGATAGACAATTGAACAAAAAAATTCTTACCAAAAATAAGTTATGTACAAAAACAATTAAAAAGAAGGTAGTTTATATAAAAAATATTTACATATGAAGTGTTGATATGAATGGGTAGGGTAAAGAAAATTCTGAGTATGAGAGATGATCTGGAGAAGCTGTTCTAAGTTCAGTTATTAAATCGTGTAAATAAAAAAATATATATATGTTTAATTGGTCCAGATATAATAAACGAAGGGCTCCAATTCACCACCTAATTATGCTGCAAATGATGTTAAATATAGATGTGAGATGTTGGATGAGACAGTGTTGGAGAATTTCATACACTGGCTGGCACAGACACGACGTTGCGGTCTCACTGACAGCCGGCTAGAGGCAGGGAGTGAGAAAGGACGAGTTGTAGGTCGCCGGGTAATTAGGGGGTTGAAAATCAGCATAATCTTGGTTGGCAGGTTGGATGACAGACAGGCCTGGTGACAGACAAGCTTGGTGATAGATGGTAGACCGTACTGTATTAGGCAACAGACAGGCTTGATAGTACTGTAAATGCCAGAGATCTTCTGCATTATACGTCAGACAGTCTTAGCAGTAAATGGCAGAGATTTTCTGTTTTAAATGACAGACTTGGCAGCAGATGGCAGACAGCTTCTCTAACCCGCCGCGTCCTGTTGACATATACATGTGTCCACATGTTTTGTCACTGTCTGTCCCGTTGACATATATAAACGCACATCAATTGCAAGGTCGCTAAATTGCACAATTTTCAATCTTCATGCGTACATACGGGACACCTTCCTCTACAAGATGCCAGGCAGGGACAATGCCTTACCCCACATGACCTCCTCCCCCCTCGCACGCCATTGTCTCAGCAATTCACCTGTTACCAGTGACCTGGCCAGTAAAGCCATGTCATGCCACAGTACGAAATTCAGAGTCAGAGTGATTCCCCAATCGATGACAATGTGGAGGACAAAGTTTACGTAACATTAGAGGAAGAAACAGTCAGAAATGATGATTAGGTAATGTCGCCAAAAAAGGTTAGGTATGTTGATGTGTTTGGTGAGTGAAACAATGCTTATATTGCCCATATTACTGTGTGAAAACCAATATACTCTCGTACTACATATAAATTCGTACCAAATAAATAAATAAATACCGTTTATGAGTGGTGTGATATAGTTACCTCCCATAGAACTCATTTTCTTTGGAGCCAGCCTGATAGAAAACCCATTAAGGTAAGGTACTGCTACCTGTACTGAGTATTTTAACCTGCCGTGTGCCAGCTATTTTTAGCCCCATGGGGCACCCCAGTGCCAGCCAATTTTCAACCTTTATTTTTTGGCTAAAATGATATACAGTTTGATGTGGAAACAATGAATGTCACCATTAAAAAGCTCACCGAGGCTAGGAAATGGGTGTATAGGTATAGCCGCTCTCACACTCACCACGTACGTGAGAGAAAGCCGTTTTCTATGTAAGGTATACTCAGGTATTTATGCTGGGAAGGTATAGCAATGTTCAGTACACTTTTCTGATTACTTATTACTTCAGCATCTGTCACAATTTGCGTGTCTTTCTCACTGTGAATGCATTATCTTACACTTAGTTGAAGGTAGGTACAACCTGACTTCAGTACGTACAGTCCTTGCACTTACAAGAAGGTACTTACAACTTGACTTCACTATATAGTCCTTACACTTACAAGAAAATATTTACAACTTACACTTACATGAAAATATTTACATAATGCCTTCACTATGTATAGCACTGGGAGAGGCATACAGGCAGGGTGAGGCAGAGCGAGCATGAGGGGGGGAACGAGTGAGTGTATGGCTTTGACAGCCTGGGGGATGGTAGAGGAACAGTTACCATATGTGCCTGCCAATTTTTACCAGCAAATCTTGAGAAATGCGGTCACAGTGAACTTTTTTATTTCAAACCGTTTTAAAACGGCACTGGCACTGGCCATGGAATTATGTCAGATCTTTTAAAATGGCACTGACACGCGGCAGGTTAAACCTCAGGTGAGCGATTTCTCTATGAATTTTCGATGTTTCTCACCAAATGCTGAGGTTTGAGCCATTTTTTTTTTTTTTTCAAAATTTGTCAGGACTAGGGGGAATCAGTGTTGGAAAATCGGTTGGGACGGGGCGGGTTAACATCAGGTAGACTGAAAAGAAGGTGTGTTCTTGACCTCGCTACCACCAAAATGTAAGATGAGGCCTATAGGTATTCAGTCATGAATTCAGGTTTTTAAAGACTCCCACAACGACTGGGTACTTTACTGGAAGAGGGATGTGCTACACTCTCGGAGTCAAGTTGTTCTCTGTCTCTCCTACTCATCTTGGGAGAGAGATAGGTGAGCTTCAGTTAACCATCACGTTATGCCGGGTTAAGAATTTTCAAAAGGGTACACCCAAAACAGTCTTCACAGCATTCTCTTCCTTAGTTTGCAAATTTGGCAAGAAGAAAATGTTAGTGTCAATCAGCGTATCTAAGCAGTGCCTGAATCATGAAAACTCAGCAGCAAACACCTGCTCATGTACTGTGCATGTTACTCACACACACACACACACAGCGTATCTAAGCAGTGCCTGAATCATGAAAACTCAGCAGCAAACACCTGCTCACGTACTGTGCATGTTACTCACACACACACACACACACACACACACACACACACACACACACACACATACACACAGATGAGGCATAGCCAGAATTCTTGGGGTATAAATGGTATGTAAATGAGCGATTAGCTCGTTTAACTGGACAAGATGGTTAATGGTTCTTCCTCATTCGTGCTTACTCGTTCGTAATTTCTGGATCCGACCTCACCCAATCATTAAATGTGGAAAATATAAGGTCAGGATGATGTGGATTGTTGTTGCTGCTGCTGCCGGTGGTGATGATGATGATGCGATAGGGTTAAATGGTTTAGTGTTATGTAAAATGTCTAGGCGATACAACTTCAAAAATCAGGCTTTTATGACTGACTCAACTGTAAAGAAAAGAATTGCATGAGATTACTGAAGCTAGGACAGAAAACTGAAACTGCCCTGGTCATAAACGGGATACGTGACCTATTAACTCTCAGGTCCCTATCACTCACTTTAAGGTCATATGGTGTTGGTTGACGTGTAGCACGGGGGTAACTTACCCAATGATGATGATGCTTAAAATAAAATGTTTTGAAACGAATAATAACAATAGAGAGACTAAACTCAGTACATTTACTCTCGATGCTTTACATATAATTAACTTTATATATGCAAATTACATATAAGACTATATATTTTCAGAATTGCAGTTATACATCATGCAGGTTGCAATGGTGCGAGTTGTTTGATGCTAATTAGGCTGATTCCACTCTCGGAAATATATATGAGGGATTATCCACATTAAGTATTTATAAATCATGTTAGGCTATTAATGTATATTCTCACTGTATTTTTAAAACACAGTATTGCACTGGCACTTATAGTTTCAGTTTTAATCTGGATTCCTTTTACAGGTATGATATTGTGGAGAGTATTAACAGCCGTGCTGGCACTTGGCGTCTTTGGTTCATCTCTGGGTGAAGGGGATGAAAATGGGTTCCTCTGCCCAGGGGCACTAGTATAGCCCCGGAAGGGAAGTAATAGGAAGTATGTTAGCGAAGGACGTCATTTCCATTGCTAGGTAATAATGTCACACAAGAATAAAACTGGTATGCAGTTGTACATAGTTTAGGATGTCTTAGTGAAATGATAAAAAATATTATTACGGAAGTACTGTATACCACCTTCCATCTTATTATCATTGCCTCTGTTCCTCCATTCATTTATGTTGTAAGTAGAGGATTTGGTCAGCTATTAGTTGATGCTATCAGTAATCATGTTGCCCTAGACCTTGTCCCGGTGTCAGATCTTCATTTACCAGTAGTTTTCGAATGGGCATGCATTAACTTCAATCTTGATTCCATTTTTCCATTCTCAAGCTTAGAATTGTACTGTCCTACAAGAGACGCTACTTTCCATTCCAGGGCTATCTTGGTCCATATACATGTTGGTTCCTCAGCTAGATTTGAATGTCTTCCCACTAATTCTCTTCTATCTGCCTTTCAGTGGCATTCTTTACACTGCTTCTGTGTACTCTGAATTCTTTCTTCTGTCTCACGACCATATGTCCCGTCTGATCTCTTGCAGTCGTGTTCGTCAGCTGTTCAGACCCTTCGTCTTTGTCAGTGTTTCTCATTATTATCCTCCCTATTACAGCTATTCCGTATGAGAACGTTATAGTCCAGATATCTCACTTCCTTCATTACTCTTTCTTAAGGACTCATTTTGTATATCCCCTTATTGCATTTTCATCATAGTGGATTTTGTTCACTGCTGTGTTAAATGTATGGAAAAATGACTCCAGGAAACTTAGATAAAGAAGAAAAACAGTGAATCTTGTTAAATCTGTATGAGACAGCCCTACCATGTATTCAATATGGACGGTGGGTGTTAGTGCCGAAGTGGTGACATGTAGAGAGGTGTATGGTATATAGGAAGACTACTGGGCCTTGAGAGCAGGCTATGAAGGCTATGCCCAGAGTCGGACACACAATATATATATATATATATATATATATATATATATATATATATATATATATATATATATATATATATATATAAACATAATTAGCTGGATGTTCACACGTCTTGACAAATATTAACACTCCATAACGGAGGTGTAGTTGATGGTGGTACAGTTGGTGGTTGCCTCTGGGTAGCAGGTTGGCTGTCATGTTCCCACTCATATTTCTTCAACTCAGGATCAAGTTGTGATTTCAAGTCACATACAGGACAGGTGTACTGGATATGATTTAGTTATTACGAAATTTTATTTTCTCGCAATGCCATTGTAAATCCTGTATAACAAACTATTAATGTAGTTTTGTTATCACCATAACATATTAGTTTTTCTTTTTTTTTTATGTAGCCATCTTATGAGTTTTGTATATTCCCTAATCTTCTTAAGACCCAGTTAATAACACTGGTTTACAAAAAATTTGAGGCAAGCATGAAATTAGGTGTTCTAACCTAATTTTGGGGTGCTGATTTCATATTCGAAATCCGTTTTCACTCATCACCTCTAGTTTTTGGGATATACGTGTATACATGTATGTACATGTATACATATAGGCCTAGACCCAAAATATTCGCCAAAAATCCATTTACCATCCTATTTTCTTGGAACTTGGTTTAACACGCGCGCCACAACAAGCTCAAACATGTCAAGCACTACACGCAGAAGGACTGGGGGTCTAGGAGCACTTTCGTGCCTGGGAAACACAGTGCCCAAGAAAATCCTCAGGTGGACATGAACAAGATGCTTCTTCCTCCTCTTCATATCAAGCTTGGCCCTATGAAGAATTTCGTGAAGGCCATGGACAAGGATGGGGCTGCCTTCCGACACCTGTGCACTCTGTTCCCAGCTCTCAGTTCTGCTAAGCTCAAGAAGGGCATCTTCATCGGACCTCAGATTCGGGAGGTGCTGAAGGATGAGATATTCGAGGGGAAGCTCACCTTGAAGGAATTGAGAGCACGGGAAGCATTTAAGGTAGTCTGCCATGGCTTCCTTGGTAACACACCGGCACTAGATTACCAAGAGCGTGTCGAGAAGTTGTTGCAGGCTTATCAGGATATGGGGTGCCGAATGTCTCTCAAGATTCAATTTCTCCACTCCCACCTCAACTTCTTCCCCCAGATCCTTGGAACAGTAAGTGACGGACATGGGGAAAGGTTTCACCAAGATATTACTAAGATGGAGAGCAACTACCAAAGCAAGTGGAACCCCAGCATGATGGGGGACTTCTGCTGGATGCTCCTGCGCGACATCCCGGAGGCAAAGTAAACCAGATCGTCAAAAAAAAAAAAAAAAAAAAAAAAAAAAAAAATCGCTTCTGACTGTCTGTAGTACTATGGTGTGTATATATGCTTATATCCAAGTAATGGTAATGTTTAGTTCTGTGAGTGTTCTGTGTCTGTTTTGTTTCGTTCTGTAATATGCCATTTTAATATATGAAATAAACTCATTATATTATAAATATATGCATTATAATAAAAAAAAAGGATATGTAAAAGCAAAAAAACTAGAGGTGACAGAGCAAAACTGTTTAGAAATTTGAATTAAGCATATCAAAATTAGTCAAAAACACCTATTCACATGCTTGCCTCAGATTTTTTTTCTTTTTTTTTTTAAGCAGTGTAATTATTTACTCAGCCCATCATATTATTAGTTGATCTAAATATCATTCACTTCCGCATGTACACCCACTAAAAGAGTTATCAGCACTTTTTTAGAGTGATAAAATTTGACACACCGGAGGAGAAATCTGAAAATAAACTCCTGCATTAACGTACCAGATAGGTATCCCAGATCTGCTGAGCCTTAGGTCAGTATCCATAGTGGCACTGGAGGCTTCGTAGCACCACTTACTAAGCAGTTTGTTTTGTCTATACTAATCAGTATTTTACGTTACTTAGAGAGTTTGAGTATCAACATAGTGTTTGAGAAAATTACAAATGAGTAGCTGTTGTGTAATGTGCAGAATAAATCGCTGTCTATGTAGTGTTATGAAAGAACCCGAAGCAACTTTGAATATGACTCCTAGGTTTGAGTAAGTGGCAGCATTGCCTTTTGGTGCAGAAATCCCAATTTCCGGAACGCTTAAACATCATTTAACGTATTTTAAACAAATATGAAACTGAGGCAAGCGCATTATCTTGCGCTATTATTTAAACTAATACGCGCTCTTTAGTCCACTGATTGCTTAGTGAAACAAGACTGCCTTACTGCATGCCTTTTTCTTACTAATGAATTAAGGGAAAATGCAGTGAGTTCGTATCTACAGCTGAAGTTCATTCATTTCATCTAGCAGCATTTTAATAATTTTGTTGGCTATTTCCTTTATCTTAATGGCATTATTAATAGACAGTACTGCGGCTCACCATAATTTCCAATACATTTTCTTCTGGTTAGTACCATACTGTAATGGTGATTAATTTTCTTGTTATAGCTTTACATTAATGGTTGAGAGATTGCCAGTGTGTCCCTGGCTAAAGTATTGGCGTAGTACAATTGGATAATAAAAACCTGATGTTACTATAGCCTGCAATGCAGGATCGTCTGTGAATGAGGGTAAAAGACAGGCCCTATAAAATGCTTGGCTCCAGTTACAGATTTGCAATAAAAGTATCGGTACATAATTATAATATAAAATGACAGAACATTGAAAGAAAAAGACTGATAAGAGAAAAAGGACTGGTACTAAGCAGGGGATAATGAAACTTAAAATTCCTAGAGGGGAAGGATGTAAGAAAGAACATGAGGCAGCTCAGGGATTTAATACCGTAGTAGAATTCTTTGGAAGTGGATGTGTTTAGTTGAGTTTTCCATCAACTCATTCTTTATTCTTTATATGATAATGGTGGCTGTCACTTTATCACATCATGTCAGAAAATCCTAAGGTGGTAACCTTGGAAAAGAAGGGCGCCAAGCAGAATAATAGCACTTTGATTTGTATAGTACATAGTGGATAATACTTTTAGATTTTCCTTTGAGCAATATGAAAATTGCTATGAAGTCTTCATTATACACAACATGAAGCTACGGGAGTTATACTAGGCTATATCTAGAGAGAGAGAGAGAGGGTGGGAAGGGGAGGGGCGGAAATACAGAGGAAGGGGGAGAATCATATGTACCAATTGTTCCGGCGTATTCACGGTTTCAGTGCCAGGGATAGTTGCAAAGGGTATCAAATCATGGGCTGCCCATAATTATTTTAGTGGGAGTACACGAATTTAGTTAAATATCTCCCATTTACTGGTATGCTCTTATTAGTATTATAGGGCATACTGTACTGTTGGGAAGCGGGATTTGCTAGATGGGACGTACCAGAAGGTTCTCAATATTTCTCGTGTTTTTCAGTTACGTGTCAGAGTTGGCAGTTACCTGCTATTGTGTGTGTGGTTATGTTGTAAGTTGATCATTAATTTTTGTGCTCTTTTTTCCCTATAAAGTTTGATTTATGTGATTGTTTGTTAAATTATGTAATTTTATCTCAGTTTGTATGCTAAACAGTTTAGTGTTATGCAGTGTAAGAAAACTGGCATGTTTTGGATGTCTCTGATATGGTAACTAGTTGCTAGAGTAAACTAGAAGCTTTGAGAGTGATGCAAGGCTATATAAGGATGGAAAAGAGACTAGAGAAGTTCCAGTTCAGTTTGAGTTTTGTTCAGTGTCAGTGCAGTGAATATAGCTCCAGGACTTGTGAAAACAGCGAAATGAAGTTGGCAAGCATTAAGTGAAATCAGTTGGAAAATGAAGACAGTGAACATAAGAAGCCAGTGTTTATTTACCATGCCTCAGTTGATCTTGTTGTTGTATACTGAAAGGCTGACTGTAAGAACAACTCACTGGGAAACATCCTTGCTGTACTGTACTACTGCTGTTGGAGTTTGTGGCGATGTGGGATGGGTATGTACCAGTGGTGTCAGGAGTGTGGATCTTTAGAAAAGTGCTGCAGTGAATCAGTCTAACCTTCGACATATAGGCAGAAGGTGTACAGACTAGAGTCCAAGCTAGACAGGAGGAGACATGTCAGGCAGCAATCATAAAGTAATTACAAGCAGAGAATGAAGAACAGAAAGAACTCAAAGAACAATTACTAGCACAAAGTGTACAACTACAAGCACAAAGTGTACAACTACAAGCACAAAGTGTACAACTACAGGCCCAAAGTGAAGAACAGAAAGAAATCAGGAATGAAATCAAAGAACAATTATTAAAAGCACAAAGTGAATAGACAAAGACATTATACAAGCAACAGAGGGAGTTACAACTGAGGATGCAAGGACAGCTAGATGCAATCATGAGGGAAATGAAGGAAGAACAACAGTTGAAGGAGGAAGTTTATGCTGAGCCACAGCAGCAGAAGTGTGAGGTAAGCAATAATGTGATAGAGTGTAGACAGCATGTAGATAACCAGTTCAAGCATGCAGATGGCCATTTGAAGATAATTTGTGAGAGAATAAGAGGCAGTAGAGAAGTATTGAACTGTTGAGTCACAGGTTAGTGTACAGGGAACATATTAAAAAAAAATAGTGTACGGTGGATCTTGACGAATCCCAAGCATCTAAAGCTAGCATTACAGGGCTGAATAATCAGAATGCAGAATTCTTAAGTCCTGGACTTAATTATGAGGCCCCAGTGTTTAGGCCCCAAACCAGTGAAGTGCATGGCTATAATGGAGGGGACAATTAAAAACCAGCCTCAGGAATTTGATGATAGAATATCTTGGGAAACTTACCATGTGCAGTTTGAGTTACTTGCTGATCAGAATGGTTGGGGATGACAGGCAGAGGGCAGTGCAACTTGCTACTTGCCTCAAGGGTGCCGCAATGGAAATTCTGGGCCAGATGTCAGTGAAGGAGATTAACATTTATCAGTCCTTAGTAGAAGTGCTGGAGTGCAGACATGGGACCATGTACCAGACTGAGGTTTAAGGGGCAAGATTTCGGACCCGTGTATGGGTCCCTCTAGCTGATTGCTCAAGACCTGGAAAGTATGGCACACAAGGTGTACCCTGGAGCAGCACCTAACCTGTTGGCTATTCTTCTGAAGGACCAGTTCATCGATGCTGTTGATAGTGCAGAGTGGAAAATGCAAATGAATCCGGCTCAACTGAGAAGCATACTAGAAGCACTAGCCAGGGCTCTAGAATTTGAGTTCTACATCATATCCAGTATGTCCACTTTTCGGCAGATTGTAGTGCACCATTCAAGGCAAGAAAGGGGCAGGTAAGTGATGCAGAAAAATTTGAGGGAAGCTACCGTTACTGTGAAAAGCCAAGACATAGGAAAGACGACTGCAACAAGTGGAAGAGGGAACAAGAGAAGATTGGAGGAGGTTGCTGGTTCTGTGGGACACCAGGACACAAGGAGGATTGTTACATATGGAAGATGGAGCAAGAGCAGAACAGTGCAAAGAAATCCATGCTTGCAGCAAACGAGTGTTGGACATGTGGTGGGGTTGGACACTTCAGTTATGGTTGTCCAAATGAGGACAGCGAGAAGAAGGCTGCATCACTTCCCCCCGCTGATTTCCTCATGCCTAATATTAAAATTTCTTCAGCTGATGTATTTTCTGCCATCACAGGCCACAATACTAATAAGGCATATGGGCCTGATGGAGTCTCTCCTGTTGTTCTCAAGAACTGTGCTTCTGTGCTTACACCCTGCCTAGGCAAACTCTTTCGCCATTGTCTATCGACTATTACCTTTCCTTCTTGCTGGAAGTTTGCTCTCAGCCAGTCCCAAAGAAGGGTGACCATTCCCAACCCTCTAACTATCGTCCAATTGCTTTAACATCCTGTATCTCAAAAGTTTTTGAGCCTATTCTTAATAGAAAAATTTTAAAGGATGACAACCTTCTTTCTGATCGTCAGTATGGGTTCCATCAGGGACACTCCACTGGCGATCTTCTCACCTACCTTTCAGACTCCTGGTCATCCTCCTGTCGGGACTTTGGCGAAAGCTTTGCCATTGCACTTGACATCGCAAAGGCTTTCGATAGAGTCTGGCATAAATCTTTAATATCCAAACTGCCCTCTTACGGTTTCTATCCTTCTATCTGTGCCTTCATCTCTAGCTTCCTTTCTGGTCATTCTATAGCCACTGTTGTAGACGGCCATCGGTCTTCTAGATCTATTAACAGTGGTGTTCCTCAGGGCTCTGTCCTATCACCAACTCTCTTTCTTTTATTCATCAATGACCTTCTAAGCTGTACATCTAACCCTATCCACTCATACGCTGATGACTCCATCCTTCACCTTTCCATTTGATTCCCACAACATCCATCTCAGCAGTTACTTCAACAAACAAAGGATGAAGCTATGGCACACCTAATGTCTGACTTGGCTCATATTTCTAACTGGGGTAAAAATAATCTGGTTGTTTTTAATGCATCAAAGACTCAGTTTTTGCACCTATCAACCCAA
Organism: Coenobita brevimanus; assembly: GCF_032717465.1. NCBI lineage: Eukaryota > Metazoa > Arthropoda > Malacostraca > Decapoda > Coenobitidae > Coenobita > Coenobita brevimanus. The sequence goes on along the minus strand of NC_137014.1, from coordinate 22,503,995 downwards.
CAAAATCTTCCACAGATATACCCACTAATGTTTAATAATATTCAGCTTAATCCTGCATCGTCACTGACCATGCTTGGAGTTTCATTTACTCAGGACTTATCTTGGAAAGATCATATTTCATCTCTTGTAAAATCTGCTTCCAAGAGATTGGGTGTGCTAAGCCGATTCCGTTCCTTCTTTACCGCTGCATAATTGTTGACTCTATACAGGGGTTTTATCCGCCCCTGTGTGGAGTACAACTCTCATGTGTGGGGAAGCTCCCCACATACAGCTCTTCTCAATAGGGTGGAGTCAAAGGCTTTTCATCTCATTAACTCTCCTCCTCTTACTGACTCCCTTCAACCTCACTCTCATTGCCGCACTGTTGCATCTTTATCTCTTTTCTATCACTACTTCAATGGTCACTGCTCCTCTGAACTGTCTGCAAGCATTCCTCCACCTCTATGACGGGCGTGTAGCACCCGTCTGGCAGCAAACTCTCACCCATTTTCTCTCCAACTCTCTAATGCAAGAGTTAACCGTTACTCCCAGTCCTTCATTTATGCAACAGGTCAACTCTGAAACTGTCTCCCTCCGTCTGTATTTCCTGCTTTGTATGATCTCCAGTCTTTCAAACGCAGTGTGTCCAGGCACCTCGAAATGAATGAATCTTGAAGTTGGCTCTCTCTTGTATTTTGTTTTTCTCTTGGAAGGAACAGTTTTGCGAGCTCGTTGTCTTTGCTTCCTTCTTCCTCACAAAACTAAGGAAGACAAGAAAGATGAGGGTAAATTACTAGAGGCTGGTGACAAGAGGCAACAAACAGCCAGTTCTTCCCAAGAAGCCCCACTGCTGAGAAAATGCAAGAGACCCGTGATTGATGGTGTGAAAGGAGACTGAAGAACTGACGGTGAGCAGTGTAGTAGTCACGGGAATCTTAGCAGGAAATGCCACTGTACTGTAGTGACAGGGCCAGTATCAGATAAAGAAGACCTGAAGAGGATGCAGATGGGATGCAGATTTACAACCAGTGCCAGAGTTGCTGCAGCGGAGTACTGTGTGATCATCTTGGAAAGAGATTTCCAGGTTCAGCCCTGTGACTGAGCTAGTGGAGTCAGTGGGACCGTCTTTGTTTGAACATTGGGCTACTGGAGCATCAGTGAGAGACACCCAATGGCTCCAGCAAGTATTGGTGACTGATGGTTCTAAAGAAAATAATGTCTGAGATCTTGGATGAGTCCCATAACCAGAACACTAGCAGGCACCTGAGAGTGAAGAAACCTCTAAGCCAGCTGCTACAGAGGTTCTACTGGACTGGCACGCATCAGGATGTTGAAGAGTGGTGTCAGTCTGTGATGTATGTTGTGTCAAAAAGGGACCCAAGGAACGTGGTTGCACCCTTCTCTATCTGTACCAAGTGGGTGCACTGATGGAAAGAGTTGCGGTGGACATTGCTTGACCTCTGACACTCACTGAAAGAGGAAACTTGTATATATGTGTCACTATGGACTACTTCACAAACTGGCCAGAAGCCTATGCCATCCCCGATCAACAGGCTGCGACTGTTGCTCAGGTATTGGTTAACCAGTTTTTATGTGTTTTGAGATGCCACAAGAAGTACTTTCAGACTAGGGCAGGAACTTTGAGTCTGCTGTGTTCCGTGAGTGCTGCAAGTTACTGGCGGTCAAGAAGACCAGGATGACCCCACTAAGGCCAGTCAGATGGGATGGTGGAAAAATTCAACTGGACTCTGGGACAAGGACTGCATAGAGAGACAATTGGAATGGGACCGGAAATTACCTGTTACTGATGACATATCGGTCTGCATCCCGTAAGTCTAGTGGCTACACCCTGCAAAACTAATGCTGGGCTGACGTTTACCCATTGACTTGCTTATGGAAAGACCACCTAATGAAGAACTGCCTACAGACACCTCCAGCAGCGCAAAACAGCAAAAGCTGGCTGAGGTACATCTTCAGGTGTGAGGAGCCCTTAAGTTTTCAGGAGAGGTGGTGAAGTGCAATTATGATGCCAAGGCATGTGATGTGACCTTGAAGGATGGTGACAAAGTTTGGGTATACAATCCTCAGCAGAAGAAGGGACAGTCACCAAAGCCACAGAGACTGTGGAACGGGCCATACTCTGTGTTGGACTGCCTATCAGTCATATTGTACCGGATTCGGGGAGGCAGGAAATCTCGCCCAAAGGTGGTACATGTGAATTGTCTGTGGCAGTATCATGGGGCAGTAGACTATAGCTGAGACGTTCCCGAGGAATCGTGCTCTCCCACAGTTGAGGAATGATGCGAAGGACCAAGGAACTGAAGTACAAGAGGATGTTGACAATTTCCCAAGAGGAGTGCATCAGGAAGAGGACCAAGACATTCTAGGAGTGGACTGCGTGGAGATGCATGAACGTCGTCAGAAGCGGCATAGAAGACCTGATAAGTTGAAAGACTATTTTGTGTATAATTAAATGTTTTGTTTGGATGAAGGATTATGTTTTTATACATTGTGTAGTTTGTCAGGACACAAAAAGGATTAGGGGCGAGATAGTGTTGAGAAGCGGGATTTGCCAGATAGGAAGTACCAGAATGTTCTTAGTATTTGTGATATTTTTCAGTTATGTATCAGAGTTGCCAGTTAGCCTGCTATTGTGAGCATAGTGATCTAGTAAGTTGCTTCGTTTCGTTTCGTTTCGTTTTTGTAGGCTCCAACATGCTTGCATGTGTTGGCCTTGGTCACCTAATGGCTGCTCTTCATGCTGCTCGATTTATGGCATCCTCCCTGTTTGGTCCCTTAACCCTCAGGTCACAATGACTTCGTCCCACGTTTTTCTCGGTCTACTCCTTACAACCCCACCTCCAGTATTAATGCATCTCACCTTCTGCACCCAGTTACCGTCCCCTATCCTCTCCACATGCCCAAACCATCTTAATCTACCATTCCTCAGCACAACACCAACACACTCCAGTCCCATCCTACCTCTCAACTCGTCCATCGTAAACCCAGCCCCCCCCCCAGGTCTTGCACACAGGGACGCACTGCACGTCCACCTAATCATCGTCATTTCTATACGTTTGAGCCTGCAAATATCCTCTTCCTTTACTGCCCAGGTCTCACTACCATACAGCATCACACTCCTCACACATGCTGCATACAAAGATATGCTGCAGTTTAAGAAAACTCTGGCATGTTTTGGACGTCTCTGGTTTGGTAACTGTAGGTGGTAGAATAAACTAGAAGCTTTGATAGTAATTCAAGGTTATATATGGGTGAGGAAGGGTCTAGAGGACTTTCAGTTCAGTTTGTGATTAGTTCAATGTCAATGCAGTTAGTATAGCTCCGGTACTTATTAAAACAGTGAAAAGAAATTGGCAGGCATTCAGTGTAATGATTTGGAAAGTAAGGACAGCGTAATTATTTGGAAAGTATAGGAAGCCAATGGTTATTTACCATGCCTGAGTCGATCTTGCTGTTGTACTCCTAAAGGCTGACCATAAGAAGAACAACTCACTGGGAAATATCCCTCGTATACTACTGCTTTTGGAGCCTGTGGCAGTAAATGACGGGGAAGTAACAATACGTTCATATAATTTTCTGATCATCCACTTAAATTATCAATTTAATTTTATTATTTTGATTGTCTTTTATAAATATCTACATCTACAACATGATGCAGGACATCTTCTATATATGGGGGGAGACAAATACAGAACAAAAGAACAGATGTTTGCTGCTGAGTTTTCTTCATTCAGGCACTTCTTGAAATTGCTGACTGGTGCTGACAGATCCTCTCGTCAAATTTGAAAACTAAGTAAGAGAATGCTGAGAAGACTGTTTTATGTGTACACATCCGAGAATTCCTGAACCCAGCATAACCTGATGGAAAACTGAAGCACAGTAACATCTGTCTCAACGAAATTAGGAGAAACAGAGAACAACTATACTCCGACAGTAGTTTAGTCCTCTTCCGCTACCTAGGAAAGTATTTTTAATAATAAATAATCCGATTTCCTGATGTAATTTGTATAGACCTACAAACACACACACACACACACACACACACATATATATATATATTTTTATATATATATATATATATATATATATATATATATATATATTTATATATATATATATATATATATATATATATATATATATATATATATATATGTGTGTGTGTGTGTGTGTGCAGAGGGTGCTTGATTGTCTGGTGGAGGAAGGAGAAAAAGTGGGATTGGTAATAAATTGTGGAAAGACTGAAATTATTAACATGAACGTGGAGAACCAAATCGATTGTGTAACTGGGGATAATGTGGTGAAGCATGTAGAAAACTTTAATATCTGGGAACGATTGTATCATCTAACGGATCATTAAACAATGAAATTGAGGAGAGGATTAGACAGGCTAGGCGAGCTGTTTGAATGTTGAAATCTGTTTGGAATAATAATATGCTTTCGGTACATACTAAAGTGAAAATTTACAAGTCCATGGTTAGACCAGTTTTAATTTACGGGCATGAGTCATGGTACAGTACATTTGCAACAGATCAGAAAGTATTGGGATTTGAGAATAAAATACTGAGAAGGATTCTTGGGGTAAAGTGGCAAGATAGAGTTACAAATGCAAGAGTAAGGGATATTACGAGAGTGGAACCAGTTAATGAATATGTGAGACTGTCTCGCTGGAAGTGGGTGGGGCACATATACAGAAAAGAAGGTAGTTTAATACAGGATGTGCCAGAGTGACTGCTAGAGGAAGAAGAGGTAGAGGTAGGCCGAGGGAAACCTGGTTGAGGACAATGAAAAAAGAAGCAGGAGAGGAGTATTGGTGGGACCTGAAGGAGATGGCAAGAGACAAATATTGCTGGAGAGAGTTCATTGAGGCCCTATGCATCCCGTGGGGTGCCACAGGAAATTATATATATATATATATATATATATATATATATATATATATATATATATATATATATATATATATATATCTGTCTACAAACACACACACACACACAGTGTCATTCACATTAGGCTGCCAAATTTTAAAGACGCCATGTGTTCATAATGTATAATTTCGAGATAGGCAATAACACCGCGACGAAATAGGAATACCTCTTTGATATTGTGGTTTTATTGTTTTGACAAGGTTTCTAAAATAACTATTATTTCAATGACCTCGTCAGAAGGAATTTCTTTAGTGCTTAATCTACATCCGATTTTATGACGCATTACTGGATAAATTATATTACCGTAAGAATGATACTGTATAACTAAAATGGCGGTTTTATTACAAAAATGAAGTTATTCTTGTATCAGGCTAAGAGTTCCCGATCGCTTCTGTGGAAACAACGTAGTTACATTTTCACAGAATATGAATTTTTGCATTATCGTTCGTTTTTTTATTTTTCTTATGTTTATGGTTAGGTATTTCTTGTTTCTCCAGAAAACTAATATGACATTGAAATATGTAATTACATCAGTGTTACGTTTTTGTTCAGTAAGTCTTAGATACTGCATCCAATAAATATCTTTCATGAAATTTTACTTCATTGATGACGCCATGGTGATCATGCAGTACAAGAGTTTTTACAGGAGCTAGGTTACGTATCACTGTCCAAGTTGCATTCCAATGCAAATATTCCCTTCATCATCTGAATCCCCGAATGTCATGGATTATGCTTGTTGTTCATGACATACTGTCATTTAACCGTCCAAGGCATGTTGACGTGAATCGCATTCATTGTAGTTTAGCATATAAACGCACATAGACGTGAATCGCATTGTTAAGCAGAAAAAACGCTGTCAAAAGGAAAATTTTTGGCTGATTTGTGTCAAATTTTGGTGCGTCCTAGTGGGTGCATCTCTCTTCCAAGGTAAACACTTGGCAACACTGTGACTTCTCTGATGAGACAATGTGCAGCAGAGAAACCTCAGTATCTCATGACCAGCCAGGCTGAAGGGTAGCGCTGCTGTCAGTCGTCCCTTTAAATCTGCCATTTTCCCCCTCCCACCCGAGGCAGAAGCCATTATTGAAATATTGTGATTGTACAGTGTTTCTGACCATAATGTGAAGTGATTGTGTCCATGTTAGATACAGTAGATATATTGTTTGTAAAGCATTGGGGCCCGTTATCAGCCATTAGGCGTCGAGGCAGGAGTGTGGTTTGTTACAGTATAATGGGGTTTCCACTCTTTTTCACCCTGCCTGTAAATGATGTGAGTAATTCACCTTTATAGTGAAGCCAATACTTACATTTTGTGAAACATGTAGTGCCTGGATTAGTGAAATAGCTGACCTACCATAACAGGCATTATGTGCGCCATATAGATATGCCATAGTCGCTAAGGCAACAAGTGGTCACATATGCCATAAAGTCAGGAAGGGAATAATAGAGGAGGTTGGGATGGAATCATGTGATAGTCTTTTATGTTGCATATGGTTTAGTGTGAAATATATGTATAAAATAGTGCAGGAGTGTTCGTTGAGAAATATTGCGTGCTTTGACTCACTTAGATCAAACCTAGTTCAAGTATCAGAGACAACAAATATGCCACACAATCACAGACTTCAGTGAAAAGGTATTGTACCAATCTCAGACAGTGCTATATTGCGTATGGTCTGGTGTAAAACATACAAATGAAATAGTGCAGTGAGTGTTCACTGTGAAGTATTGCTTGCATTGACTGACTTAACAAAAACCTAGCACAAGGATCAGAGACAAGAAATATGCCACACAATATACGTACGTCGTGCAGCGAATGTTCGTGGAGAAATCTATTGTGTGCATCGCATGTGTTAGGCAAACGTAGTGCAAGGAGGAGAGAACAAAATATGCCACACACACACACACACACACACACACAAAGCATATAGACAAGATTGAAAAAGTTCAAAGGGCTGCTACAAGATGGATACCAAGCTTAAGGGACCTAAGCTACGAAGAAAGACTAAATAAACTGAATCTACCAACACTACAAGAGAGAAGGAAAAGAGGTGACATGATAATGCTATATAAATGCATATCAGGAAAGGAGAAAATAGACATAAATGATTACTTAATATATGGAGAAGCATCAGCAAGAGGACACCGCAAAAAACTGCATAAGAAGAGAGGTGATAAAGACGTAAGGAAATTCAGTTTCCCAAACAGAGCAATTGATCAATGGAATGCACTACCGAATGAAATAGTGTGTGCCAAAACAATTCACAAATTTAAGGATATGTACGATAAATATGGTTTAAGACACGGGACAGTATGAGCTTGACTCATTCCTGTAAAGATACAATTAGGTAAGAACAATTAGGTAAGAACACACACACACACACACACACACACACACACACACACACACACACACACTACATAACTCCTTGTCTTCAAACCCTTCAAGGTCCTGCCAACATCTCAACACCTCTGGAGAAAGTTATCTGTATTTTGTTGATTTACATATTGACCTATTTCTCTATTTCTGTATTTTTTACACAAGTAAGTATTGTTTCTTACACATGCACATACGAGATGGAAGGAAGTTCAGCTTCAGTATCACTACCCAGCAAAAAGACTGGTGGTCATGTCGAGTTTCTGAGAGCACTATCAAAAAGCTTATGATATTTTATGTGTATACTTTGAGTAAAAAAGGAAATAATAAAACCTAATGAACGAAAATATGTAGGTGTGGGTGAGACAGGGAAAGGGAGTGTTTTTATCTCGCCTGTGTGCAAGGAGAAATATTCTACGTTTGTCGTCCATTTACTCGAAAACTATTGGACGTATCGATTTCCTGTAAGAGCCATGATAAAGATAAGTGAATTCTACGTATGTACAGAACATAACAATGTAATATCTCTGATGAAAAGTTGTTGGTACATAGGCGGGAATATAAAGGTTATTGTGCGCGCATGATGAAAGTGCAGAACGGCCATGAGTACCCAGTAGTTTTTTTGCGATTTACATGGAAACTATGAGGCCTATAAAATTCGGAGGGTACCATGAGAAAGCTCATGAAATTATACAGAAGATTATGAAATAAAAACATAACACGTGCGAGAAAACTTTTGCGGTAGAGCTCCCTGCACAAATATCATTTTTTTTTTTTTAATAGCTTTCACTTTTTGGCCATTTTCTCGAAAACTACAAATCGTATCACAACCGAACTTTCCCAATAGAAAGCTGATGGAATTCTGTATCAAAACTTCTTAAAAAAAATTTCTGTATGATGGAAAACATTCGAACTAGGATGTTGGGAATTAAGACTGACGTTCGGAAATGTTTATTCACAGTGGCCTAATGTACTGTTATTCGTTTTTTTTTTTTTTCCGTTTAACATCAGCGAATAAGATAAGTAGGTTTCTTGGCAATATATAGAGGTTTGGGTGGCGAAAATAAGGCAAGAATACGCCCTTTCAGCAACGCGTGTGCAGGCTGGCTGGGAGGGGGGTGGAGTAAAATCGCGTGTCGGCAAAACTTATAATACTTGTGCGTGCATGAGAGGGTTAAATGTCTGATAACTGTGGAGATAATATCACTAAATTTGGAAGTTGCAATCTCTATCGAGGACTGTGATGCCAAAGCTTGGAGCTCAAGAGCTGAGTTTGTGTGCCAGATTAGTATCTGCATCAATAATTTCTCATCTGTAGTGTGCCACATATTTTTCAATGAGGGGATGTGTCAGTGCCAGAGTAAATGGTTGCTTGTCCATATCTGTACAACATGTGCTTGGATGAAGAGGATGTGTCACTGCCAGTGCGAACGTTAGCCTGGCCACGTCTCTACCACATATACAGTATGTGGGTTGAAGAGATATGTCAGTGCAAACGCGAACGCTAGCCTGGCCACATCTCTACTTCTTTTGCGTGGTCTGACGGGTTGTTTCATAGCCAGAGCGACAGCTAGCCTGGTCACATCTCTTACACGTATGCATGGGTGAAGGGATATGTCATTGCTAAATCACATGCTTTGGCCATATCTCTGCCACCTACAAATAGACGAAGAAAAGTGATAATGCCTGATTATTCCTTTATTTGGTCGCATCTCTGCCACATGCAAGTTCATGGGTTACAGTAGTATATCACATACAAATTTCAAAAGGTCTAAGCTCAAAAGGACGGAGTACGTATCCGTGTGCTGGTTTAGTTTGTCTCATGCTATTCTTCTGGTGGTAATACAGTAGGTCCAGTTTGTTGCCCGTGAGTGCGCGTTTATGCACGCAAGCATGCATTCACACACACACACACACACACACACACACACACACACACACACACACGCGCACACACACACACACACACACACACACACACACACACGCGCACACGCGCACACACACACACGCGCACACACACACACGCGCACACACACGCGCACACACACACACGCGCACACACACGCGCACACACACACACACACACACGCACACACACACGCGCACACACACACACAACCAGACATGGATTCTGGGTTGGGGGGGGGGCATGGAGGACGTATGCCCTCTAATTTTTGGCAGACCAGTGAATATTTATAATCGACGAACTATGACAGAAAATTAAAAATATTAAGAATCTTACATAAATCCTTTCATGGAATCATTTCGATGAAAAGAGGCATTTGGTGATAAACCGTGGAGTGTTTGCTCATGAGTTATCAAGAGTTCATACTCGTCAAGAATCATGGCTTCAGTTTCCTAGAGTATTGCATCCAGCTCGGAACAACCCCCTTCTACATCCATTCACCTCCCCCCCTTCTCCGACACCCAGACATAGGCCACCCCCTCCCCCTACACACAACATCCACACATATGTTTCTGTGCGATAATATGATGCTCTTCGCTGCTGCTCAGTTTTCGTTGCTTTGTACATGTACAATCCCAGCCTCAGATTGGTGGATGTTGGACCCATTTCTTCCTTGCACAGGTATTAAGACTTCACACCATCAAGTACAATGACGTCTGATTATTTTGTTTGCTCATTATCAGTACGATTTTACCTGGTAGACTTATTATTGCGGTGTTCGATAATAGTACTGATTAAACCCCTACCATCTTGAGGTCACTCTTAACTTATATAAGATTGCCTGTTGGTGGTCAGATAAGTATTATCACGTAATCATGATGAAGGGGATACTGTTATTTTATGGAAAGTTTATGCCCAAAGTACTATGTTCAACATCGGTTTGGGCAACAACTGCCTTAGTATGAGGTGGTCTTTCGGTATTGAGCCGTTGGCCTGTTCTCTGTATAGTTATTATTGTAATAAAACCACATGCACTGACACTTCTGGTCGTCGTTAAAATACCGGTAAGTGGTGTTCATTGCTTCTCATCTACCAATCGAATCGTAGCACATGTAATAACGACTTAGTATAAAATGAAAAATATCTTCACAAGTTTTTTTTTTTTTTTTTCAGAATATTTCGACTCAGTGATGATGGAAGGTTGCCTTGTTAGACTTTTCTGTTATATTGTTTACCATCCATTATGATAAGAATATTTTCTGGCTTTGGTGCATGTAATACAATGAGAAAACCTCCCTGTCAGTCCATAATTGCTACTCTTAGGCTATTTTGTTTAGATTAGGAGAGATGTTTCGTATTACAATACGGTTTCCCTTTGCCGCGCAGTATCAAAGAATTAATCATAGCAATGTACAGGCAATAAGAAGTCATTTTCTTTTTAAAAGAAATGTTGGTGAACCAGGTAAATATGCTTTCAATGGAAATAACCATTTGGACAAAAATGCAACAGCCAAAATGTAAGCACCTACTAAGGATTTCAGGGGCAGTGTCCAACTGTTTTTTTAAAATAACGTCTCAACAAATCGTCGGACAAGGATTTAACTTTGGCAGTGCATGTTTGAGACCCCGACCTAATTTGTAAAATTATGCTTTTGTACCAAATGTGTATGATTAAGGCATTTATAAGAGTAAATGTAGGGTAAACTTAGCTAAAATCGTCAGAGGCATGTAGCGAGGCTAGCTTCGGTCACGATACAAGCCCCGCCCACAATTCGGAACGTGACGTCGGTGTGACGTAGTAGTAATCACCCACGCAAGTGGCAGTTCTGTCTTTATGTAAGCTGCCTCAGATTCAATGGCTCAGGGTTAGTCATATTTCTGAGCTGCGGCTGATTTTTAGAGTGACTGTACATCCCTCCAGACTCCCTATTAGTACATAGTATATGCATCGCCCTCTTACACATATTGTGACGGCAATATGACTTATTCACTTCTGAAGAGTAGTAATCACTGCCTGAGCCGGCACCTTTTTTTTCTCAAACGTTCTTCTCATATAAGGACCATACTGAATCTGTAGTAGGGGTGAAATATTACTTCGGTGTGTGTGTGTATGTGTTTGTGTGTGTTTGTGTGTGTGTGTGTGTGAGAGAGAGAGAGAGAGAGAGAGAGAGAGAGAGAGAGAGAGAGAGAGAAAGTACAGTATGTGGGGGGGGGAGGTTAGAAAGATAGAAATGCCACTTGCGTCGGTGATTACTACTACGTCACACCGACGTCACGTTCCGAATTGTGGGCGGGGCTTGTATCGTGACCGAAGCTAGCCTCGCTACATGCCTCTGACGATTTTAGCTAAGTTTACCCTACATTTACTCTTATAAATGCCTTAATCATACACATTTGGTACAAAAGCATAATTTTACAAATTAGGTCGGGGTCTCAAACATGCACTGCCAAAGTTAAATCCTTGTCCGACGCTTTGTTGAGACGTTATTTAAAAAAAAAAAGTTGGACACTGCCCCTGAAATCCTTAGTACGTAAATCCAACGTCAAGTGCCAACTAGGATTGACAGGTAGGTTTTTCGCCGTATTACATGCACCAAAGTCAGGGAATCTTCTCATCATAATGGATGGTAGCACAATATAACAGAAAAGTCTAACAAGGTAACGTTCCATCGTCAATAAGTAGGAATATTTAAAAAATCATGCAGTAATTTTTCGTTATATAGTTAGGTGTTAACACGTGCTACGATTCGATTGGTATATGAGAAGTCATGGACACTACTTGTATTAACGAAAACCTGAAGTGTCAGTGCATGTAGTTTTTAATACATTAATATATAACGGCCATGCCACGTTGAGTACACCGCTTCCCGTCCGATCAGCGAAGTTAAGCAACGTTGGGTCTGGTTAGTACTTGGATGGGTGACCGCCTGGGTACACCAGATGCTGTTGGCATCCCTACGTGTCAAGTGGGGTTGGTGGAGGATTACTGCCCCTCCCCGTAAAACAATTAACTCTAAGCCCTTGGCCACCCCGTCTGGGATACATGGCGTCTGGCAATGAATGAATGAATATATAACTATTCAGAGAACAGGTCATGGGCTCAATACCCAGAGAGCAGGGAACTAAGCTGTTGCCCTAACCGACATCCAACATCATGCTTTAGGCATAAACTACCACTAGGTCAGGGGTTCCCAACCTTTATTTACCCATTACCCCATTTTCCACACCTCCCTTCACTCATTACCCCTCATTGCTTATGTTTCCACAATTGCATTTTAGCTGCTTAACATTTTGATGCCTAGATTTTAGTTTGAATGTAGGACTTAATTAAAGGTTAGGCTAAAACCAAGAGAGTTATTGCAAGGAGTAATTTATTTTTATTATTAACACTGATACCAAATAAACATGACTTTAAACATTCATCACTGAATTTTAGTATAGGTCTGAAAGTCTATCATAACTGGTATGATTTTTAGATTTTTTTTTTTTGTTACCTCCCCCATTACCCTTCACAAAAGACCAAATTACCCCACTTGGGGTAATTTACCCCAAGTTGGGAACCCCTGCACTAGGTAATCCTATATAAGTTACGAATGACCTGAAGACGGCGGGAGTTTACTCATTACTAAAATCGAACACCCCACTAATAAGTTTACCAGATAATATCGTAATAATAATGAATAAACAAAGTAATAAGACGTCACTGTACTTGAGTGTGTGGAGTCATAATAACATGTGCAAGTAACAAATGGGTCCAACCTCCACCAATCAGAGGCTGGGATTTTAGATACATAAAGCTACGAATGCTGAGCGGCAGTGAAGAGCATGATATTCCCCCAAAGAATCATATGCGTGGATATTGTGCGTGTGTGTGTGGGGGGGGAGGCCTGTGTCTGGGTATTGGAGGGGGGGTGAGTGGATGTGGAAGGGGGTTGATCAAAGCTGGATACAGCACTCTGGAAAATGGTGGCATGATTCTTTGGGGTTTACAAGTATGAACTGATAACTCACTGTCAGACCCTCCACAATTTATCAACAAATCCCTCTTTTCATCGAAATGATTCCATGAATGCGTTTACAGTATGTAAGATACTTAATACTTATATTTTGCCTTCATTTGTTCATATGTGATATTCATTGGTCTCCCAAAAATACTGGGGCATACGTCCCCCAAGCCCCTCCCTACCCAAAATCCTTGCCTGGTGTGTGTGTATGTAATTCACTGGGTCGGTCAGGATCACTTGATGGTCGTGATGTGTGTGTGTGTGTGTGTGTGTGTGTGTGTGTGTGTGTGTGTGTGTGTGTGTGTGTGTGTGTGTGTGTGTGTGTGTGTGTGTGTGTGTGTGTGTGTGTGTGTGTGTGTGTGTGTGTGTGTGTGCATGCGTGCGTATGTGAGTCAACGCACACTCACGGGCAACTTGCTGGGCCTATTGCCACCAAAAGTAGGACATGGGATAAACTGAAGCAGCACATGAATATGTCCTCCTTAGCTTCAACCTACTGAAATTCATATGTTAAACTACTACGGCAACCAATGAACGTGTAAGTGACAGAGATGTGACTGGGTAAAGGAGTCAGCAGGCACTGTCACTTTCCCTCAGCTATGCATATGTGGCAGAGATTTAGCCATATTTGCATGTAATTTAGCACTGACACGTTCCTTCACCCACGTATATGTGGCAGAGATGTGGCCATGCTAGCGTTCGCATTGGCAGTGACACATCCTCTTCACTCACGCATATGTTGTTGAAATGTGGACAAGCTGCCATTTACTCTGGCACTAACACATCCCCTTATTGAAAAATATGTGGTAGGCTACAGAGGAGAAATTATTGATACTGACACTAATCTGGTAGACAATCTCAGCTCTTGAGCTCCAAGCTTTAGGATCACAGTCCACGACAGAGTTTGCAACCTCCGAATTCAGTGATATTACCTTCACAGTTCTCGGACATCAAAGTTACAATATATCATGAAGGACGAGCATAATCTATCACATTCGGGGATTGAGATGATAAAGGGAGTATTTGCATTAGAATGCAACTCGGACAGTGATACGTAACCTAACTACCGTAAAAATTCTTGTACTGCATTATCATTATGGCGCCAACAGTGAAATGCTGAAATTTCGTGTAAGATATTCACCAGATGTATTATCTAAGGCTTACTGCGCAAAAATGTAACACTGATGTAGTTACACATTTCAGTGTCATATTAGTTTTCTGGAGAAACATGAAATACTTAACCATTAACGTAGGAAAAATCAATAAACGAACGACAATGCAGATATTCATATTCTGTGAAAATGTCATGAGGCACGTAATACAGTATTTGTACAAAAGTGATCGGGAACTCTTAACCTAATGGAAGTGCAACTTTCTTCTTTATTTTAGTAGTGAGCTGCTGTTTTAGTTATAACCATATCATTCCCATGGTTATATATTTTATTCAGTAACATACGTCATAAAATCGGATGCAGATAATGCATCAAAGAAAATTTTTCTTCTGAAGAGGTCATAGAGATCACAGGTATTTTACAATCCTCGTCAAAACAATGAAACCATAATAATGTCGAAGAGGTGTCCCTATTTCACCATTGTGTTGTAGCCTACCTCGAAATTACACATCATGAAGACATGCAGCCATTAAAACAAATGTGAATGACTTTTTTTTTAGCCTCAAAATGTTTATAATGTGAGAGTCAGTACAAGATTAATTATTGGTCTTTCCGGGACGTGTACCAACACAGCAACTCCCCGTCGGTAATTTGACATTAAATTTTTATACGTAGTGTATCAGGTTAGGCTACGGGGTGAGATATAATAATCACTTCAACGGAATGCTTTGAACAGTGTAGGGAATAGCTGGAAATCATTGGCAGATACGATATCGTAATTGTTTTTGTGCATCCAGTCATCATGTTGTAATGTGAATAATAGATGCTACATTATGAAAGTGTTCAACACTAGATTATCTACTGAGGTCAACGGATTTGTGCTTGCACGATGATGCGATTATTTAATATGCAAAGTAATATTATGAGGAACATTTTCGCACACGGCCTAGCTACACTAGTTCATCAGAAAGTGAAACTAAATTCAAATCGGGGTTCACTCTCGCATCGTATCTCAAAGCCAAAATCGAATAACCTGAAGTTGTATAGGTTAGTGTTACCACACAAAACGCGGAAAGGCTGGCTAGCGACGCATCACTTCTTGTATGAGTGACTGTATCCCCAATCGGCTGTCCATTTGGCATCGAGCCAGATAGGATAATGTGTCCTAAGCTATGTCTCGACTCTTAATCCTAAAAACTTTCCAGCATTATTACCCATGAGTAAAGGATTAAATCAAACTTAAAGTACAAGACAGTATTAATACGGTACATATAGTAATGTCATACAGTACATAATTATAATCATGATCATACTGTACTCATCTATTGTTGGCATCGATGGAGGATAGATACACACAGATATGTCCGTACTAAATAGTAGTCGGAGTTCTATGGCAACGAGTATTGAGGGACCACAAGGTTTTCACAGCATTACAGCAATGAGCGAGGCATGGGAGGCCACAAAGTCACAGCATTAGGGGTTAGCCACTGCCTGGGTCACCAATGAAGAGCACACAGATACGTCTTCGCTGTATTGTGTCCATGGGAGAGACAATGACAGAGCGATGGTAGCCTTGGCACGTTGGGTGGGTCGCTACCGCAGTGCACTGTGATTGGCTGGTGCATGGCGGTCTGCCCGCACGCCAATTGGGTCCCGTGTCTGAGTCGGATGATATGCTTCACCATTGGAAAGTGCATAGTACGGCCAATTGCTTCCCGTTTCTGAGCCAAATATTGCGTAATTTTGCCGGATATTCTTGTAACAGAGCCGAGCAAAAAATGCTGGATATTGTTTTGGACTATGTATTGCTATGATGGATAAATGAGAGATTATATATATATATATATATATATATATCACTAGCCGTTTGAGTGTCCGCTGCAGGACCTGCCTATCCCGACCGAAGTGGAAACGATACAGCCAATGTATCTCTACCAAGTGGCTTAGGCTCTGGTAGAGACTGTATGTAGGGTGAGAAGTGCCTGCAAGTGTAATTGTAGTGTTGAAATGGCTTTGGATGTGTGTATAGTCTGTGAACCAAGTGTAATCGGCACACGCAAGCCAACAGGGTACAAGCATACCTTATAGTATGCGACACTGGTTCAACCACAGCATCCCTTGTGTTCGCCAGTGCAGTACATGTCCTGAAGAACGCTCCCAAAGTTTATTACCCTACCGAGGCGCGAACCATCCTTCGTCAGTGTACGAAAACGCACACTTTACCACTGTACCACGGAGGCTCCATACATATATATATATATATATATATATATATATATATATATATATATATATATATATATATATATATATATATATATATATTTGTGCTCCTACAGAAACGAGGTTGCGTGGAGTTGATAAAATGAATTTGGAAGATGGTATTACTATGTTGGTTTCTGGTAGGAGTGATGGAAATCATTACCAAGGAGTAGGCTTACTGCTGAGTAGAGATGCTTGTAAGGCAGTATACTGAGTTTGAACCAATAATTAATGAGTGCTTGCTTTATGCTCGTTTAAAATCTGACCATGGCAATATCAGTACGGTTGTACGGTACACTCCGACAAATGAGGCAGCTGTTGAAATGAAGGATGACTTTTTTGAGAAGCTGCAGGATGTAGTGAATAGAGTCGCAAGACATGATGTGTTAGTTTGCATTGGTGATTTTAATGCAATTGTTGGCAGTAGTAGGGATGGCTTTAAAGATTGTCTGGGTAAGGAGGGTGTTGGTATAAGAAACGAAAATGGGGTGCTATTTGGATGCTTTTGTTTGGCAAATGACCTTATAATTGGTGGAACTATCTTTGAGCATAGAAAAATACATAAGACTACTTGGATTTCACCATGTGGTAAATATTGTAACCAGATTGACCACATTGCAATTAGCAGAAGGTATCGGAGTTATTTGCAAGATGTTTGTGTAAGGAGGGGGGCAGATATAAGTAGTGATCATCAACTTGCTGTGTCAAAGATTAAAATAAAACTTAAGAGAAACGTTAATGGTAATTGTACAGGAGGTAATAATTATGATATTGATGAGTTGAGAATTAATGGGAACACGAAGGAAAAGTTTCGTTGGGAATGTAGGAACAGGTTTCTAGTCCTGCAGACTTTGATGGAATCTGAAGACAATGATATTATTCAAATGTGGAGAGAGGTAAAAGAGGTTTTGCATAAGAGTGCTAAGGTTACTATTACGAAAAAGGGAAAAGCAAGAAGGAAAAAGTGGATGTCAGATGAAACATGGAATGCAATTCAGGAATGGAAAGAGGCGAAATTAAGAAGTGAAGAACATGTTGATGGCCAGGTAGTTGAATTATTTAGAGCAAAGTACTGGAGTTTACATTCTGAAGTAAAAAGACTCGTTAGCCGTGATAACAGGAGGCTATATGATGAAAAGGCAACAGAGACAGAAATTAAATTAAGTAAAAATGACGGTCAGAGCACAAGAGCAGCGTATCAGGCCATAAAGGAGTTAACTGGGACTGAAAAGAGAAGGAAGGAAATACCTGTACGAAATAGAAATGGTAATTTGATGACTAAAGATTTGGATATAAAAGGAAGGTGGAAAGAGCATTTTGAATCTATTCTAAATAGACCAATCCCAGCTGAAGAGGACATTTTGCCAGCCGAGAGAGATTTACAGATAGAAACAGGGGATATAACCTTGGAAGAGGTAGCAAAATCTATCAAGGAGTTAAAGAATTTTAAGGCCCCAGGAGAGGATGGAATATTTCCTGAAATGCTTACGGTGGAAAATGATGAGTTGATGAATGCGCTTTTGAAACTTTTTAATGTGGCTTGGGATAATGGTGGAATTCCAGAAGAGTGGAAAAATGGAATGATTATAAAAATACCAAAAATGGGAGATTTAAGTGTGTGTGGCAATTGGAGGGGGATAGCTTTGACACCTGTAGTTGCAAAAGACTTTTCCAAAATCTTGTTGAACAGAATAGAGCCAGTAATTGATAAAATTTAGGAGAAGAACAAGCGGGATTTAGAAAGGGTCGAGGTTTTAATGATCAGATTTTTATTGTAAGGCATCTAATACAACAAGCTAATGAGATGAAAATGGCACTTAGTATGTGTTTTGTGGATTTTGAAAAAGGCGTTTGATAGTGTTTCACGTGGAGCTATGTTGAAAATTATGAGATTCTATGGTATATCGGAAAAGTTTGTAAATATTATTAGAAGCCTGCATGAAGATACTTTTTGTAAGGCAATGGTGGGTGGTTCTTTGAGTGATCCATTTGAAGTTAAGTCAGGAGTGATTTAAGGAGGAGTTCTTTCGCCATTGCTGTTTGTTTTGGTTATGGATTATGTTATGAGAAAGGTTGTAAGGAGAACAGATACATGAATTAACTGGAAAGAAAATATGAAGCTGATGGATTTGGACTATGCTAATGATATTGTACTGATTTGCGGAAGTATTTACGAGATGCAGAGGGTGCTTGATTGTCTGATGGAGGAAGGAGAAAAAGTGTGATTGGTAATAAATTGTGGAAAGACTGAAATTATTAATATGAACGTGGAGAACCAACTCGATTGTGTAATTGGGAATAATGTGGTGAAGAATGTAGAAAACTTTAAATATCTGGGAACGATTGTATCATCTAATGGATTATTAAACAATGAAATTGAGGAGAGGATTAGATAGGCTTGGCGAGCTGTTGGAATGTTGAAATCTATTTGGAATAATAATATGCTTTCGGTACATACTAAAGTGAAAATTTACAAGTCCATGGTTAGACCAATTTTAATTTATGGGCATGAGTCATGGTACAGTACAATTGCAACAGATCAGAAAGTATTAGGATTTGAAAATAAAATACTGAGAAGGATTCTTGGGGCGAAGTGGCAAGACAGAGTTACAAATGAAAGAGTAAGGGAAATTACGAGAGTGCAACCAGTTAATATGTGAGACTGTCTCGCTGGAAGTGGGTGGGGCACATATACAGAAAAGAAGGCAGTTTAATACTGGATGTGCCAGAGTGGACAGCTAGAGGAAGAAGAGGTAGAGGTAGGCCTAGGGAAACCTGGTTGAGGACAATGAAAAGAGAAGCAGGAGAGGAGTGTTGGTGGAACCTGAAAGAGATGGCATGAGACAAATATTGGTGGAGAGTTCATCGAGGCCCTATGCATCCCGTGGGGTGCCACAGGAATATATATATATATATATATATATATATATATATATATATATATATATATATATATATATATATATGTATATATATATATATATATATATATATATATATATATATATATATATATATATATATATACTTATGCAAGGAAGAAGGAACCAAAGGCCAAGAGCCTGGAAACCGTTCCTTCCAAGGAAAAGAAAAACAATACGAAAGAGAGCCAAATTCAAGATCCATTATTTTCGAGATGCCTGGACACACTGAGTTTGAAAGACTGGAGATCATAGGAAGTAGGAAATACCGACAGCGAGAGACAGTTCCATAGTTGACCCGCTGCATAGATGAAGGACTGGGAGTAACGGTTAACTCTTGCATTAGAGAGTTGGACAGACAATTGTACAAGAGAGGATATAATGATCGTCAAGTTGAACTAAATGAAGTAAGATTCTCGCAGAATTGCCCAGAAGTGTTAAGCATTCTTGTTAAAAGGTTAATACTCAGGCATCTACGATTTATTCAGTTTAATAAGACTTTCTGACGTTAACTGGAATTTAACAGTAGATATGTTCAGATCATTAGAGGGTTAATGGCATCATTAGCAACATTTAAGTTCCTAAAACTCATTCAGCAGATTATATATATATATATATATATATATATATATATATATATATATATATATATATATATATATATATATATATATATATATATATATATATATATGTGTGTGTGTGTGTGTGTGTATCATTTTATGACAATAGATGGAATAGAAGGCAATTCATTTTTAACGAAGAGAGAACCGATTGTATCAGTATCAGTACTCGCGGGATCCTGTGACCAACTCAGCTGAATTGAATTGCTTGACGTTGGCCGAAATATAACACGAGAAGTATCCACACCATCAGAAGGTTAAACTTGTGAAGATTTTCTGTCTATTTATCATTCTATTACCAGACGTCTCCTTGTGGAGGGGGGGAGGCACAGATATATCGCCTCCATGGCGATCTGTTCCCTGCCATTTGGTTGCCATATCTCCAGCTCACACCTCCCTCTCTCACATATCTCTTCACTCCATTGACATACTCAGTCTCTTAACTCATACCATTCATCAATCAATTGAACTTTTTGGAGAAACTCATGCAGTAGCTCTTGATATCTCTAAAGCTTTCGACAGAGTATGCCACCATTCCCTGCTGTCCAAACTCCCTTGTTATGGACTAACGTCTTTGATTTCTTCATATCTTAGTGACAGGAAAATAAGAGTAAAAGTAGATGATGTATATTCCAATTTCCACTCAGTTAACGCCGGCGTGCCGCAGGGATCAGTTCTGGCGCCAACCATATTTCTGGTTCATATTAATGATCTCTTATCTGTCACCCACAGTCCCATTGACTCATATGCAGATGACTCAACACTACATAGTTCATTCACACTCAGATATCCATTTACAAAGTCTAATATCTCCACCTCTCAACTCAGTACAACCATCTCCATAAATCAAGATCTATCTACAATCAGTGAATGGGGACAAAACAACCTTGTCTCTTTTAATGCTTGTAAAACTAAATATATAAAGTTTACTAATAGACAGATATTGCCAGATTCGTACATTACCTTCAGTGCTACTAATATTCCCATCTCCAAAAGTATTGAAATTCTTGGCATATCATTTAACAGTGCCCTCAGCTCTCTCATGTCAGATCATATGCTAAAACCGCCTCAAAGAAACTTCGATTATTGTACAGAGTCCATAACTTCTTCGCTGACGAGCAGTTAGCTATAATTTATAAGAGTCATGTGGCTCTCAGCTTGAATATTGCTCACCCTTGTGGAATGCTTGTGGAGAGGTTGCATTAAGACAACTAGACAAAATTCAGAACAAAGCTGTTAGAATCATTAACAACCCTGCCATTACATATAAACTACCTCCCCTGCAAGTAAGAAGGAATGTTGCCTCCCTTGCATTATTTTACAGATTTTTTTTGGCAAATTCTCAGACGAAGTTGCGTCCATGGTGCCACCTCTCCATGCCTTCCCTCATGCTACACGGGCATCTGGTAGTGCTCATGACTGGAATGTCACTCAGCCATATTGCAGAACTTCTGCCTATCAGAATTCTTTCAGTCCCCGAACTGCATCTCTCTGGAACTCGCTTCCCCAGAGTTGTTTCCCTCCAGATTTCAACCCACAACTGTTCAAGTCTAACTGTTACAGATATTTTATGAACAGAGGACTCCAGTAATCTGGTGTATAGATTATTTTTTTTTTTTTTACTCATTTGTTTTTCCTTCCTCCGTTCTGTTATTTATATAAAAAAAAAATCTAAACCTTGGACTCCTCCTCCCTTCTACCCCTAAACCTCACTCACACATACTCTCCTAGTAAGTCTCATTCTTCATCCTCTTCATAGGCCGCTTTCACACGAGCCACTGGTGGCCGCAATTAGTTGCCTCCCATAGTTTTCAATGGAGCATTTCATACGAGGCCACTGCAGTTGCCTGGCTGGCAACCAGCTCCCAGCGGTGTCTCGCTCGCGCAACTGGTGTCCGCCACTGGCGGTTGCTGCCACTCGCTGTAAAACATTGTTTCAAATCGGAGCTTTCATACAGCGCCGCCAGTTGCAGCCAGCAAGGCAAGGAGAAGGAGCTCTTCCTGTGACACCATTCTTTCAACTAAGAACCTTGCCAAGGAGTGGCGTGAGTTCAGTGGAGGACGCTAGTTGCTGGCCCCTTCACACTGGGCCACCAGTGGCGGCCACCGGTGGCCTCGTCTGAAAGCTGCCATAAAGTCAGAACATCTCAGAGTATTTTTTTTTTTTAATGAGTTTTCTCCCTCATTCACGTCAATACAATACCTTTTTTTTTTTTTTTAATTCATCAATATGTTTGTCTGTCTCTCCATGTAACTCCACAAGCTTCTCTCAGTTAACTCATTTCCATTGTTTCACTCTTGACTTACGTCCTCCAGCAGAGCCCAAGCTCACAATATTGTCATGCAGCAACTTTTAACTTTCATACTCACTCCCCTGTTTATTATAAATGCATTCAGTGAACCAGCAATCTTTCTTCTCTCTTGTACCCTTCGAGCACTTCCACCTCTAACCTTCGATCTTGACACACACACACACACACACACACACACACACACACACACACACACACACACACACACACACACACACACACACACACACACACACACACACACACACACACACACACACACCGCTTGCTGGCTCAGTGGTAGCGTTCTCGCTTGCCATTTGGTAGACGGGAGTTCGCTCCTCGCTCAGGTTGCGAAAAGTTTAACTGACGAAGTGGGTGGTTACTGTCCCCCTTGAGCAAGGAGACGGGTGTGTCGTGTGTGAAGGTCACAGCCTTACCCTTGGATCGGACTGTATGAGCTCTCAGCTCCCTTCCGGGAGGGTAAAAGCTTACAATCACGACCATCAAGTGATCATGACCGACCCGGTGAATTACACACACACACACACACACACACACACACACACACACACACACAAAATTCCAAGCCTCCTCTCTCTCTCTCTCTCTCTCTCTCTCTCTCTCTCTCTCTCTCTCTCTCATCAGAAATGATGATGATGACGATTATCATGGGTACAATACAATTTGCAAAAACAATTATTTTTTTTTACATATGTTACGTATCATCAAGGAAATAAGACTCAGTTTTCTTGGGTTGCAGCCTAACTACCTGAAAATTACAGTATTTGACAAAATGTACTGTACTGTATAGTGCATTGTTACCGTTCCAGTTTTCGGATACCAGAGGAGCAAACAGCCTGTGTTTGGGAGGTTTTGAAGACGCAGGCAAAAACTATAAAACAAGCACAAAAAGAATATAGTTTTTACTCTTGTATATTTTCAGTTATCAACTCTAGAGATTGGCTGCATTTTTCCAAAAATGATCTCAGGATTTTTTTTTTCCATACTGATACTGTATGCTTATATCAGTGTGTACAGGAGAGTTATTCTACATTCATACCAAGTTACATGAATAAATATTGAGTAGATTGTTTTTTTTTTCTTCCAGGTCGGGTGAATAATTTTCGGGTATATCTGTGGTGATTCTAAAAAAGACTTATGCCTAACCAAGGTTAAGCATAAGTCTCTCCTTCCTCAACATACTCTTCCTCTCCACTTCTCTCTCACTCATTTCGCCTCTTTTATCACCACTGCCCAACATTTACACGCTGTCTCAATGATACATCCCTTTCTACCACTCACTTTCCGTCTCGATGTCCCTAGCCATTCGCCTTCAATAGACACACTCTCCCTCACCTCTCCTTAACCAATCACCCTCCACCACACTTACTTTCCCATTTTTTTCTAATTACCATCACTTACATTCACCATCACCCAGTTTCTCTGTTTGTTCACTCTCACCACTAACCCTCACCACCACTCACTCTCACTTTACCTCCCTTATCACTGTAACACACCACACACCCTCAAGACCAACTACTCTCACTCTACCTCCCTCATCACTCTACCCACCATTCACCCTCGTCACCACCAACTGTCACATTACCTCCCTCATCACTACTCACCATTCTCCCTCGCTGCCACCACTCCCACTCACTCTCCATCATCACATTAACTCATTTGTGCCTAAGACTCCTGTGTGATAGGTTGTGCTTGAAGGATAGTAGGGGCACCTCCCTCTGCCCATTGGCTCATATCCGCGAAGCTCATAGGCCCCTACTCCGGGGTTCTCCCTTTATTAACGTTTGCAAATGCCTACTTCCGTCCTAAACCTAGGACGTCAGGCACAAATGAGTTAACTTGCCACTCTCCCTCGCCATCATGCACCCTTCCACACTCTGTCCCTCACAGTTTTCCTCCCCACACCACTGTCTGTCACTCTTCCTCCCTCACCGTTCTCTCTAACTCGACCACTTTCACCATTCACCCTTACTATTCCCCCTCCCCACAGGCTTCTCACACACACTCACAACTCTATCTGCCTGTCTGTCTGTCTGTCTGTCTGTCTCTCTCTCTCTCTCTCTCTCTCTCTCTCTCTCTCTCTCTCTCTCTCTCTCTCTCTCTCTCCTATGGTCTCTCCAGCCCTTCTGAGTCCCCCATTGGCCCATTTTTGCTGAAGTGTAGAAATTCCTTGGACATAATAGCCTGTCACCTCCCTTCCATGCCTTTGTCCCTCACCATGGCAGCTGCATCAAAAGTTTCTCCCAGTTTTTAATGCAAACTTTTGTATCATGTTAGGCAAAAAATGGTCAGAATTTAGTGGGGAAGGGAATGCAAGGGTCAGTTTTCGTGGGTGAGTCTCGAGAGGTTATGACTTACGTTTCTTTTCCGTCCGGACAGCTTTATTCAGCTTCGAGTAGAAGTTTCCTGTTGAAAGGGTTGGATGTGGGCTCCATTCACCATTTCTCTCCTACGACGTATTCTCTCTCTCTCTCTCTCTCTCTCTCTCTCTCTCTCTCTCTCTCTCTCTCTCTTAAATTATTATTACCAGACGGCTTTATTCACCTTTCAGAGTAAACTTCTCCATGCGATGAAGTCGGCTATAGCCTTGATTTACCACCTTACTAATAGACATCATCCCTAAGACATGATATTCTTGCTGCTTTCAGACTATTTTACTTAGACTAAGGTAGAATTATCAAAATAGAGAAGGTCAGTATATCCTTCATTCATATCTTCGTTACTGGTAATCCTTCCTGCAGTTGAATAAAAGCGTTGTTGGTGGTTTGGTAGTTGCATCCTAAGTTTTGTCAGGACTCCATATTATACATAAATTCATTATAGAAAACATGATAGATACATAAATAGATAGATAGACAGAGCACCAGGCAAGCCTGGGAACGGGTTATGAGCTTGCAAGTCTAAGTGAAGAAATGTTGACAATACACCGGAAGCAGCAAGTCAGGGGATGAGATATGTACTGTGTCAGCGAGATAAGCATACGAACAATGCCTAGTGACCATACACACACATACTCACACACAGGCTTCTAGAACATTCCAACACCAGTGTAACACACGTGACACGACCCCTGCTACACCAGAATTTAGGAAGCAGAGTTCAGAAGGAGGTTAGCCATAGAACCGACAGGTAGTAGGGAGAAGGAGCCTAGCAACATGGGCGAGAGGGTGGAAGAGAGAGAGAGAGAGAGAGAGACTGGGAGGTAGCTCACGGGACTCTATACGTCACTCGTGTGTGAGAGACTTAATATTTCCAAGACAAATAAAAATAGTCCCATACTCATCTTTACCTTTCCTGTCATTGCATGACAAAAAGGGAACGAAGATTATCTACTTACAAAACTACTCACGTATAACAACCGCTTGTCCACGAGCCTAATATAAGTATAACTGATCTACAAAACTACATTACAAGAAACTACAAAGTTATTTTAAGATATGGCGGTAGCAAATGTACGAACCTCGTCTACGAATCTACAGTGAATTTCTACAAAAGCAGGCGAGACTCTAAACAAGATTAGCTTCAGTTCTACAGTGAATTCCTACAAAATACGAGTCTACAAGCCTATGAGTCTACGAGTGTACAGTTGATTCTGCATTATCAAGATTGAAAAAAAAAAAAAAGAACTCTTACAACCAACAACTCACAACCAGCTCTTGACAGTATTCTCTGCAACCCCCCCCCCTCCGTCTCCCCGATCATCACGCCGATTAAGAGGTGAAGAGATCACAGGACGTCTTGCCAGTAGTTTAACAAAATATTGATACAATCTTGCAATTTCTACGACGAAACAACGAAGTACAACCATCTACAATCAACTACAGGTAACAACTCTATGAGTCGTCTGTATAATCTTCTACCCGCACCTACAAGTAGCGGCAGTCTTCATCCCACAACGAGTAAATCACAAGAGAAAAGGACGGAGAATACATCGAGAAAGAAAAACAAAACAAACAAACGAAGAGTGAGACACGACTCACAACTCACAACCCTCTGACCTCACCCTCCTTTCTCTCCTACCGCCCCCCAACCTTCACTGCTGACGCAGGAGTGAAGAGGTCAAGACAACGAAGCAAATACCAAGTCCATATTCACAATTCATCTTACTCATCTTCACTGAAGTTACTCATCGCTACTCATTTACTCACCACAGCTACCAGTGTGGGAAGTCGATGTTACCATACGTGTTTGCTGACACGACGCCACGCCTATCAACGTGTGTCTGACACCCCACAACACGTCAATCATCCCGTGAAGAACAACGCAATCACTACGTGAAACACCACTCACACCATTCCCACCACGGTAAAAATTAGTGAGTTACATAGTTACTTCATTTATACAATACACAGTAATAGACACATTTTGCACAAACATATAAAACATGCTGTATAGTTACAACTTAAATACATATACCTACTTCAATTATCTTCATAATTCAATAATTAAATACTTGCACCAACAATAAATATTCCACATTGTATATATTCATTCATTTATTATAGCATTTATCTACTACCAAAGAGTGTTACCATTTATACCTACATAAAATACGTGTTTCATACATACAGCTATACATTATTACATCCACAAAGTGATAAAGAAAATATACTATCACAGCTTCTCAGTGAGCGATCAAAATAACTGTATTAAACATTTATTAATTAAAGCTATCTAGTGGAAACAGATAAATTAAGTTACAAGGAAAACCAGAAAAAAAAAATGGTCAACACAAATGACGTTAGCAAGAATGAACATTTTCCACACAGTCGTGAAGACAAAGATTTCCACACAGTGCTGATACATATATTGCCCACGATAGGTACAAGTGAACAACAAGTCAGTGTATATAGTTAATACCGTATATAGTGTATATACTGTAGTTAATACTGTATATATATTTGTTATATAAAAAACAAAATATGGGGCTATATAATATCATTTTCAGTAAAATCTGTGCAATACAAACTAAACCTTCAAAAAGGGTCCCAAGGATATTAGCCAGCAATTATGCAACCTCGAACAACACCGAAAAAGCGTAGACAAACGAAGAAAAACAAACTATAGAAAATCAGTACATACAAAAAAAAAAAAAAAAAGGGAAATAGAGTATGATCACATAAACAAATGAAAGTAGGTGTAAGTGATACTACAAATGCCAAAATACCACATAAATTACAAACAAAAAAATTTTTTGACTCCACAAGCTAGTGGCATGGCACATCATCACTATCATCGACCGCAGCATGACCGGATTCAATGTCAGGACTGCACTTATTACAATTATGTAACTACAAACGATATGTAACAGTTATGTAACGACAAACGATTGCATTATATTACACTTGCTACAATTATGTAACGACAAACGATATGTAACAGATATGTAACGACAAACGATTGCATTGTGTTACACTTGCTACAATTATGTAACTACAAACAGTATGTAACAATTATGTAACAGTTGCATTAACAAGATGTAACTTTTATGTAACTTTAAGTACAATTATAAGGCCAACACAATTATGTAACAGTTGCATTAACAAAATGTAACTACAATAATTATAAGGCCAACACAATTATGCATTGCCACAACATTATGTGACAATTCATACAACGTTACAATTATGTATTATTACAATGTTTCTACAATATTATGTAACAATTCATACAATGTAACAGTTATGTATTACTACAATGATACTACAATGTAACAATTACAATACAATTATGTAACAATTCATACAATGTTACAATTATGTATTACCACAATGTTACTACAATATTATGTAAATTCATACAATGTTACCACAATTCTGTATTACCAGAATCATCACACAAGTTAGGTGAAATATTAGACATTACTAAAGGGATAACTCAATATGTAATGTAATAACCTAGCAGTATTACCATTGCACAGTTATATGCGTATGTCTATTATACATACACATCTTACAAAATGTCATACAAAAACCATTGCATTTGTTCAGTTATGTATACAACTTGTTTAAAATGTAATATTACTGAACCATTACAATATTAACATGAATATTATATGTATACAATATTATAATCAATATTATGTACTAAAAGATTAGCATATGTCAATGATGATTGCTGTCGGAGGACCTCCAGCGCGTGACCGAGCAATGTCAGGACTCCATATTATAAATACAATTCATTATAGAAAACATGATAGATAGATAGATAGACAGAGCACCAGGCAAGCCTGGGAACGGGATATGAGCTTGCAAGTCTAAGTGAAGAAATGTTGACAATACACCAGAAGCAGCAAGTCAGGAGATGAGATAGGTAGTGTGTCAGCGAGATAAGCATACGAACAATGCCTAGTGACCATACACACACATACACACATACTCACACACAGGCTTCTAGAACATTTCAACAACAGTGTAACACACGTGACACAACCCCTGCTACACCAGAATTTAGGAAGCAGAGTTCAGAAGGAGGTTAGCCATAGAATCGACAGGTAGTAGGGAGAAGGAGCCTAGCAACATGGGCGAGAGGGTAGAAGAGAGAGAGAGAGAGAGAGAGACTGGGAGGTAGCTCGCGGGACTCTATACTTCACTCGTGTGTGAGAGACTTTGTTAATATTTCCGAGACAAATAAAAATAATCCCATACTCATCTTTACCTTTCCTGTCATTGCATGACAAAAAGGGAACGAAGATTATCTACTTACAAAACTACTCACATATAACAACCGCTCGTCCACGAGTCTAATATATGTATAACTGAACTACAAAACTACACTACAAGAAACTACAAAGTTATTGTAAGAGTTTTACCTAATTCTTTGGGTAGCTTTTTGGATGGTTGGGAAATATCTGGGGCAAAATTTAGTCGGAAGTAGAACTGTTAGCATGGATTATGAGGTTAATGGGGGAGGCAGGGGCTCAATAGGTAGAAAGGTGGCTTGCGGTCCTACCGGACCCAAGTTCAAATCCCCGCTGGGGCATGGAACTGTTTAAGGATTTCAATTTCATGTTAAGCAGACTTTACCAATTTACCAGAAGACTTGCCGACATGTCGTAAAAATACCCCCGTTAATACCAATACACCAGTCATGTATGAGACAGCCCTAGCATGTATTCAATATAGATGGTGGGTGTTAGTGCCGAAGTGGTGACATGTAGAGGTGTATGATATGTAGGAGGACTACTGGGCCTTGGGAGCAGGCTGTGAATCCTATGCCCAGAGTCGAGCATATAAAAAAAAAAGTACGGTGGCGCCTTTTTTTTTTAATTTTTAAAAATTTTGCTAACTTCAGAAAATTTTATTCAGTTCATCAGAACCCTGTAGTATAGAAATGAGCTAATCTAATAGTTCCAGCCGGAAAAATCTCTACAAAGCTGAACCAAATCGAGAACGTTTATATTTTTTCATAATATTCCTCTGTTTCCAGCCTCTTATCCTCATATAATGACAGACTGTTGGAACTGGAGGAATTAGGTATAACCTTTATTATTTTGCAGCCGAAATATTGTATCGGATCATCGTGTTTATGTAGATAAACGTGCGTTCCAATGGATGGTTCAATATGTGGATATAATGTGCGTTCCAATGGATGGTTCAACCCACTAAATCCAGTGTAGTATTTTTGTACTATTCTTGCCGTCTAGACGATTTTATTCAACTTAGGAGGAGAAATTAGGTTTTCAAGAGACTGATGGAGACTTTCTAGCCTCGTGAAAAACAAATGAGTTTTTCAGAGTTAATTAGTGGTTAGTGTGGATGTCCATCATCCACTCATGTGATGTAGTGCTGCCTTCAGGTGACTATACTGAGTGCTAACCCTTATAGTTTCCTGTAACCCAGGAAACCATTTACATCTCTGTTTTGTAACCGTATAACCAAATAATGAGATTATGTGGGGCCTGCTATATTGGACCGTGGACCTGTTAATGTAGTAGAGAGAGGCAAATGTGACATCCGTCCAGGAACCAAATTTCAACACTCTTCCCCTGCCGCGCCTTGATAAAGTGCTGCCTACTGCAAGGAAACATTATTTCACAACGAGGGATGGCTTTGCAGGGGCAATTGCTTGCTTGCGGTTGATGGATTTGTACAGTAAGACTGGGGTTATTCGACTTCCATTGCTACTCCAAAGTTAATAAAATCACTTGGAGGTAGGCTGATTGAACTGAGGCAATACTTCAGCGGATTGGAGGGGTTAAGGTAATTTCATTGATGTGTTTAAGCAGAATAATATAATCTGGATAAATCAGTCATTAAAGAAATATATGTAATATGTCATCCTACTGAAGAATATAAAGATCTGTTTCATTAACGGTGCATAGGCAACGATACTGATGCTGATTTATAAGTTAAATAGCAAGAATAACGTGGGAGGTGGAAAAGAAAGCTATCATGTGGCGGCACTGACAGAAGCGGGCGGCTGCAATGACCGGATTTACAAATGTGTCTCACCTCCCTCCCTGTTCCCTAAAAGAGAATGATGGACTGCACGAGAGCAGCTTCGGCCTGCAGTCCACCGTGTTCACCTTCAGATGAGCCTGAGATTGCAACAACGACAGCAGCAACAAAAACAACAACGACATGCACAACAATAACAACAAAAACAATAACAATAGTATTTTATAATAATGAGGGATATATAGATTTCATTGATCAAAACCAAAAGTTATTGCACTTTCACTAAACTGTTTCAATAAGATGAATAAAACTTCCAAAAACCAACAAAAGCAAAGTCTAGCACATCGCACATAAAGAAGAGGACGGCTTTTCCATCATATGTATTGTACAGTATCAAGACAATTCGAGTAAGGTGCTTATTGACCAAAAAATAATAAAATCGTGTGGTTGTGAGAGTAACAAAGGGTAACACATTATCCTGTTGAAAAATGTAAAGATCTTAATATACAGTAATATATTTAGACGATATCAGCAAACCGTTTATATTATTTAGTTTTTTGACATTCAGACTGATCCCTCCCCCATTAAAAATGTTCATTCTGTGTTTGTAATGCTTGATGCTCACTATATTCAGGTGCGTCAAATATATGTTTATTCCCACTACCCTATGCTATGCTGCGTGTGTGTGTGTGTATGTGTGTGTGTGTGTGTGTGTGTGTGTGTGTGTGTGTGTGTGTGTGTGTGTGTGTTTAAGTGGATAGCAGTGCCATGAAGCAAATATACGGAGTTTTTTTGGCAGGTAATGTACTAATAATGAATAAAGAATTGTTCCGTTTTGTTACAGTAAAGGAGATGAATATAGGGTGGATATAAGACTTCGAAGCTGTTGCTTAAACATTGGGAAAAAGATGGTCAAGTGTCTTAGCTTTTCAGAGAGAGAGAGAGAGAGAGAGAGAAAGAGAGAGAGAGAGAGAACGCCTATCTGACGTGATCTGTTGTGGTTCTGCTTGAAGTTCGCCCAGGATGTGTCTGATATTCCTGGGGGATGCATGTTATTGGGTCCACGTCCCGCATCCTGTGAACATAGAAAATTGATAAAATTTTGTTCATTCTCTTTTCTATGGCCGAAACTCTTACAATGAAATTAATTCGTACAAAAAAAAAAATATGCACAACTCACGTTACTTTGTCATTAAACAGAATATTCGCATTCATATTCGCGAATATTGAAAACTCATATTCGCTTTCTCATTCGCGAATGTTGAAAAACATACATTCGGACCATCATTATAGTCGCGACACGCGACTCTGAGGTTGTTATTATCGTGCCCTGGCAACGAGCCATTCAAAAGTGCGTCTGATTTCGTGTACAATATGAGATGCATATGATTCATGTATAATAAGTTCGTGTATAATAATGTTCGTGTATAATATATTCGTGCATAATAATAAGATTCGTTTATAATATGATACGAAATCGGACGCACTTTTGAATGGTAGGTTGCCAGGGTACGATAATGACAACCTCAGAGTCGTACGCCGCGACAGTAGTGCGTACGAGAACTACTTGGTCTCAAGGAATGGGCTGTGAAATCTCTGCTCAGAGTCGGACACACACACACACCAACACACACACACACACACACGTATCCTGATATGGTTAATGGCTGATTTATATTATGGTTCAAGACCCTTATGACTCTCTAACCTGTTCAAGATCGTCTGACGTCAGCTGGTATAGAATACCACACCAAATTTATTATAAACCGGTTAATACAATTAACAGCTTCAAGGCTCCATTACCCGACTGTCGGGTGTACAAAGTTTCCTGTTTTTATCAGGAAAAGTGTACCAGGTTTTTCTCAAAAGGGTTAATGTTGATAGTATTACAGCCTGAGGCTCCTGTGAGTGGTGCACCCAACTGCAGCAGATCGCTAGTGTAAGTGGAATACACCGCTCCATATTACTAGAGGGCTAATGCTGAAGGTATCAAGTCTGACTGCTCTTTTAACTTTACATTCATATGAAAAAAAAATCGTCTGTTGTTACCCATATCAGATAGTTAACTCACATACAGCAATGAGGGTTTCATTTCATCAATACGGTTGTAATCAAATACGGATTATTTTTATGCAATAAAGGTCACAGACACAAAACGTACAGAAAATTGGGAAGTGACTGCTTACTTTCACATATTGTTTCAGTGTAACTGAGGACATACCTGCATTTACACTGTCACACCCTCATACATTCTACCACATCCTCAAACACCATACCATATCCTCATCCACCTTACCACACCATCGTGCACCCTGTCACACCCTCATTCACCCCAGCACACCCTCAAGCACCCTCCCACACCGTTATACACCTTCATGCACCCTCCAATATCCTCATACACCCTGCTATACCTTCATACACGCTGTCACAGCCTTATATGCCCTCCCAAACTTTCATGCACCGTTCCACATCTTGCCACACCCTCTTACACCCTGCCAAACTCTTCATGCACCCTGCAGCAACCTAGATCACCCTCATACGCCCCCACGAGCCCTCATACACCCTGCCTCCTTCCCATACACCTTACCACACTCTCATACATCCTACCATAACGTCATATACCCTACCATACCCTCATACTCTCTCACACCCTCAAACACTGTATCATACCCTTATACACTCTACCTCACGCTCCAACACCTTCCTACACTCTCAAACACCCTGTCACACCCTCAAATATCATTCCATACTCTCATGCTACTTACCATACCCTAATACACCCTTCCACACCTTCATAAACCCCATACATTCTACCACACCCGTATACAACTTCCTACATCTCCATGCAACATACCACACCCTCATCTACCCTTCCAAACCATCGTCCACCCTACAATACCCTCCTGTACCCTGCCACACGCTCATACACCCTGCCACACCCTCATATACTCTGCCACAACTTCATACACCCTGCCAACCCCTTATACACCATGCCACACATATAAACCTTCCCACATCCTGCCACATCCCTGTACACCATCCCACATCCTCATGCACTTTGCCACATACACCCTAGCACACCTTCAACACCCTGTCACACCCTCATACACACAACCACACCCTCATACACCCTAGCACATGCCCACACCCTACCACACCATCACACATCTTAAAACCCCTCATAAGAGTATACCCTTCCACACGCTCCTACACCCTGTCATACCCTCACACACCCTGCCACACCCTTATACATCTTGCCTCACCCTTATTATTTTTTTATGCAAGGAAGAAGGAACCACGGGCCAGGAGCCCACAAATCGTTGGAAAAAAAAAAAAAAAAAAAAAAAAACGAGAGAGAAGCCAAATTCAAGAACCGTTCATTTTGAGATGCGTTTGAAAGAATGAAGATCATAGGAAATAGGAAATACAGGGAGAGGGAGACAGTTCCAGAGATGACCTGTTGCATAAATGAAGGACTGGGAATAACGGTTAACTCTTGCATTAGAGAGTTGGACAAAAAAGGGATGAGAATTTGTTGCTAGATCGGTGCTATGCGCCAGTTGTAGAGGTGGAGGGATGCAAGCAGACATTTCAGAGCAGCAGTGACCACTGAAGTAGCGATAGAAAAGAGATAAAGATGCAACAGTGCGGCGAAGAGACAGAGGTTGAAGGAGCCAGTAAGAGGAGGAGAGTTGATGAGACGAAAAGCCTTTGACTCCACCCTATAGAGAAGAGCTGTATGTGGGGGCCTCCTCACACATGAGAGTTGTACTCTACACAGGGGTGAATAAAATCCGTGTATAAAATCAACAACTGTGCAGGGGTTAAGAAGGTACAGATTCGGCTTAGCACACCTAATCTCTTGAAAGCAGATTATACAAGAGATGAAATATGATCTTTCCAAGTTAAGTCACGAGAGAATGAAACACCAAGAATGTTTAAGGATGACGCAGGATTAAGCTGGATATTATTACAGATTAGTGAGTACTCCTGTGGAAGATTTTGTCGGGTTGATGGGTGTATGAACTGAGTTTTTGATGCATTAAAAACAAGATTTTTTTTTGCCCCAGTCAGAGATACGAGCCAAGCCAGACATTAGGTGCACCATAATCTCATCCTTTGTTGATGTAACTGCTGAGATGGACGGTACAAGAACCGGATGGAAAGATGAAGGGTGGTATCATCAGCGTATGAATGGATAGAGTTAGATGTACAGCTTAGGTCACTGATGAATAAAAGGAAGAGAGTTGGTGATAGGACAGAGCCCTGAGTAATAAGATGATTGATATATCTAGGAGAAGAACGATGGCCGTCTACAACAGCACCTATAGAACGACTAGAAAGCTATAGATGAAGGCACATTTAGAAGGATGGAAATCGTAAGAGGGCAGTTTGGAAATAAAAAATTTGTACCTGACTCGATCGAAAGCCTTTGAGATGTCAAGTGCAATGGCAAAGCTTTCGCCAAAGTCCCGAAAGGAGGATCACTAGGAGTCTGAAAGGTAGGTGAGAAGATCGCCAGTGGAGCGTCCCTGACGGAACCCATACTGACAATCACAAAGAAGGTTGTGATAGGAAGGATGCTTTAAAATTTTCTGTTAAGAATAGAATCGAAAACTTTTGAGACACAGGATGTTAAAGCAATTGGACGATAGTTAGATGGTTGGGAATGGTCACCCTTCTTTGGGACTGGCTGAATGAGAGCAAACTTCCAGCAAGAAGGAAAGGTACAAGTTGACAGACAAAGGTGAAAGAAATTACCTAGGCAGGGTGTAAACACAGAAGCACAGTTGTGAATAACAGAAGAGACCCCAACAGGCCCATATGCCTTGTAAGTATTGAAGCCAGTGATAGCAGAAAATTCATCAGCTGAAGAAATTTTAATGCAAGCCATGAAGAAGTCAGAGGGGGAAAGTGATGGAGGAACAGCACCGGAATCATGTAAGGTGGAATTGGAGGAGAAAGTCTGAGCGAAGAGATGTGCTTTATCATTAGAAAAAATAGCTACAGAGCCATCAGAGTAGAAAAGACGAGGGAAGGATGATGAGGTAAAGTTGTTAGAAAGGTTTTTGGCAAGGTGCCAGAAGGAGCAGGAAGAATTCGAGAGTTGAGAGAATTTAGTACGGGTGCGTGTGGATGGTGAACTAAGTGAATTTTTCTCTTTGAAAGTTGGTTTGAAACAGGGATGTGTCATGTCTCCATGGTTGTTCAATCTGTACATGGATGGGGTAATAAAAGAGGTACAAGGTAGGGTAGTGGATGTTGGAGTGGCCATGGTGAGAGAGGATAGTGTTTGGAAACTCCCTGTACTGGTGTTTGCAGATGATACTGTGTTGTTGAGTGAAGACGAAGGGGAGCTGCAAGGCTTGGTGGATGAGTTTGAGAGAGTGTGTAAGAAACGGAACCTAAAGGTGAATGTAGGGAAGAATAAGTGATGGTCTTTGAGAGAGGTGAAGTTAGTGAATGTACAGTGAGGTTAGATGGTGAGGAATTGGAAAATGTGAGTATGTTTAAGTATTTGGGTAGTGTGATGAGTAAGGATGGAGGTTTGGAGGGTGAAGTGCTTGAAAGGGTACAGCAGGGAAGAAAGGTTGCTGGTTCCTTGAAAGCAGTGATAAGAAACAGGGAAGTGAGCATGGAAGTGAAAAAGTTACTACATGACAGTATTGTGATACCAACTCTAACGTACGGAAGTGAAGCTTGGACATTGTTGGAAGGACACAAGTCAAGAGTGAGAGCAGTGGAAATGAGTTATTTAAGAGGAGCCTGTGGAGTCACGTGGAGAGACAGGCTGACGAATGAGGATATAAAGGAGTGTTGTGGTGTGGATAGGAAGCGTTATGAGGAACACACTGAGGTGGTTTGGCCATATGGAGAGGATGGAGGGTGAAAGACTGACGAAGAGAGTGTATGTGAGTGAGGTGGAGGGGGGAAGAGGGAGGGGGAAGCCGAGGATGAGATGGAGGGATGGGGTGGAGAGGTATATGAGAGAGGGGGGTGTGAGTTGGGAGCAGGGCAGTGAAATGGCGGGGGACAGGGCGACTTGGAGGCGATTTGTTTGTGGCCACTCCAAACGGGATTGAGGCGTCTGGTAATAGATAGATAGATAGAAATTGTTTTTAGCAGCACGAAGAACAGACTTAGCACTATTCCGGGCAGAAACATAAACAATATGTGATTCAGGGGTGGGATGGCTCTGGTACCTTTTATAGGCCCTCTCCTTGTTGTGGACAGCATTAGAACAAGCGTGATTAAACCAAGGCTTTCTTGCATTAGTCAGGGGATATGAGAAAGAATTGTATACTTCCATGCCTGACAGAATAATCTGCGTTATGCTCACGGCACACTCAGATGGTTTCAGAGCATGGAAGGAATATTCATTCCTGGGAAAATCAAAGAAGTACTGCCAGAGAGCCTCCCAATCAGCAGCTCCAAAGCGCAACAATCAACGTTTCTTTGGAGGGTCCACAAGCCGTACAAGAGTGATAGGGCAGGTTATGATAATATGGTTTTGACTGGAGGAGCCCAACAGAGAGGAGATATTAACAGTGTAAGCAGAAGGATTATTTGTTAGGAAGAAGTCAAGTATGTTGGAGCTCTCTCCAAGGCAGTCAGGGATATGGGTAGGGTGCTGTACAAGCTGCACTGGGTCATTAAGAATAGAAAAGATGTAGGCTTGTTCACCAGGTGGATCAGTGAAAGGAGAGGAGAGCCAAAGGTAGTGAAAATTGAAATCTCCTAGAATGGAGATATCAGAGAAGGGAGAAATGGATCTGATTTGTTCCATCGTAGAAGTAAGATCAATCAATCAATCAATCAATCATTTCCTGTGGCACCCCACGGGATGCACAGAGCCTCGATGAACTCTCTCCACCAATATTTGTCTCTTGCCATCTCCTTCAGGTCCCAACAACACTCCTCTCCTGTTTCTTTTTTCATTGTCCTCAACCAGGTTTCCCTCGGCCTACCTCTACCTCTTCTTCCTCTAGCAGTCCTCTCTGGCTCATCCTGTATTAAAATACCCTCTTTTCTGTATATGTGCCCCAGCCACTTCCAGCGAGACAGTCTCACATATTCATTAACTGGTTCCACTCTCGTAATATCCTTTACTCTTGCATTTGTAACTCTGTCTTGCCACTTTACCCCAAGAATCCTTCTCAGTATTTTATTCTCAAATCCTAATACTTTCTGATCTGTTGCAATTGTACTGTACCATGACTCTTGCCCATAAATTAAAATTGGTCTAACCATGGTCTTGTAAATTTTCACTTTAGTATGTACCGAAAGCATATTATTATTCCAAATAGATTTCAACATTCCAACTGCTCGCCAAGCCTGTCTAATCCTCTCCTCAATTTCATTGTTTAATGATCCATTGGATGATACAATCGTTCTCAGATATTTAAAGTTTTCTACATTCTTCACCACATTATTCCCAATTACAAAATCGATTTGGTTCTCCACGTTCATATTAATAATTTCAGTCTTTCCACAATTTATTACCAATCCCACTTTTTCTCCTTCCTTCACCAGACAATCAAGCACCCTCTGCATCTCGTTGATACTTCCGCAAATCAGTACAATATCATCAGCATAGTCCAAATCCATCAGCTTCTTATTTTCTTTCCAGTTAATTCCTGCATCTGTTCTCCTTACCACCTTTCTCATAACATAATCCATAACCAAAACAAACAGCAGTGGCGAAAGAACTCCTCCTTGAATCACTCCTGACCTAACTTGAAATGGATCACTCAAAGAACCACCCACCATTACCTTACAGAAAGTACCTTCATGCAGGCTTCTAATAATATTTAAAAACTTTTCTGGTATACCATAGAATCTCATAATTTTCAACATAGCTCCACGTGAAACACTATCAAACGCCTTTTCAAAATCTCAAAACACATACTAAGTGCCATTTTCATCTCATTAGCTTGTTGCATTAGATGCCTTACAATAAAAATCTGATCATTACAACCTCGACCCTTTCTAAATCCCGCTTGTTCTTTTCTTAAAATTTTATCAATTACTGGCTCTATTCTGTTCAACAAGATTTTGGAAAAAACATTTTTCAACTACAAGTGTCAAAGTTATCCCCATCCAATTGCCACACACACTTAAATCTCCCTTTTTTGGTATTTTTATAATCACTCCATTTTTCCACTCTTCTGGAATTCCACCATTATCCCAAGCCACATTAAAAAGTTTCAAAAGCACATTCATTAACTCGTCATTTTCCATTTTAAAGCATTTTAGGGAATATTCCATCCTCTCCTGGGGCCTTAAAATTCTTTAACTCGTTTATAGATTTTACTACCTCTTCCAAAGTTATATCCCCAGTTTCTATCTGCAAATCTCTCTCGGCTGGCAAAATGTCCTCTTCAGCTGGGATTGGTCTATTTAGAACAGATTCAAAGTGCTCTTTCCACCTTCCTTTTATATCCAAATCTTTAGTCATCAAATTACCATTTCTATTTCGTACAGGTATTTCCTTCCTTCTCTTTTCAGTCCCAGTTAACTCCTTTATGGCCTGATACGCTGCTCTTGTGCTCTGACCGTCATTTTTACTTAATTTAATTTCTGTCTCTGTTGCCTTTTCATCATATAGCCTCCTCTTATCACGTCTAACGAGTCTTTTTACTTCAGAATGTAAACTCCAGTACTTTGCTCTAAGTACTTCAACTACCGGGCCATCAGCATGTTGTTCTTCACTTCTTAACTTAGCCTCTTTCCTTTTCTGAATTGCATTCCATGTTTCATCTGACATCCACTTTTTCCTTCTCGCTTTCCCTTTTTGTCTTAATAGTAGAAGTAAGATAATCGAAGAATATTTCATAGGCAGTAGAATTAGGGGATAAGTAAAGAGCACTGATATATTAAGTCAGAGAATGACAGGAAAGCCGAAGCCAGAGTGTAGAGAATTCAGAAGAATCAAGTTCAGGAACACGACAGCAAGATAAGCCATTGCGTACATATACACAACAGCCACCTTTGGCTTTGAAATGAATATTAAGAAAGTAGGAGGATCCAAAAAGGGTTTGCTATCAGTTGCGTCAGATAGCTGAGTCTCAGTTAGGAAGAGAAGGTGAGGTTTAGAGGAGGAGAGGCGGTGCTCAACAGAGGGAATTTTAGAGGAAAGGCCGCGAATGTTGCAGAAATGAAGAAGTGAGTCAGACAGTGGTTGCAGATAGCTCGTTGAGTCATCACCAGGAGAAGGGCGGATGGTGGTGGCATTTATGGCACCTCCCCCCCCCTCCGGGGACTCCGAAGCTTGGTTATGAGAAGCCATTTTTTTTTTTTTTTTTTTTTAAAGGAAGTGAAGTGTGTAATGGGCATGTAGTTTGGTGTTGATAGAGAAACTTGTATTGGAGAGGATGCTGCCCTACTGTCTGTGTTACTGAAACACTGAAAAAGTTCAGCAAAGGGGGATGGTCAGGAACTAGTCCCGAGGGCTGATGAAACGGGAGTTCCAGCTCTCCTTGTCATCAGTTTTCCATCCACCTTGGGAGTGCTGCCCTGCTCGGGTGGTGGTAGAGTTTACATCCGGACACTCTCATACACCCTGCAACATCCTTATACTCCCTGCCACAGTTTTATGCATCTTCACACACCCTCATACACCCTGCCACCCCCTCGTTCACCCTGCCCCACCCTCATACGATTATTCTTTTACGTTATATTGAGACGGTATAACTTTCGAATTATTGTTGTGGCTATTTATCACACAATGAGAAGTCATATAACGAGGCCGAACTGTACCTCAGGAGAGCATTGCCTTTCGGCAAAAAATATTTCACACAAAAATTATATTGCCATAAACAATGTACCTTTTAAAAATACGTGTGATGATTTTCATTGTAAAGCAAAAATTAATAATGCAAAGCAAGAAAGCCTTTGTAGCTCATGTACTCGCATTAATATATTTAGACCTAAAGAATTTATCAGCTATATCAGAAACAAGAAGGAAATAGCACCAATATTTGGCCCACAATTCAACGACAATGGAAAACATACTGATGATGAAACAATGATGGCTAAAATTCTAAACTCTTTCTTTCCATCCATATTAACAGTTGAAAATAGAGTCCAGTCCTCCAGCTTTTCCTGCTGTCTTAAAAGGGGTTAATATGGTTAATGGCATTACTGTTATTGAGAATGATGTTCATTTGCTACTGGTAAATTTAAAGTGCATAAAACGCTGAGACCAGGTAAAATATCTCCGAGCATTCTGATGGGAGCACTGAATGAAATATCTAAGCCATTAGCTAAGCTTTCCAATAAATCACTAGGAAATATTAAGACTCCTCATGAGTGGAAACTAAAAAATGTAACTCCAATATTTAACCCTCCAATGGCCATGAGGCAATACATTTGCATTCACCCCAGGCTGGTCCCAGGACCATTTTCTTAAAAAAAATATGGCAGTCAATTTCTTTTTCTTACAGATGTGAAGAGAATCGCTTGGCACATCTGGCAATGTGTTGTTTAGCTTCCTTAACTCATTCTGTGATTTGCTATGACTTGCGTAAAAATTTATAAAATTGCAGTGCATGTGCCATTATCATGTAAACTATGGTTGAAAATATCCGAGATAAACTGACCGCCTGAGTGCTTGGGATGGTGGAGTAGGGTTGTGCAAATATACCAATGACCTTCGTTTCCTTCAAATAATTGTTCAGTTATTTTAGATCCCGCTAATTTGACGTCACCGGCATTTGGCACTGGAGAGCATTGCACGATGTTAGTGGCTGGCAAAGTGTTAAAAAAAGGCAACAAATGGCAACCAGAAAATTATCGACAATAAAACTTCAGTGGTGTGCAAGTTGTTGGAAACTATTTACAGAGACAAGTTTCTTAAACAATTAGGAATAAATAATCTCATAAAAAAATCATAATATGGTTTTCAGAAAAATAGATATTCTCTAGCACATATTCAGTATTTACAATGAGACAGATTCAGTATTTACAATGAGATCAGATCCATTGATATTGCCTATCTCGATTTTCAATAATCATTTGATACAGCTCTCCATAAAGGAGTACTTTAGAAAGTGAAGGTGCATGGATTCTGAGAATATGTGCTTGGGTGGATCGATAACTGGGTTACAGGACTGAAACACAGAGTCGTAATAGATGGTAAAGGTACACAGGAAAGATGCTGCAAGTGGAGTTCCACAGGGTTCAGCATTGCATCCCATAATGTTTTTACTTTAACTGTCTGTCTATTTATCTCTATCTTCATCTGTCTATCTATCTATCACTTTATCTATCCATATATATCAATCCAACACTCTAATAATATATATATATATATATATATATATATATATATATATATATATATATATATATATATATATATATATATATATATAATATAATATAATATAATATAACATAATATATATATAAAATATAATACAATATAATATAATATAATATAATATAATATATATATATATATATATATATATATATATATATATATATATATATATATATAATTCTTTATTTTGTTAATTATCCAAATTTGCTGATGATATTAAAGATGGAAACAGACTAAACACATCCTTACGGAGGTAGGCAAGTCAGAGTGACCTCGATGACTGTTTATTCGGGCCCAGAATTGGTAATAGAATTAAAAGGTCAATTACACTATGAAAAATATTCAACTAGATAATGTCAGTCATGAAAGAGACACAGGAATTAAAATTACAAAAGAAAAACCAAGCAAACACTGTATGGAGCCAACAAATCAATCAGATTCTTTGGTAGAGCATTCGAATATAAATAAAAAAATATTATCATCCTCTTGTATAATTCTCTAGTATGTTCACACTTAGAGTACTGTATCCAGTTCTAGACTCCTTATTAAAATATATATAGAGAGAGAAACTTGAGAAAGTCTAACGAAAGGTTGACAAAGTTGATACCTAGAGTGAGAAAAAAAAAATTACAAGGAGCGCTTGGAAACACTGAATCTTTTTACCTTATCTAAATGCTGGTTATGAGGAAATTGATTCAAATTGAAATATTCAAAGGACATGATAATTTGGCTATCGAACAATATTTCACAGTCAATCGCTCAAATTATTCTAGAGATAATGGGCATAAAACTATTGGCAAACGATTCCAGTCACACGGAGCTATGCATTTCTTCTTTAACAGAGTTGTGAATATATGGAATAAAATGCCCTCCAGGATAGTAAACTGTAATACAGTAAGAACCTTTAAAAATCGCTTGAATAAGTATCAGTCTTCTAACCCCTTGATAAGTATATTCACTCCCGAATAATACATTTCTGTAGTGTATAAAATTATTTTATTATTTTTTGCAGAGCCTGGATTAGACAACCTGAAGGACAGCATTGATAAATGCTGTAGAAGTAATGTTACTTTCGTTTCCAGGAGGATATGCAAAATAAGATTTCCTTTCTGTCATTCTTATGACATTTCCATTACAGCAGTTCTATGTTGCATGGTGGTCCTTCTCAGTATAATCTGCCAGTTTCGGCTGGAGGATTTGGTGGATGGGAGAGAGCCTTCCTTCTTCTCTAT
The DNA here is from genome assembly GCF_032717465.1 of Coenobita brevimanus. Taxonomy (NCBI): domain Eukaryota; kingdom Metazoa; phylum Arthropoda; class Malacostraca; order Decapoda; family Coenobitidae; genus Coenobita; species Coenobita brevimanus. The sequence goes on along the minus strand of NC_137014.1, from coordinate 22,460,590 downwards.
CCTTGTCTTTAACTGATAGAATAGTTTTGTTACACGTAACCTTCCCTATACCAAACATCCATGAGAGGACCAACAAGACTGGTGCTGTTTGTTTTTAGTTGTACTCCTTTGTACGCCCACAAACACTGTGTCACCCCCTCATACACTCTATCACATCCTCATACACCCTCATGCAATCTACCACACCCTCGTACACCCTGTCACACCCTCATACACCCTGCCACAACCTCATACGCCTCAGCACACATTCATACACCCTACCACTTCCTCATACATTCAACCAGACCCTTGGGCACCTTGTCACATCCTCACACACCTTGCCACACCCTCATACACCCTGTCACATCCTCATACAACCTACCACACCCTCATACACCCTATCAACCTCATACACTCTACCAAGTCCACATACATCCTATCATATCCTCTTCTGCCTACCACACTATCATACACCCATGCCATCACACACCCACACCCTCATACACCCTACCACACCCATATACACCCAACAAAAGCGAGTGTCGGTTGACATAAGACAGAGGCAGAGATTGTATCGAGATGTGTTTAAAGTGCTTTAACTACGATAGAGAGAGAGAGAGAGAGAGAGAGAGAGAGAGAGAGAGAGAGAGAGGATAACTAAAACTGGTTAGATGAAAAACTGTAATAGTCTGGAAGGGGTGTTAGGAACGATGGATAAAAATGTGACTAATATATGACAGTGACAGTCGCTGAAAAACTTGACATTGGTAGTTGTAAGATGTGTAGTTGAATTTGGATAGGCTGGAGGAACATAAACCCCTCTAATCGAAGATGACCTAATTTTATTCCTAAATTTTCTCGGAGGTTTTCATTAGTTTGGGATGGAGCTCTCGAGCTTCAGTGGTTCTATAACATCTTCTTTAATCTCATAACCTACAATCCTCATATCAGAGAGAAAATTTGACATCGTCTATTGATACTGTGATTGAAATGATATGTAGGTGATGGCAAGTAGGTAAGTCCCCCAGCCTCACGATTTTTTTTTTTATCAGAATATTATTTAATTCGAAGGAGACATGTTGTAGTAATTGAATTCATTAGGTATGTCCAAAACTTTAAAAAAATTGCCTGAGGGTAGCAGGAATCAACAGAAAAGGCTTCATTGCTGGGAAGTGAAAGAAACAAGAAGAACAGTAAGAAAATGACAAGTGAAGGAAAATGCAAGAATGAAGAATAGATAACTGAAGAGAGAGGAGAAAATGTCAGAAGGAAATAGAGGAAAATATGGTGTGTGTGTGTGTGTGTGTGTGTGTGTGTGTGTGTGTGTGTCCGTGTGTGTGTGTGTGTGTGTGTGTGTGTGTGTGTGAGAGAGAGAGAGAGAGAGAGAGAGAGAGTCAAGAAAAATAATGAGGAACCATATGGAAATAAAGCAAAAGAGTTACAAGTTAGATATGAGAAGTGTATACATCGTAAGAAAAAAAGAAGTATTTCTCTAGCGCATGTAAAAAAGACGATGTCAGAAGTTAGTGATAAACTATAAGAACTCAACGTCAGAGTAAAAAAAAAAATGGAGATGAAGGTTTCTGGTAGAGATGATAAGGAGAGAGTGATGTAGAGATAAGCTTGAGGACGAAGAGCAGAGGAAGAGGGTAAGGTAACAAGAGGAGATGGAGGTGGAGGAGGTGGGGAGAGCGAAAGGGGAAAGAGAGAAATACAGGAGAGGAAAAGGCGGATGAAAAGAGAAGAATAAAGAGGGGATCTGGTGGGACAAATAAGAGGAGACGGAGGAAGGGAGCAAGACGAAGAGGAGGAGTGCAGGGAAGATGGAGGCAAAGTGGGGAGGAAAGGATTTTGACGAGAGGAAGAAGCGTGTTGGAGAGAAGAAGCAAAGGATAGGAAAGTGAGAGGAAGTGAAGGTGGAGGAGGAGGAGAGAGGGAGTAAAACGAAAGAGGAAAGAGTAACGGCCGAGAGGGAGGGGAGACAGGAGAAGGTAGAGAGGGAAAGAGTAAGGGGAAACGGAGGGGGAAAAGGAGGAGAAAAGAGGGTGGACATAGGAGAAAGAGGAAGTGGAGAAGGGAAGAGGAAACGAGGAGAGGGAGCAGGGAAAGAGGAAAAAGGTGGGGGTAAAGAAGGAAAGAGAAAATGAGGAGGGGATATGAAGGTTCTGAAACGAGAAGGTAATTAAACGGAAAGTGTGTGATCGGGTGGTTGACCGTCCAGAGAGAGAGAGAGAGAGAGAGAGAGAGAGAGAGGAGAGCAATTGGTGTGTGTGTGGGGGGGGGGAGTAGCGGGGGGTAGAGGCTAGAACAGAAGAGGGTGGGGTGAGAGGTATTGGCTAAGCAGTCGAATAGATTAGATGAGGTCTGAATAGGCGAATGGGTAAAGGAAATTGGAAGGCTGGGCGACTAAAGGGTACTGTATTTTCACTTTAACTTGGCCTAAAATTGTCATCATCGATGAAGAATGTTCAGTTATAATATTACATTAACACAAGAATATGATATTATTCACGAGGAGATGCAGTAGCCACAGAGCTACGTAAAAAAGGCTGAAAAATAATGAATATCGGAGTCAAATTACGAACTAACGAGTAGAGGTTAATGACTGCACGTGCATATATTACAGAATAAACTCTTCAGCCCAAGGACGTAACTTGTGTTTATTTGTTGCTGCTACGATTATATTCAGCAGAGAAGCGTTGAATAAAATCATCTGGTAGGAGCAAGAATAACAGTGAATCTGTCATGGAAAGGTTCAAAAGGACTGGTGGCAGAGAGAACAGGCTTACCTCTTTGAGCCCGATGACGTCTTTTAAATTGTTTTTCCCATCACCAGGCATTTTTATTCAGAAGTCTATATTAAGCTGAATAGCTTAGAAGAGACTTATGAACTTGGAGGAGCTGTACATAAATTCCCCAACCATCCGCCTCCCTCCCGGTGATGACTCAGAGAGATGCCTGGAACAACTATCTGACTCACTTCTTCATTTCTTCAACATTCGCGGCCTTTCCTCTAAGTTTCTCTCTCTCTCGAACACCACCTTTCCTCCTCTAAACCTCACCTCTTCTTGACAGAGACTTAGCTGTCTGAGGCAATGACAGCAAACCCTTTTCTTTTTCCTCCTACTTTCTCTATGCTCATTTCAAAGCTAAAGGTGGCTGTTGTGTATATGTACGCAACGATTTATCTTGCACTTGTGATCCTGAACTTGATTCTTCTGGATTCTCTACTCTCTGGCTTTGGCTTTCTTGTCATTCTCTGACTAAATATATCAGTGCTCTTTACTTATCCCCTAATTCTACTGACTATCAAAAATTCTTCGACTATCTTACTTCTACGATGGAACACATTCTGTCCATTTCTCCTTTCTCTGAAATCTCAATTCTAGGAAATTTCAATGTTCACCACCACCTTTGGCTCTCCTCTCCTTTCACTGATCCACCTGGGGAGCAAGCTTACATCTTTTCTATCCTTAATGACCTAGAGCAGCTTGTACAGCACCCTACCCATATCCCTGACTGCCTTGGAGAGAGCTCCAACATACTTGACCTCTTCCTTACAACTAATCCTTCTGTTTACACTGTTATTCTTTATCTGATCACAACCTTATTACCTTAACTTGTCCTATCGCTCCAGTACGGCCTGTGGATCCTCCAAATAAACGTCAATTGTGGCACTTTGAAGCTGCGGATTGGGAGGCTCTCAAGCAGTACTTCTTTTAGTTTCCTTGGAATGATTATTGCTTCCATGGCCGGAAGCCATCTAAGTGTGCCTTGCACATTACAGAGGTTATTCTCTCAGGCATGGAAGCATGCATTCCCTTCACATATCCTTTGATTAATGCAAGAAAGCCTTGGTTTAATCACGCTTGTTTTAATGTTGTCCGCAACAAGGAGAGGGCCTATAAAGGGTACCATAGCCAACCCACCCCTGAATCACATCTTGTTTATGTTTCTGACCGGAATCAGGTAAAGTCTGTTTATCACACTGCTAAAAACAATTTCGTCCGTACTAAATTCTCTCAATTCTCGAACTCGAATTCTTCCTGCTCCTTCTGGCACCTTGCCAAAAAACCTTTCTAACAACTTTACCTCATCACCCTTCCCTCCTCCTTTCTATTCTTATGGCTTTGTAGCTATTTCTTCTACTGATAAAGCAGATCTCTTCACTCAGACTTTCTCCTCCAATTCCACCTTAGATGATTCTGGTGCTGTTCCTCCACCACTTTCCCCCTGACATCCTTAAGGCTGACATTAAAATTTCTTCAGCTGATCTATTTTCTGCCATCACTGGCCTCAATACTAACAAGGCATATGGGCCTGATGGAGTCCCTCCTGTTGTCCTCAAGAATTGTGCTTCAGTGCTTGCACGCTGCCTAGGTAAACTCTTTTGTCTTTGTCAACTTGTACCTTTCCTTCTTGCTGGAAGTTTGCTCTTAATCAGCCATTCCCAAAGATGGGTGACCACTCCCAACCAATTGCTTTAACATCCTGTGTCTCAAAAGTTTTTGAGTCAATTCTAAAAAAAAAAAAAAAATAAAGCATCTTTTCTATCACAATCATTTTTCTGATCGTCAGTATGGGTTCCGCCAGGGACACTCCACTGGCGATCTTCTCATCTACCTTTCAGACTCCTGGTCATCCTCCTTTCGGGACTTTGGCAAAAGCTTTGTCATTGCACTTGACCTCTCAAAGGCTTTTGATCGAGTCTGGCATAAATCTTTAATTTCCAAACTGCCCTCTTACGGTTTCTATCCTTCTATCTTTGCCTTCATCTATAGGTTCCTTTCTTGTCGTTCTATAGCTGCTGTTGTAGACGTCCATCGTTCTCCTCCTAGATCTATCAACAGTGGTGTTCCTCAGGGCTCCGTCCTATCACCAACATCATCCTTTTATTCATCAATGACCTAAGCTGTATATCTAACCCTATCCACTCGTACGCTTGTGATTCCACCCTTCGCCTTTCCATTCGGTTCCCGCAACGTCCATCTCAGCAGTTACTTCAACAAACAAGGGATGAGGCTATGGCACACCTAATATCTGACTTAGTACCTATCTCTGAGTTGTTGTTTTAATGTATCAAAAACTCAGTTTTTACACCTATCAACCCGACACAAACTTCCAAAGGAGTACCCACTAATGTTTAATAATATCCAGCCCAATCCTGCATCATCCTTGAACATGATTGGAGTTTCATTCAGTCGGGACTTATCTTGGAAAGATCATATTGGGTCTTTTGTAAAATCTGCTTCCAAGAGATTGGGTGTGCTAAGCCGACTCCGGGCTTTCTTTTCCCCTGCACAATTGTTGACGTTATTCACAGGTTTTATTTGTCCCTATTTAGAGTACAACTCTCATGTGTGGGAAGGCTCCCCACATACAGCTCTTCTCAATATGGTGGAGTCAAAGGCTTTTCGTCTCATCAACTCTCCTCTTACTGGCTATCTTCAACCTCGGTCTCTTTGCCACACTGTTGCATTTTTATCTCTTTTCTATCGCTGCTTCAATGGTCACTGCTCCTCTGAACTGTCTGCTTGCATCCCTCCACCTCTACGACGGGTGCTACAACAAACTTTCATCCCTTTTCTGTCCAACTCTGTAATGCAAGAGTTAACCGTTACTCCCAGTCCTTCATTTATGCAACAGGTCATCACTGATACTGTCTCCCTCTGTCTGTATCTCCAGTCTTTCAAACGCAGTGTGTCCAGGCATCTCGAAATGAACGGATCTTGAATTTGGCTCTCTTTTGTATTGTTTTTGTTTTTTTCTTGGAGGGAACTGTTTGCGGGCTCCTGGCCTTTGGTTCCTTCTTTCTAGCATTAAAATATATATATCTAGATATATATATAGATCTATAGATATATATATATATATATATATATATACGCCTTTATTAGGGAAGCCATTCTTACTTTAAGGGATATCCCCGGAAAGTAGCAAAATTTCATAGCAAATGGGTTTCATTGGATTTAAGGAGAAAAACAGGCTTTGTTTTAATTAATGAATTAACACTCAGTCCAATTTGATTTCCCTTCAGCCGAAGAAAACAGTGTTGCGTTAGACGAAATAGTCTGCTACCCAACTGTGAGAAGGTTATTGGAGTGATTTTAGTCCCTTCACTATGGGAAGTCCTTGAACTGATTAGAATTATTCTACAGTAGCAAGGATAATATTAACTTTATGGAGAGATCTCGTGAATTGAAGGAGTTAATAGAATGTGTGACACTGTCTATACTGGACGTCTCCCCTCAGCTGAATGAAATTGTTTGGTGAAACTAAGAGTGGATAATGAGGAAGAATCTAACCCCTTGAATCCGATGATGCATTTGTATAATCTTGCTGCAGCCAGGCGATTTTACTGTATTTAAATCAGGACACACATCAAGTAGTGATGTGATTATTGAAGGTTATTTACAGGGTAAATCTTCTCGTTTGTGTCTCCAAAACAGACTGAAGTCGTCTACTGGTACCAATAACAAAATATACAATACGTCATCAGAATAATATTGCTAGGGGTATTGGTTTTGAACAGAAAGGAAAAGATAATAAGGAATAATAGGGGGACAAGCGTGTTATTAAAGTGTGAGTGCGATAGTGTGTACAAACTCCCGGGATTTGAAAATGATTTTATAAGCATTTAATGGTGACAGAACATGTCTGACTCTCCATCGTTGCTGACTACATTCTGTAATGTGTGATACAGGCTGGTGGCATGTAAAAATTAGTGGCATCCCAACAATTGCTGTTATGAATTACAGGATTCTTTCGGACATATGTACACTCAGTTTTAATACTATGAGCGTGTAAGTGAATGTGTGTGTGTGTGTGTTCTTACCTAATTGTTCTTACCTAATTGTATCTTTACAGGAATGAGTCAAGCTCGTACTGTCCCGTGTCTTAATCCATATTTATCGTACATATCCTTAAATTTGTGAATTGTTTTGGCACACACTATTTCATTCGGTAGTGCATTCCATTGATCAATTGCTCTGTTTGGGAAACTGAATTTCCTTACGTCTTTATCACCTCTCTTCTTATGCAGGTTTTTTGCAGTGTCCTCTTGCTGATGCTTCTCCATATGTTAAGTAATCATTTATGTCTATTTTCTCCTTCCCTGATATGCACTCTATAGCATTATCATGTCACCTCTTTTCCTTCTCTCCTCTAGTGTTGGTAGATTCAGTTTATTTAGTCTTTCTTCGTAGCTTAGGTCCCTTACGCTTGGTATCCATCTTGTAGCGGCCCTTTGAACTTTTTCAATCTTGTTTATGTGCTTTTTGAGATGAGGACTCCAGACTACTGATGCATATTCCAGGGTTGATCTAATGAATGATGTCATTATCCTTCTTAGCATGTCTTCATTTATGTATGTGAATGCTATTCTCATATTTGCAAGCAGTGTATACATGTTCCGTACCTTCTCGCTGATGTGGTCAGCCGGAGATAGTCTGTTATTGATAATCACACCTAGGTCTTTCTCTCTTTCTGATGTGTATAGGGTTTTATTTCCTAACTTATAATCCCAATCAGGTCTTTTTCCACTTTTACCAAACTTGATTACATGACACTTGTCCACATTGAATTCCATTTGTCATGTACTACTCCATTCATGAAGTTTATTTAATTCTTCTTGTAGCTCTTTACAAGAGTCTGTGTTAGTAATTCTCCTATGTATTTTTGCATCATCTCCAAACATATTCAGATAGCTCTCATTTCCAGTGTTATTGTTTATATCATTTATATACACTAAAAACATGATTGGTGCCAGCACTGAAACCTGTGGTACTCCACTAGTTTCTTCTTAGTACTGTTCTCATTTCTCTTTTTATGAGAAAGTCTTGCATCCAACAAAACAGTTTGCCTCGAATTCCTCCTTGATGGTACAGTTTCCATAAATGTCTTTGGTGTGGTACTGCGTCAAAAGCTTTCTTGAAATCTAAATAGATACTGTCCACCCATCCTTCCCTTTCCTGTATTGTGTTTGTTACTCTGTCATAGTAGCTCAACAGATTAGTAACACATGATTTTCCTTTTCTGAAACCAAACTGTCTTTCTGTTATCATACTGTGTTCTTCTAGATGATTTACCCAAGCTTTTCTTATAAGCTTTTCTAATACCTTGCCTACAACACTGGTCAATGATACTGGTCGGTAGTTGAGTGGATTTTGTCTATTTCCTTTCTTGAATAAGGGGACAATATTTGCTTTTTTTCCAAATATCAGGTAGTTTACCTTGACTCAAGGATTTCTTGAAAATTAAAAATAATGGTTTACTTAACTCCTTTGCACATTCTTGTAGTACCCAACATGAAATTTCATCAGGACCACTTGTTTTTCCTCTGTCTAATCTACTTAACTCCTCCTGTAGTACGTTTTCTGCTATTTGTATATCTGGTAGTATGTGTGGACATGCATGTTCCACATAGTCCCTCTCAAAAATTTTTTTCTTTTGTAAAAACTAATTGGAAATTCTTATTTAGTGCTTCACAAATATCTTTCTCTTGCGTATAAGTGATTCCCTCGTCCGTAATGGATTGTATTATATCTTTTACTTTGGTTTTGGTTCTGATATAGCTGTAAAACAGCTTTGGTTGATCACTACTTTTATTTATTATATCCTCCTCAAACTGTTTTTGGGCTTCCCTCCTTATTCTTGTATAATCGTTTCTTGCCTGTTTGTAATTATTATACGCCCTTTCACTATTATGTCTTCTGTATCTATTCCACAACAAATCTCTTCTTCCTTTTGATTTTTTACATTCTGTATTGAACCATTTCTGTATTTTCTTATCTGCTTCTTTGTGCTGTGGGATGTACTGCTGGACTCCTATTTCATAAAATTCACAGAATTTTTTATATACAAAATTTAAATCTTTTCCTCTAAGCTCATTTTCCCAATCAACTTCTAAGAAATACTACTTTAGGTCTTGATAATTTCCCTTTTTATAGTTTAGGCTCTTTTTGTAACTATCATTGCTGTTTACTATGTCATATGCTATCCTGAAGTTTTAATTTAGTACTGCATGATCGCTTTTGCCGAGTGGAGGGTGATATATTATACTGTCAATATCATTTTCTTGCCTAGTAAATATTAGACCTAGCACTGAAGGTACATCAAGTCCTCTTTTTCTGGTGGTTTCCCTCACATGTTGCGTGAGGAAAAACTCTCGCACGAGATCCAGGGGCTTTTGGTCCCAACAGCTTTCTTGGCTAATTATATCTAGAATATTCCATTTTATATTTGTATTAAAATCCCCAGTTAGTAAAATTCTTTCCGATTTCTCTTCCATTTTATGTAGTAATGATCTTAAACTCTGAATTGTACTCTCTGCCAGGTCCTCATATTCATCTCTTTCCCATGTGTTTGATCTGGGTGGCATATACAAATTGGCTACAATTACTTTACCTTCAGATGTGTTGATCTCTACTGCAATCAGTTCTACTTGTGATGATATATCTAGTTTTATTTCATTGACTTTTAGATTTTTCTTAGTTAGTATTATAATTCCTCCTCCTTTTTTTAAATTTCTGTCTCTTCTCCATATATTGTATTCCTCTAAGTTTAGTATGTCATTGGATATCCATGGTGTTAATTTTGTTTCAGTTAGGCATATTATTTGTGGTTCATTTTCTCTGACATAATCATTCATCTCTAGTAATTTAGATACCATTCCATCCACATTTGAGTATATCATCTTTATCATCTTGTTTATATACTTGTCATGACATGGTTCTACTACCTTCCTCCTTTTTATTCCATCCTGTTTGTGTACCACTTTCGTACCTGCAATCCTATTACTTTGTAAAAAAATTTCTTCTTGTCCTCTTCTGATCTTCCCTCATTTTTTGTTTTTGCTTCCTCCCTTTTCTCTTTCAGTAATTCCAGTTCCTCTTGTGTTAGACATCTTTTTATCCATACATTTTTGAACTCCTCTTTTTCCATAAGATTCTTTGCATTTTTTAGTATCTCTTCCACAGTGTTTACACTCTGGAAAGTCACCTTTAGAGGTCTTGTCTTGCTTTTCTCGTACTTCCCTAACCTTTTGTGTTCCTCTATGTCTTTACTACAGATTTCCTCTGATACTTCTTTCAGTAAGCTCATTACATTTGCCATCTCCTTTTTGTCTCTTGTGATCTTGTTTTTTACTTCTTCCTCTTCTATACCAGTGATTACTATAGATTTGTTTACATCTACTGAATCTCTGACTAACTTTGGATTGTTTTGGATTATTCTTTTCACTTCCTTTTTAATGTTTTTTTCCTCCACCCTTGTTTCTAAGTCTTTCTTTACTTTCACCATTTCAGCATACGTGGTTTCCACATCATTTTTGTAGCTTTGCACAGCTTCATTCACCTGTGTTATCTTCTCCTCAATATCACTGCTCTGGTCTATAAGACTACTTCCTAATTGTCTCTGTGTCATTTTTGAACTCTTCCATAACACTCTCGTGACTGAGTACTGTACTTGCCATTTCACTCATTTTCTTCCTAAGTGTACTCACTTCCACTGTTTGTTCATTGATGGTTGTGTCTTTCTTGTTGGCCTCCCTTCCTAGTTTTTCTATTTCTTCCTTTTGCAAGTGCATTTGCTTCTTTATTTCATCAATTTCATTTTTGAAAGCCATTTCTAGTTTGTTTACACGTTCAACCAGTCTATTGTGAGTCTCCACTTCAACCAGTTCCTGGTAGAAATCATCATTTTGCTTTTTACCTTTATCTCTTTTCTTGTCCAAATTTGCTTTACTAAAGTATGTATCCATTTTGCAATACTAAAAGTACAGAGTATGTACTTACTTTCCCCGTATTGCTGTAGTCTAAACAAACCTCAGCTGACTCAGCACATTCTTTCGTCTTGGTTCACTTTTCTGTTTGAGCACGTCTTGTTTAAACTTATTATTTTTTTCCTTTTAATAATGAAAAATCATTTAGTCTAACCTGGTACAGAGCTTGACTCATACAAAGATACTAATTTAGGTAATGCCACTGGCCATGTTGGTTCGGTACGGAGCGCCGATGTCGCACGTCCGCCTCGATTGACTCCCTGTGTGTGTGTGTGTGTGTGTGTGTGTGTGCAGTCTCCCAACAATGTTTCCGCTAATGCACAAAACACAACGAACATGGTAGATAACAGAATGTGGGTATTTCTAGTTAGTCTGTATGTTTGTTTTCCTGCACTTGATCTGTTGTATACCTATCCTTACATTATATATAGAATGGACTTAAAAGATTTTATAACTGTGTCGTATATTAAGACAATACTGATGCTTGTAATCCCGCTTATTAATGCACCAAAAATTTTATCCGTTCCAACAATAGGGTTGCCAAGTAGCACTGGAGCGCACTGCAACATTATGTTTGCATAACCTGCGCTCACTGTCAAACAGCTTCAGATGAAGTATAAAACAATACAAGTGATTCAGTATTATTTATTTGCAGGTACTTACCTCATTTAGTTCGATGACATATTTTGTTTAATTCTTGCTATAGGCAAGCAACTGAATTTAAATTTAAAAGGACCTTGATTACTGAAGGCTAAATTTATCCTTTCCAGTTCGAAAATTCTCCTGTTAGCTTAGATGAATTACCTGGAGATACCTACAATAAAGCATAAAGTATATCTTTAATCTCAAAGGTTTAAAGATGCCCAATCAACTATTACATAAAAAAATGAACTGTGATTAACCCGCCCCGTCCCGACCACTTTTTCACCACTGGTACCCCCCAATCCCGACCATTTTTGGACCCAAATTTTTTTTGCTAAAACTTTCGCTTTTGGTCAGAAACAATGGTCAATCACCAAGAAATTGTTCACCGGGGTCCATAAGTGGCCTAAACAGGTATACCTTCGTCACACCTGGTACCGTGTTCTCTGTAGGTGGTCTGAGGCTCTCACGATTTCTATGGTATTATAAGTCTGGGAAACCAATGAAAGTAAGTAGATATGTATTTATTACAAACATAAAAACATGTGATACAAGAGTAAATTGGATTTTATACAAAAATAGAGCTGAAATAAGCATTGTACCATCGTGCGAACCGAGCAAAATCGGGCAGACTGGTCACGATGAATCGCTAACATTCCTGAATCATGATACATATCATTTTTTCTACTTACATAATACATCTCCAATAACATTATACCATTTTACATTTTATTGAACTGTTTTTACGTATTCACAGGCCTTTCGATAACATTTAGCGTAATGTTAGCGCTTATATAAGTAGAGAGTGAACTCACTGTGACTGTTGTTTCAACTCGTATTGTGTTTTTTCTACTTACATAATACTTTCCTAATAACATTATACACTTTTCCACTTTTGAGAACTGTTTTGAGATAGTTTCAGGCCTTACGTAAATATTTAGCATAATAATAGCGCATAATAACACAGACGGTGAAGTCACTATGACTACTATTTCAACTTACAACCTATTTTTGTACTTATATAATAATTCTTCACTAACATTGCACATGTTTACACTTGATATAATTGATATCACATAATTTGAGACCTTACGATTCTACTGAGCGTCATATTATCGCATATTTACACAGTGAGTGTTATCGCGATATCATTTGTTTCATCTTACACTAGTATTCAACTTATAAATTACTTTCCTACTAACATTACACCCTTTTCCACTTTATATCATTCCTATCACATACTTACTGACCAGAATGTTCTACTGAGCGTAATATTTTCGCAGATTTACACAGTGGGTCTACTCGTGACATCAATTGTTACAACTTACACTATTTTTCAACTTATACGTTACTTTCATGCTAACATTACACCCGTTTCCACTTTATATTCTTGCTATCACATATTTACTGACCAGAGTGTTATACTGAGCGTCATATTTGTGCAGATTTACACAGTGGGTGTAGTTTTGATATCACTTCTTTCAACTTACACTATTTCTCAACTTATACATTACTTTCCTGAAAACATTACACCCGTTTCAACTTTATATAAGACTTAGCACATACTGACTGGCCTTACCATTATACTGAGCATCATATCGCCATCCCACACAGTTTCAGTAGTGTAGGAAGTTATGGTACTCTCTGAAACATGGCTGAAGGCACAACGCAACATTGCACTCGACACACTCGTACCTTGTGTCTTTTCTCTGAGTGGATGGTTTGACTGTCGAGTGCTTGCGTACATGGCAGTGGCGCTGGGGTTTACGACGGTTTGGGTCGGAAGGGATTGTGCTAGGATAGTGGCGTCCTGTGAGGTGTAGGGGAGTCTGGGCAGCCATGGGGGTGCGGGTGCGGTGTGTGGGTCTGTCCTGGGCATGCCTGGCGATTATTTCACGTGCCAGCTCCCTCACAAACCCCTCAAAGGTCTCTGATACTCCTGTTGTCATGGCGTGCAGGTAGTGTGCGTTCAGGACCGTGATGTTGAGCAGGTGGAAAAAGAGCTTTTTGTACCACTTCATCGTGGTCCTGGCACAGTCAACACTGGAAATCATCGAGTCTGACTGATTCACTTGCCTTATGTTCAGATTATAGTCCAGTACAGACTCGGGTTTCCAGACGTTGCGCCTCCTTTCGCTACGGTGATCCACGGAGTCTGTGCGGTGCATCAGGGGGCTGTGTACAGTTGATAGGAGGCAAACTTCCCTGTTGTGGTTCCACAGTGTGGCAAGGATGTTATTTGCCTGGAAGAAAACCATCTCGTTCTTGTCAAGTTTCCTCCCTATCTTGACCATATGGCGACGGTTTCTCTTGACTGTACCACAGACTCCGGAGTCGTGTTGGTGGAGGAACCTTGCGAGAAGAGGGCTAGTGTACCAGTTGTCCAGGTACAACACATGACCATGATGAAGGTACTCCTCTATCATTGTCTTCACCACGGCCCCTGAGAGTCCTATACTACGATCTTCTGTTATATCTGTCTGTGCGCCCGTGTACAAGACTATGTCTTGCACATAACCAGTCTTACAGTCACACATAACAAAGATCTTGAACCTGAAACGGTGTCTCTTGCTGGGTATGTACTGGCGAAAGGAAATATTGCCTCTCCACAACACAAGACTCTCGTCTATGACGAGGTCTCTGTAAGGATAAAATGAGGAGCGGAACATTTCCCGTAAATGATCAAATACCAGCCTAATTCTCCTCATTTTATCAGTGTTATTTGCATTAGCTGGATCTTCTGCATCAAAAAAGTGGAGGCGGCCGAGAATCTGCTGAAATCTATTACGACTCATCACCTTTCCAAAGAAAGGTGTGAGGATCATTGGGTCGTTGTCCAGTAGGCAGGAATTTGTTTTTTTCGTACCACACCCATCAAGAGAACCAGGGCAAAAAATAAGAACATCTCTGAAATTGTCACAGGATAGTCATATTGTTGGGAATGATTGCTCATGGTTCCCAAACGTTCACTTTCACGGCGCTGTGTTCGTGAAAATAGGTTGGTCTGTTCCACTATGCGCCCCACAAACGCCTCCCCAAAGAACAAGTGGAAAAAATCCACCCTAGAGGAACCCGCATGCACACCTGGAGCCGTGCAACCAGACCGCCACTCCTCAGTGAAAGGGTGAATGATGGGAGTAAAATTACTCCCATCTTCCCAGTTCCACGAGACACCACCGTCTCCAGCCACGTCCCCATTGTCGCCTTTGTCAGGGTGGGGAGGAGAGGGTGGTGGGGGAGGTTGGGGAGGTGGAGAGTGGCGCCTTTCATCACTCGCACTTCTCTTCCCTCTCCCTTTTCCTTTACCCTTTCCCTTCCCTTTCCTTCCTTTCCCCACATCCTGGGGCTGTGGGGAGGAAGTTTGGGAATATTGTGGGGCGAAAGACGTGCTGGGGAGTGGCTTCACCTCCTCTCCCCTAGGCCTACGTGCACCACGTGCTCGTGCTGCCTCCCTCACACCACTTTCCCTTTCACCCCGCACTCCCGCCACACCACTTTCCCTTTCACCCCGCTCTCCCACCACACCACTTTCCCTTTCACCCCGCACTCCCACCACACCACTTTCCACTTCCCCAGACAAAAGACTTGACCATACCTTATATGTCTTCTCGTCCCACCTTCTGATCCTCGGGGTGATATTTTCTCCTTACCCAACCACGAGGCGATATCACGTCCTAAGCTGCCGTCATCCTCATCGTCCTCATCCTCGTCCTCATCAGAATCGGGATGGAGAGAGGTCCGTGCACGTGGTTGGGATGCAGGCTGGCCTTCCCTTGCCTTACGATATGTCACATACCGCTTTTTCCGGGGCGAAGGGACCTCTTCATCACTGCTTGTTATTTCTTCCTCTGGCTGGACGTAATCGCGATCCACCACATCATCATCAAGTGAAGAATCACTATCTCCAGTGAAGGCTTCCAGGGCGGATGCAATTTCGTCGTCTGAGAGACCTTTCCGCGCCATGTCTGACCTGGGTCACTGCTATCAGGTGAGTGACCGAGACAAGGGCGAGCGCGGGTCAAGCGGGGTCTGGGACGCTGCCCACCTGGCAGCAGGTAGGGGAGGCTTGGGTAGGTGGGCGAATCGAAAATCTCGCGCGAATGTTGAAAATTGTGGAAATTATGAACCTTGCAATTGCAGGACGTTGAAGTACGTCAACGGGATTGGCAGTAACAAAACATGAGGACGTGGAAGTACGTCGACGGGACGCCGCGGGTTAACTGCTCAGCGATAGTATGTCCAAGAATGAATCCATTGGTTACTTCGTGGCACAATCCGAGACGATGTCAAGTGCACCCATGGGATTTACAGTCACCATGCCTACATGTGGCGGTGCTGTGCATCCCGGATGGGGTAGCTTCAGCGTCCACGTGGGAGCCAAACCTTTCCGTATTTCTCTGCACCTTGCCGTGGGAAGGATCCTGGGCCAACCCTGGTGAAGAGTTGTCTGCTACAAGGGAGCACAGGATCCCTGCACATTGAGCATACTGTAAGGTATTTGAGGGACGGCCTCACAGACGCAGTTGCGTATATATGATCGACCGTTCTGCTCACCCACAGAGACCAGGGTTAAGCAACAGCAACAACGAGGAACTATGGAATAACAGGAGGGGAAAAAAAAAAACACTGACTGCAATTGATATACTTTAGCTGCATTATTTTACTATTTTAAAGATGGAGCACAATGCCTCAATAATTAAAGTATCCACATAACTGATAACTGGCAAGTCTTCCATACTTGAAAGACAGGCTAACCAACATAATGCTCATGTGTAGGATTATTCTTCAGAGGGTTTTGCCTGCTGTGATAGCTTGTATTGATGAGAAAACGAGCAGATACTTTTCTGGGAAACTGTATATGTAACATCAACCCCTTCAGCACGAGGATGCTTTTTGCATTTATATTTTTAGTAGCGTCATACGATATTGTTAAGGGTAGGAAAGACCCCTTATTTTAAAAGTTGCAGACATCTTTTTTTCAATTGTTTATAACCCCTTTAGTGGCACGATATTTGTCTTCGTTTTAGGAGTAAGAGCATGCAGTCTACACACACACACACACACACACACACCAAACTTTTTTGTCTGTTAACACTATATGATCATACGAAAAACACACTCGATTTTGCACACGTTCTCAACATTAATTTTTATCTTCAAGATCGTATGCACATAAACTGAAGTGCAAAGTGAAATGCAAGCTCCCTATAATTAATGATAAATTATGAAGCAAGTGCCAGACTGAACGTACTGAACCTTCTGATATGGATAATGACTGCACTGTTTAAAGTGGGATACAGTCGGAACATACGTAATAACCATAGGCGTTCCATAAATGTCTCAGAAATTTGAGGTTTGCACTCCACTTTGCATTTCAGGGTTTAAGCATACGACCATTCGCCCCAGATCTGTACCATCCTACCAGAAATACACACACGCAGTCTCTCCTTCACATACATTCTCAGCATTAAAGTAAAATCCACAGGAAACACGTACACGCAATCTCATCCTCGTACACACACACACACACACACACAAACACACACACACACTTTTTTTGGTTGACCCTCATACAGCCATACCAACAACACGCAAGTATGTTTCCACCTCTTCACACACGCAATTCGGGGTAACTGCTGTTTGTGGGTTTGTAGTTAGGGGGGAGTGGTTTTTGCAGTACCACTGCAGTGATTAATGTATTCAAGTACTGATGGCTGGACAGGGGAAATGTTATGCTGGAGAGAGAGAGAGAGAGAGAGAGAGAGAGAGAGAGAGAGAGAGAGAGAAAATAAAACGGAAAGAAAATTGGGTTTATAGTACACAATAAACTTAATAGAGGCATGTATTGCATGATAAATTAAAATTATGAAAGGATACCATGATCTCAGTTACAGTAGGCAGTTTACTCATGCCTTCTAGGACGATTTTGTTCATATTGAAAATCCTAGAATTTGCTGGATTACAAGACAGAAAACTGTGAGGGTAACTGACTGCCACAAGAGGCAAACCCAGTCGGTGGGTCATCAGCACTGCATGAGTTCAGTCCCTTAGAGGTGACTACAGGTTTTTTGATCATGTAATGCCATCAGGGAAAGTATGTTGGTCATCTACCTATAAACGTACTTGACAATGGTAACCCTGCTTCAGGTCCCTACAACCGAATGGAGGTAATTTTACATAACACATGAGGTATTATTTAGCAGAACACAGTCGTGTGGTTGCAGCTGTAGTGAAGTGTAAGTGCTTTACTGCAATGGAGATTCAGGTTAAGTGTATCCCTACTTGTTTCGCTATGCAAGATATTGCCTTTTGTGACATTTAATTCGATTACTTGTTTTAGTGGTTTGTTCTTGTAAGAACCATTCGGTATCATTTACCTTAACAAACTAGTGATGGGTAGTACAAGGATAAATTCAACTCTTTCGGTAAGAGAGTCTCTCCAGACCTTATGAAAGTCGTCAAGTAGGTAGAATATAATGAAAAAAATGCCACAGGACTAAATGAGTTAAATAATTAGAGGGTACAGGAATAAAGTTGACGTGTCACAGCACTGATGGGGTCATAGTTACTGGAGCGGGGCAAAAGAAGCTGAACTGGAATTAATGCTCAGGCTCCCATGACATACTACCACTTGGATTTAATCATCTGGGGTTTCCTGAAATACAGTGCCAATAGTTGTCCCTACAGCGAGAGGGTTAATGGTGAGTCAAACACTCTGCATCCTATGACTCACTCCCAACTGAAAAAAAAAAAAAAAAAAGTGTCATTAGCTGGCATAAAATACTAAAGTAGTTCTGATGATATGAAGGTTAGTGCTACCAGAGTAGACTTTCAGTCTCCTGTGACTCCTCAGGCAAAAAAAAAATAAAAATAAAAATAAATAAATAATGTACCATTGCCTGGTTGAAAACAGTAGAATTATTTTGACTGTGACATGGTTAATGGTGAATGAATCTCCTAAGACTCACTCTCCTGAATAAAATCATCTGGCATTAAATGTAATAAAAAATTAGAAGTATCCAACCATAAGTGGATAAATTGTACTTCTAATAACACAGTTAATAAAATCATTTGGCATTAGCCAGAATATATTGAGAATTTCCCCGAGCAAGAGCGTGTTAATGGCTAACCATTTCACCTTTGCCAGGTTACTAGAAACCTGAACCAAGTTGCAAGACAGTTGCAACTTGCAGAGGTGATGTCAGGGCAGCCATCACACCAAATATTCCACATATATGAGGCTGTGACATATGCGGAGATGAATGACAGGCGCGTTATTAATACTGTACTAATTAACGACTTAACCCATCAATTCTGGGCGTCATGTATATATGTCGTTCCAGGGCCATCCGGGTGACATGTATAAATGATCTAGTAATTCGCATCATTGTTTGAATATCCAGGTGGTTATTTCCACCACACGCAGCCACTGGCAACCCTCCAGCATGCATCCCAGTCATGCTCAAGTTGCCAGCTTACCTCTGTCATGGATCAACCTACGCAAAAAATTTTCACTGTGTCTGGACCCTTAGCTGGGTGCCCCCAGCCACTGACTTCAATACCAATAAAGGCAAAAGGGCCTAAAAAGCAAGGCATTAGTGATAGTGTGATAGGGAGAGAATTGGACCTGCCATTATTGCCAATAGTGAGTAGGGAAAGTGCCTCCTCCTCTGATGAAAGTGACCTCGCCATGCTGAGTGTGGTAATGTACACGTCATATGAGGAGGGTGACCGTGAGTTCTCCACTGTGCAGCAATCTTTTCTTTCTGCACCATCATCAGCTGTTTCTGATGATGGAAATGGGTCAGATGATATTGATGATCCTGCAGAAGGGGGTATTCGCACAGTGGAGAAGATGGAAGACGAGGTAGGGAGTGAAGAAAGGGAGGAGATGGAGGATAGTTGGAGGAGGAAATGCTGCAGGCTGAGTCTCGCACCAGCGAGTGACTCAAGGCCTACCGTGGAAATTTACACACATCCTACCACAACACTAGCCTCTCCCACACGCCCTATATCTTTACCTGCCTCACCACGTGCTTGCCATGCTGGCCTGCCTCACCATGTGCCTTGCCACACCAGTCTGCCTCACCACATGCCTTGCCACGGCAGCCTGCCTCACTATGTACCTTGGCAAGCCAGCCTGCCTCGCCTTGCAACACGACCCTGCATCATCACAGCTAAGCCCATCGGGGTATGCAGGTGCAGCTGACCAGCAACAATCATTTTATGGCCAGTAGACATGTGCCTCTACCTGAATTTCACTATCGCCTTCGCCACCACAATTACCATCACCAGCATCATCACAATCACCAGGACCATCACCTGCCTCGTCTAGTCAGTATTTGGCGGACTCGTGACCATGGTGCCATGCTAGGGGACGGAGCAGGGCACAGGGCAGCCCATGTGCATGGCAGGCAAGTTAAGGACCAAGGGTGGGTATGTTAGAAACATTTGCCAGAGAGGAAGGGACAAGGTTTCAGCCGAGTGTACTTGTGTTTGATGACACAAATGCAGGTGTGCAGCCAGAATTCCTGTGCAATGCATCATCCACCCCTGCTGTTTTTTTTCATTGGTTTTCTTACAACGGTAATGGAATTCATTGTCAAGGAAATAAATGCATTCTGGGAATTCTGCTAAAATTGCAGTGAAACTATGCACATAAGGGAGACTGCAAAGATGAAAGAATGGACAGTTATGAATGTTAGCACTGACCATGTTGACGATTTACATAAAAAAACATAATATTCATAATTATTGGCTAGTGGATGACATCGCTGCGACACAGATGTTTCGTAAATATATGCTACGGGACAGGTACCTTGACATCCTCAGGTACCTGCATTTCTTCACCAATTTGGGCCTACATCCAAATGATAGGCTTTGGAAAATTTGCTCAATTCTGGAGATGATGGAAGAGAAATTTAGATCTTATTTCGGGCCATTCCAGAATGTTGTTATCGACGAGTTGCATTTCTGTTCATGAGACGTCTTGCCTTAATACAGTACATTCCTGAAAGAGACATCATTTTGGAATTAAGTTTTTTGTTTTATGTGATTGCAAGACTGGTTGCATGTTAGCTTTTATTGTGTATACAGCAAGTGATGCAAAGTTACCAAAAGATGGCCTCCATGGCTTCTCTGGCTCAGTCGTGAAGGATGGACAGATACTTCAGTGGCAGCCACATCCTGTTCACCAATAATTACTACACTGCACCAGGTCTTGCAAAGTACCTGCAAGAACACAAAATTGGATCATGTTGCACTGTCCATGCAAAGAGGAAACACTGGCCATCCTTTCCCAAGGGCACTGTGAAGGGGGAGTGCAGGACCTAGAAATCGGGTAAACTCCTTGCTATTCACTGGCATGATAAGAGAAAGGTAAATGTCCTCTCCATTGTCCATGAAGGTAAGTTGGTAGACAGGCTATGTCAATAAGAGAATGAGGTAGCCAGTCTTCAAGCTTGTTGCCATTATCATCTATAACATCAACTTTGGGGGATGAAGTACGTGAAAGGGTACAGCAGGGAAGAAAGGTTGTTGGTACACTGAAAGCAGTGATGAGAAATAGGGAGGTGAGTATGGAAGTTAAGAAGTCACTGCATGATGGTATTGTGATCCCTACCCTGACGTATGGAAGCGAGGTGTGGACCTTGCAAGAGGGGAACAAGTCAAGAGTGAGAGCAGTGGAAATGAGTTACTTGAGAGTAGCATGTGGAGTGACGTGGAGGGACAGGTTGACGAATGAAGAAGTGAAGGAACGTTGTGGGGTAGATGTGGATGTGGTTGAAAAGATTAGGAGAAATACTCTGAGGTGGTTTGGACATGTGGAGAGAATGGAGAATGAAAGACTGACTAAGAGGGTGTATGTAGGTGAGGTGGAGGGAGGGAGAGGGAGGGGTAGACCAAGGATGAGGTGGAGGGATGGAGTTGAGAGGTATATGAGGGAGGGGGGGTGAGTTGGGGGGAGGGGAGTCAAATGGTGGGTGACAGAGTGACTTGGAGGCGTTTTGTCTGTGGCCACCCTTTGCGGGATTAGGGCGTCGGGCTATAGATAGATAGATAGATAGAACATCAACATGTGACTCGCTGATAAATCTGACATGCAGATCAGCACCATCGACTGTCTGAGGCGATGCTGTAAATGGTACATGAAGGCATTCTTACATGTACTTGACATCTGTGTACTGAATGCCTTCATTCTGTACAAGGATGTAACACAGACCAGCACATCCCACAGACAGTGTGAGAAGGATGTAATTACGGCCTCCTGGAGAGGTATGGCCAAGCAGTGCCTGCTATGAAATGAAGTCCCAGTGTACAGCAACTGCCTGACCGGCTGCAGTGCAAGGACTACCTCACTAGGCATTACATGGAAGTGCTGCCTCTAACACCTGCAGGCAAAGAAGCCTTCCGTCATTGCTATGTCTGTGTCAATTCATCACGCCGACCACAGCAACGCTGTTTGACAAGGTGGTGGCATGCTGCATGTGAGGTGGCACTGTACACTACCTGTTCTTTGACTTTCACTCAAAGACCAAGTGGTAAAAGTCTGGGTCAAATGCATAAGTTAGCGTTAGTTTAGAACATACTAGTATGTTGGTTTTTGTGTAATTAGAAAAAAATGGTTTTACTGCTCTGTGTACATTTATGTGAATAATGAAAGTAGAAAGTTTGTTTCATGATAAAGTCGGCACCTTATTATTTATGAAAGTTTTCCTGTGTATACATATTTGCTATGATGAAAAGTACAAATTACAGGGGGAAAAAAATCCTAGTGCTAAGTATTTTTTATCATGGACAGTACGCGAATAACTTCTTTGTTCACAATATATATATATGCAGTATTTTTTTTTGTAGTAGTAGTAGTGGTAGCTGTAGTAGTAGTGGTTGTAGTTTCAGTAGTAGTGGTAGCATGTGTAGCAGTTGTGGTAGTAGTAGTAGTAGTAGTAGTAGTAGTAGTAGTAGTAGAAGTAGTAGTAGTAGTAGTAGAATTAGTAGTAGTAGTAGTAGTAGTAGTAGCAGCAGTTGTAGTTGTAGTAGTGTTAGTTGTAGCAGTAGTAGTAATAATAGTGGTATTTGTAGTAGTTGTTGTAATACTTAGACGTCTAGTCACCACAGTAGCAGTTGTGGTAGTAGTAGTGGTAGTAGTAGAAGTAGTAGTACTAGTAGTAGTAGTAGCAGTTGTAGTTGTAGTAGTGTTAGTTGTAGCAGTAGTAGTAATAATAGTAGTATTTGTAGCAGTTGTTGTAATACTTAGACTTCTAGTCACACTGTGGTGCCAGAATCGAGCTACAATGCAAGCCAAACATACATCTGTGTGTGTGTGTGTGTGTGTGTGTGTGTGTGTGTGTGTGTGTGTGTGTGTGCAAGGCAGTATGATGGTGAGGTGAGCAGGCAGCCTGCCTCATGGTCATTGCCATGGTTACCCGACTCCCAGCAGCAAGTACGCCCAAATATTGAAAAATTTCATGTAAATAGTGTTTCTGGTGGACTGCAGTCTTCTGGATGTGTTATCGAAGTGTTATTATTGTGGAGGTCTAGTCTAAGCCTTAGTTGTGTCACCGCACCTCTGCCATGCATATGGACATGGCAGTGCTGTTTCTAGCCTTTTGGGGACCCTATGTGAAATGCTGTTTGGGGGCCCCTATTTTGGGAAACTATGGTGGGGGGATTCCAAACCCTCTAAAGTGGTCCAGGAGCATGCCTTTAACATTTAAAAATGCATCAATCTGGTGCACAGACAAAGTTAGTCATACTGAATGTTTACAAGTCTGTTGACAAATGCTCGTACACCAGGCACCCCAGAGGTCTGGAGCTGAGACCTCTTTCTCAATCTTTGTACAGCAGATAAATCTACTTATTTGACTTAGCAGCAATATCCATGACTTTACATTGGTGTAAGTTCGTATAAAGATAAATATACAATAGCCCCTTAGTCGTACTGACCGTTATTACCTATATAGGTGACGGATTTTAGCAATGGTTATAGTGGTTGGTAATGATGAAATATAAGCAGTTTTACGCATATTATCTGTAAATAATAATACTTTAGACTTATGTTAAGTATTATTTGCTTCTCAGAGAGTGAAAAGTTTCTTCATATATGAGTTGAGAGATGAATCATAGACTCTTTGCCGAGTTTGTACTTTTGCCCCTGCGATCTGTGTCCATTGGAACCACAGTCTCTTTGAAAAAACTCTTTCTTTCTTTTAATACCTTTGATAGTGACCACCAGATGTATCTGAATAAAAGTATGAATCAAGAAACATTCGTACATATGTGTAAAACCGATATATCTTCATCCTTTGACGTATATATCCAACACCACAGAACATTAGAACAACATCACAAATTATTTTGTGACCTCATTATTAGGCATGGGACTCACCTTAATTAAGTGAGAAAAATTTGTACATCATACTTTTACAAAAAAAAAAAAAAAAAAAAAAAACACCCATATGTGAGCATTCTGCATTACCCTCAAACTAAAATCAGAAATTATAAATTCTGGCAGTATCTAGTATCTGCGCCTTACTTCGAACGCTCCTATTTCAGGAGATTATGAAAATTTCAGGAGAAACGAGTACAATTTCGGGAGTTTCTTATTTAAATACATTACTTACATTACTCACTTTATGGCACTTACAATAATTGGCAGGTTCACTGTACCCCCTACAAAATTTATTTCATGAATACAGAGTGACTCAACACACATTTTAATTTCTAAAAAAAAAAAACAACAACAATGGCAGCTTGGGAGCCCCCTCATGGCTTAGGAGACCCTATACGACCGCATAATTTGCATATAGTAAGAAATGACACTGGGACACAGGCAAAAAAACAACAAAAATTGCCTCCTTTCCCCACTCACTCATTCTCCCTACACACACTTCACGGACCAGATGATGCAATCAGTTTGAATTCCAAGGACTGGTGAGTAATATGACACTTTTTTTTTTGTTTTTTGGTTAAATATTAACTGATATGAAGGTTTAAAAATAGACCATTTTCTCAGGAGTGCCCGGCTGTGGAAAGGGTTGGCGGGAATCAGGGGCACACCCAAGGGGGGGGCCAAGCGGGCCATGGCCCCCCCGAAATTTTCTTCCTTGTAAGAAATGAAGTACACTAATAGTGACTTGCATTAGATTTTTTTTTCCTAGCCACAGTTTTCATTTTTATGGTCCACCACAAAAATTCCTGGGTGCGCCCCTGGCGGGAGTATATGCTGGACGCGATGGGTTAAAGGAAATATACATTGAAGGTAAAATTACAGAGTGTGCCTGATAATGCTGCCTTCCTCCAGTTTCCCTTTGATTCCTTTCCAACACCTGCTAACCCAATTTGAATTACATTTGGTAGAAATATAATTGATTTTGTTTTAATAATTATGAGACTACAGTTTTAACCATTTCACCCAGAAGACTTTTTTTTTATTCTTGTTACCTTAAGATGACAATTTTGTTCAGCACTAGAATAATGTCTAGAATAATTTCTAGCAGTTAAGTGGTTAGTAAAGGCAATATCAATTCTTCTTCCATCCATGTTCGAGAACTATTGATAGTTGTGAATGGACAGCAGAATATAAATAAATGAATTAACGCTAGTACATGCTGTTAGCCATGACGTGTTATGGAAAGGATGTATAGGCGAGGTGTTGTCTTATTTTGCATTTGAGCTACATACTCCTAGCTCTGGACATTGAGACCCGTATATATTTCCGAAGGCATGGTGTTTGACAGTTGATTTGAATATGGGATACCCCTATCTTCAAGAATGCTATGCTGAGTTCCAAAATTTTTGGTGGAAGCAAAAAAAATACCATTTTCCATAATGGCCACCATCAGGTCTGAACCAAATCAGAAATGTGTATATATTTTGATAGGAAAGTAGTAGACAGATGATTTTGGTGTCTATCTTTGGGTTTTCAGGTATGACCGATACAGTGGTGGCGTCACGAGCCATGTTAGACGTTGTATAGGTAGGCTACCGAAAACCAAGGTGGCCACACGGTGTATCATTAAATCGTGAGAACCGTGAAAACCTGAGGACGAGGGCACCAGGCACACCCCAAAAATTCTCTTATCGGCTAATTTTCACCATTCATAAGTGTATTCATTGCCTTAAAACCTACATCATCGTCTTTGTCGATGTTTTTTCCAGCTGATAAGCATGAAAAAAAGGAGGGAAAATCAAATACTAGCACCTTAAGGCGAGGAAAATATATACTCGTGCACAGTTAAATGAATTCCCAATGTCACAGCTCGAAAGTTTTCTCGGACACCCAATAATGTTAGGACATATATCGATAGAGAATTTTATCAGCTTTCTAATGAGACCAATCTCATTGTTGTATGACGAGTAGTTGCAGAGAAAATAAGAAAAAAGCAAGAGACATATTGTAAATTTGAAAAGGTTTTTAGTTACGGTGTACCTCCTAACTTTATCCTCAGGTGTAATGTTTCCATTTTTTTACAGTCTTATAGAGTATTTTATGGGCTTTCCCTTGGTGAAATAAGATTTTATGTATGACTCATAGTTTTTTAATAAAATGCAAAGAAATCACAGGTTAATCATCCTAGCCCACAAGGGCGGTAGTACACGTTTTTCCTTGCCATTATCAGTGTTGCATTTTTTGTGAAATTTTCATGAAATCTAGCGATTTGGGACTTCCATCTAGCAGGAACATTTGTTATATGGCGAAGTTTTTGGTGGGTTTATAGGTAATAATCTATTAACAAAAATATTACCTACTCTATCAATTGTTTGACGCAATGATCCCTGAAAAGGGGGGGAGGAAGCGCAAGTAAATCATCTGCAGGCTGACCTGTCCTCAGTCACCCAACAAACCACCTCCCTCTCAATACCACTCTCTCTCACATAGCTCTTCACTCCATCTCTCCACCTCATTCTTGGTCTAGCCCTACTACTCCCCCGTGACCATCTCACACCTCACTCTCATACACTCTCTTAGTCAATCGCTAACTCTCTCCATACGTTCCATGTATCCGAACCATCTCACGGCACTGTTTCACACTCTATAGTACATCCACCTACACACCACAAAGCTTTTGTATTTCCTCATTCCTCACTCTATCTCTCCATGTTACTCCACATGCACTTCTCAAATAGCCCAATTCCACTCCACTCAGTCTTGACTTTTACCTCATTAACATCATCCATGTCACTACCGTAGACATGGACGATGTTAGCTAAGTATAAATGAAGGTAAGTGGGGGCACCCACCATATACTCACTCAATGTAGTGCTCTCCTTTAACGTTAGGTGGTTCAACACTGAGTGACATGACGAATGGTTTCTTGGTTACAGAAAACCATTCATTATGCCAGGGTGGTTGACCATGTAGCCAATCGATGTTACACTTGAGATTAATCGCACAAATGGCGAGAAATAGGCTTAATAGAAACAGCCTACTTAAAAATTACAAAAATGAATGGATAAAAATACATGCTAAAGAGAGTCACAATAAAAAAAATCACAATTTAAAAATTCTTTTAAAATCCCTACCAAATTTCAAAATCGAAAAAAAAACAAACAAACAAAAATCTGTTGTGACCACAGAGCTCCATAGAACTCAGTGTTTGTGACCCATTGGTCAATCTGAGTGTCCAGATTTATTGCCTATTTAAGAATATTAACATTTTTAGATCTCATACAAATTTTGGGTCACTTCAAATTGTTCATCTTGCATGACGTGAACGTTGGTCACAGAGCAAGACACACCCCCTCCCAAGAAAATTATATAGGAAACTTCTTCATATTACGCCTATTTGTACGTAATCCCTATATATATATATATATATATATATATATATATATGGGGCTCCTCGGGGTGTCACATAATGTTAAACATGAACAATTATGAATGTTCATGTTGTGCATTATGTGAATTTAATCTTAAAGAAAAAAAAAATCCTGAAACAAAACATTATATGTGGCATGTCTACAATTCCTTTTTTATAAGACGAGGAAAAAAAAAATCTTTACAATCCTATGCTCTTGTATGCAAAACTAGCATCATTTTGATGCACTCCAACATTACTTACGAAAAATTCTATTTATGTACAATTAATAAACTATCTTACAAAGGTTGGGTTGGTCAGAGTGTCTTAGTGGCCTGCTAAAACGCTCGATTGAGCTTCTGCACAAAACCCCCCATTTTCTTAGTTAGAAAGATACTTCTTTGACTGCAATCCATGGTCCAAATCAAACAAGTCCATGTCCAGTAGTTCAAAGCACAAGTTCAGTTTGAGATATATCAGAGAGTCTTAGAGAGATATTACAATGCTCAATAGAGCTTCTACAGAAAAAACAATTCTGACCAGCCATAATTCTTAAGCCCTGGGTCCAGTACTGTCAAAGTGCCCATTTCCCCCAACCAAAAAAAAATAGCAGTCATTCTTTCATCAATAGCTTCTACTGGTCTATGAGACAGGGTCGGCCAACTTTCTTGATTTGGGTTCCACAAGTAAACTACACAATTCAGCAGCCTGGCAAAAACCATTATTTCAATATCAGTGCCCCATGTTTTTTGTTGTTGCATCTTGCTTGTACTCAAATACTCTTGTACACTGTTACAATTATCCATTAATTCCACTAAAATAGGATCTTCATTATTTTTCATATATTCAACAATTGCTGCTCGTACTTGCTTGTGTGAGTTCAGTATTCCAGTTCCAGCAAAAGATAAAGCACAAAACAGGCAATTTCCTCACCAATAATACGGTGTATATTTTTTTTGCGGGGGCCTTTTTTACACTCAAATTTATAATCTGACAGCTTTGAGTTATCCAAGTTATATTTGGCAATATATATTTGACTTTTTGTGCAACACTTCTTTCTTCATCACACTTTGTCATCTTTCTTAAATCTCTTCTCTGCGTTACATTCATTTTCATTACATACATTCTCACTACCATTATCACTTGCATCTTCATATTCTTCTCCCCTTTCACTTTCTTTCCCATCACCATTTTGGGTAATACCATTTACCTATTTTACTTCATTTTCTTCTTGTCTTTTATATTTCCATAATGCTTCAGTCTGGCAAAGCTCACAGTTCCCTGAATTGCTTTGTTTCTTTTATCCAATGGCTCCACTTTGGCACTAGTCTGTCTGTTAGTTTTAGTAATTTTGTATGGCCCAGTGAAATTTGGCTGCATAACTGATCATTGTCTTGTCCTTTTTTCTAGAGTTTTGAACAAGAACAATGTCGCCAACTTTAAAAACAGCACAAGAGGCATGTCCGATGTCAAAATACTTTTTTTGCAATTTCTGCTCACCCTTTATATTTTTTCTAGCCTCTTGTTCCAAATGATGCATTTTCTCTTACATTTCATCTATTTTAATCTGGCTTTCAACATCGCTATCTTCACTATTATCACTTCACTATCTTCATTTTTTTCTTCTTCCATTTTCTCTGCTTTTTCCCTCTGTTCTCTATTTTATCTCTTCCTCCTCATTTTCTTTTTCTTTCTTCCCCTCTCCATTATCCTTTTCCTCTGCTTTGTTGCTCAATTCATTGTCAATGGCCAATCTGGGAGTGCGTCCAAAGACCAGTTCAAAAGCTGAAAACTTGATGGCTTTTCTTTTTTTTGTCTTCAAAGAAAATAGCACTTTGTCCAAATCTTCTGTCCAATCTTCACTGTATTTCAGATTACTGTTCAGCTCCTTTTTTATACCTAAGAGCTTTCTTAGACCTTGCTTCACAGCCTTGTTAGTGACTTCAACCAAACCATTGCTTTGAAGATATGGTGACGTCACGTATGGGTATTGTTGTTTTTCTTGCAAAATTCGTCCAATTGGTTGTTGCAGAATTCTGTTCCATTATCTGTTATTATAACTTTGGGGAAACCATATCTGAAACAGATACTTCTTTCAAAATTTTTAAGCACTTCTTTGGCTTCCTTGTACTTCAATGGGAAAGCTTCAACACATTTGGTCAAATACTCAACAATTACCAGTATGTGAATGAAGCCTTCTTTTGTTTTTTTGATCGTTGTTAAATCCATTGACCACATAGAAAAGGCTGTGCAGGGTGTAGGAATTGGTCTGAGAACAGCAGGCTTATCCACAAATGGCTGGTTGAGCTGGCAAGTGTGGAAGTTTTTGATAAAAGTGGCCACATCATTTGTAATTTGCTCCCAAAAATACCTCTTCACAATTGCTTGTCGAGTCTAATTTTGGCCTAAGTGGCAAATATCATCATGTAATGTTGCAATTACTTCTACTTCTCCTTCTTTCAGCACTTGCTTCATTTCATCACTCTGAGTTCTCTTCTCAAATTCATTTGGTTCAGGTCTGGGCCTGAACCAAAGAATATTACCTTTTATTTCATATTTAGAGCAAGATCTTCGCCAGTTCCACATAGCTTTTCCTTTGCCTTCTTATAAAGATTTAATAGCCTCAGGATAATCTCCATCATTCACATAGTTAAAAATTTCCTCATACTTTTTTGGGGGCATCCTGCCATACGCTGGTTTTGGTTTGCTAAGAGACATTTTCAGTGTTTGTAGTGTCCAAAAATGTTGGCAGCTTAATCCCAGAATTAGGAAAAAAAATAATGTCTAAATTACTCCGGAAAAAAAAAAAGAAATTTTACATTAAGAAAATCAACATTTATCTGATTTATCAGAAATTTTGAAAACTTTATTCATGATTTTGCCTAATTAAATTAATTCTAGCAGAGGTGTACTTCAGTGTATGCTTCCTCTTTCCTTTCCAGGGCAGAACTAGTCTCTCATAGCTATGTGCGGCTGAGGCCCCAGGCAGAGTATGGCCAGTGTTCCCATCTATCTGGGAATATACGATTCCGCCAGGTCAAAATCCAAATTTCGCTAGATTTGCCTTCTAATCCACTAAATTTGTATTTCATTGACATTTATTGAATATGATCACAATGTACCTGTGTACCTCACTTTTAGATAATGCAGAATTTTAAAATCTGATTAAGCTACCACCCAGTACCAGCACACATCAACAAGCGGTCTCTTAGTGATGAGTGCTCCAACCACTCCCTTCTAAGTCACACTGATGTGTTTAATGTAGCTTAGACATAACCTTTGATGGAAATTCTGTTTACGTGGCATTCATTCAGCACAAATGAGGGCTGGTTATATACTGTTATAGTCCTTATAATCATGGGCACTGCAATTCAGGACAAGACAGTTATGGTGAAGTACTTAAAGTTTTAACACCACTAACTGGATGTCAGACAAAACACAGGGTAGCACTGTATGCATGGAAAATCTTACTAAAATTTAAAAATTAGATATGTATTCTAATACAATAACCAAGTGCATTCAGTGACCTACTGAATTCACTGTACACATAATAAAAAAAAAAAAATGCTAGAAATCCGACAGATACTTCATAAAACCGAAAAAAAACGCTATTCGCTATATAACAAATGTTCTTGCTAGATGGAAGTCCCAAATCGCTAGATTTTGTGGAAAATTCACAAAAATGCAACACTGATAATAGCAAGGAAAAACGTGTACTTCCGCCCTTGTGGACTAGGATGAGTAACCTGTGATTTCTTTGCATTTTATTCAAAAACTATGAGTCATACATAAAATATGATTTCACCAAGGGAAAGCCCATAAAATACTCTATAAGACTGTAAAAAAATGGAAACAATACACCTGAGGATAAAGTTAGGAGGTACACCGTAACGAAAAACCTTTTCAAATTTAGAATATGTCTCTTGCTTTTTTCTTATTTTCTCTGCAACTACTCGTCATACAACAATGAGATTGGTCTTATTAGAAAGCTGATAAAATTCTCTATCGATATATATACTAACATTATTGGGTGTCCGAGAAAACTTTCGAGCTGTGACGTTGGGATTTCATTTAATTGTGAGTGAGTATATATTTTCCTCGCCTTAAGGTGCTAGTATTTGATTTCCCCCCCTTTTTTTTCATGCTTATCAGCTGGAAAAAACATCGACAAAGACGATGATGTAGGTTTTATGGCGATGAATACACTTATGAATGGTGAAAATTAGCCAAAAAGAGAATTTTTGGGGTGTGCCTAGTGCCCTCGTCCTCAGGTTTTCATGGTCCTCACGATTTAATGATACACCGGCAAAGTCCGTGAGACATGGAAGCTTTTATTATTTTTTACATAAACGTAGTAGAAAGATAATTTTGGTGTCCATGGGCAGTTATGGTATAAATATGTTATATGTTTTGAATGACAGAAAGTGGTAGAATGGGCTAATAATAAAATTTATTACTGTATTATAACACAGTTAATTTAAAGAGATTGTACAGCACAGTAAAATAGAATATTGGAGGAGTAATTTAAATCCAGGTAGCACTGATCACTTAACAAGGTCAGTTGTCGGTATCTGCTACTCTGAAAAAAAGGAAGACATTCCCACTCATTGAGTTTTCTCTTAATAGTAATAAAATCGCTATCATATAAACGACAGCATAAGTTGTATATTTTAGTGAACCAAAATGTCATGTTAAATCCAGATATCGGATGAACTGTAAAAATTTACTATATTGAACTATCTGCGAAATCCAAGATATCCGTGACCTAATAGGCTGGACTACTGATTATGACACACTGATTGGAGTGGTTTGTGACAGGTCACACAATTTTGTTTTGCTTTATTGCATGGTCAGTGCTTTGTTGTCATCAGTCATCCAGCCATAGTTCACTGGATCTGGAGTAGAGTGGGGGTCATCTGGTAGGCACAGGATCTTCCATGCAACAAGAAAAGCTCCCGATATGGCCACGAATGATACTTCATGTTGGGGCATGGCTTCCACGGGTTTCAAGGCTGCGAGTTGGATATGGTACTTCACTCTTGGTTGAAGGTCTGAGATTCTGTTTGATTTTACACCAGTCCACACATGAACAAGATACTTCTAGCTGTCCACAACTTCTTCAGTTAAATGATCTGACTTTGCGAATTGGCTTGGAACTTCGATGGGTCACTGAAAAGAGCCTCGAGTTTTGTTCCATACTTAATGAATGCATCTTCGCCAGTTAGAACATTAGTAGACGGGTTAAGTGACTTTTGACTTCAAGTCATGATGCAAAGTTCCCTTTTGGTATAGAAATACCTTAGGGCCATAGAAAAAAAATTATCCAAAGACACAAGTTAGATCTCGCTTCGTATCTGAAATATGCGCATTTTTTTTTAAAACAAAATGGCCACCGACGATACACCAGACCCCATATCATTGTTTCTGTTATGGTTATATTGCCAGTAATGGTGTCAAGGTTTGTTTTTTGGGGGTCAAGGAATCCAATTAAATAAGTCTTAAGAATAAAATAATAATAATAAAAAAAAAAACTTTCTCCTGACCATGACAACTGGGGGTAAAATATCCAAACTGCATTAAAGTTTAAGTGTCATGAGGATGACTTTCCTAGACTGTTGTTTAAATATGAAGTCCTATATGTCTTGTAATTATGAAGTCATAGATGTAACGTTTGTTATGTATGAGATGCAATGTTTTATCGGGATTGTCTGTTTCTATGAAGTCCAGTATCGTCACTTTGACATTACTATTGTTACAAGTTCCTTAGTTGTCGTTTAGATTAATAAAGTTCTACTTACAAGGAGTATACTGTGTCTATTATAACATATATTTTCCTTTAAAAACTTTAATTTGTGAATGCTTGTTATCTATCATCTTACCTACCTCATGATGTTAACCAAGATTATTTCTCGTTCTAGATTAGTACTTAGATTTTACTTCCAGTATGAACAACTCTAAAAGCACAACTGCCATCATGGACACTCGTGACTGGGGTTTATGCTTCATATGTTTGTTACAGAAAACCAAAGAAAATGTTTTACATCCATCATCATCTATAAAACTGAAAAACAATCCTTAAAAACTCTATGCATGTTACAAAGTAGTTACAGATAACATCCAGGAGCTGAAGGAATTAGGTCATTTGCCTAGTTTTATAGTAGTGGATGACACTAGTGATGATGGCAATGGTGGTGGTGCTCAGGATGTAGTGCAGCTGATTATTTCGAATCCAGTAGTGTGGCACAAAAGCTACAGGAATGTCACTGACAATCAAAAAGTTGAGAGAGGAAGGAAAACTGCCTGAAGAGTCAGTGAGCCCAGTAAATGCACGACGCATGAACAGTGGTGCCAATCCACCACAGAGGCTTTACCCACACCCTCATCATCATCATATGAACCAATTAACACACCATGTCTCTTCTGTGGTGAAGTGGGCAACAAAAAGGAACTGAGGAAGGCTGCCATCCTTGGCTTGCATTGAAAAGTGAAAGAATGTGCTCAGGTGGTGGGTGACCAGCATCTACTGGCTCAACCAGCTGCCGGTGACACGGTTGCTATTGATGCCGTTTACCATTGTGTATGTCTGACTAGGCTCTACAGACAAGTAGAAACTGTTTGATGTGATATGACTGAGACTAATGCAACTCAGGTCATCAGAGCACGTGTCCTTAACCCCTCAACCGCGGGCTTGTTTTGCTTTGACTTGCGTGTCCCGCGGGCATATTTGCACTCTGACAGAATCTCTAAAAATATTTGCCAAAAATAGGTTATTAGTCCTAGAATATTAAAATTACATATGCATATGGCACATACCTTCAGCTTTCTCCTTCAGCTTGAGCCTTCGTCGAGTACCGTAGGACTTGTGGAGACCTCTGAAGTTGGGTAATGAAGTCTCCACTTTACACTTCCCGACAACCTGTAATACGATTAGCACAGCCTGATATTATCACTAGAAACACTATTCTATGATTCTCAAATAGTTTGGAATCCATACTCCAAAAAAAAACACTGTGAAAGCAATGAAAATTACGAGCACGTATGACCTTCCCACTTGAGATTGTTTGCCGTTGGTGTTCTGTCATTTATTCTTCATAAAAACACCCACACTTTATATTTCTATTACTGTATAACACTTATATATATTTACAGTCTTTATCGATAAGTTTCCTTCAGTAATAGTAGTTTATTATCACTGCAGGCATTCAATTTCTCTTTCAGTAAAATACGTAGCATTCACTTTCTTGTCCTGTATACTAGCGTTGAGAGTGAATCTTTCACCTACACCTTCACTTTCATAACTCATAGTATTCATACATGCTACAGTGAAACTTTCATGTTCATTACTCCTAGTATATATACTCGTATTCTTATATTACTACTCATTTACATTTCTATTTACATTCTCTATTTTATTTACATTATTTACATTTCTATTTTATTTACACTGTGTTAGGCACTGTCACTTGCAGTAACTTATAAAACTATTTTCCACTGTTCACTTATATTTACATTCATTGCTTTCACTTGCTGTTTACACATTATTTACATATTTTTTACATTTCCACTTGCACTGTTTTACTCACCAGAAAGATCGTAGTCACTCTTTATCATTTTGATTGACAAATTGGCCAGTTGAAATTCCACAGCAGTCACTTAGCCCTTTACCTCTTTCCACACGAGGTTTAGTAGGGAGTAGAGGTCACAGGGACCTTTGCATGGGGCTAAAAAGTGGCAGAATTTGACAGAAGCGAATCTGACGTGCTTTCACTTTGAAAGACGACAGTAAACTGAATACAGTGTGGTGACCTGCCAAGTGGGAGTGCAATGCTGGCAATGTCAGCCTGGTGACAGCTGCTAATATATACACTATGAAATGATTGGCAGGAAATCTTGACAATACATAATAAATTAGGTAGTTCCAGGTGAATGTAAGTATCGCTTAGGCTTCTCCCTTCCCTTCTTATATATATTTTTATTACGAGAATAGATTATACAGCATATTTCAAGGGGAAATAAACAGTGAAAATTAGTGAACGAGTGCACGTGAGGTGTTGTCAGGTGATAATTAGCCAATTCCAGGTGTATGGCACTCTCACTTACCTTATTTCTTTTTTGTATATATTATTTGGTATAAGAATAGGGCATAGAGCTTATTTCAATGGATGAAATCAGTGGAAAATTCCAGGGAAGATTTACTTATCATAGCACGGCTGGGCAGGCAAGAGGAGAGGGTAATGGAGGGGAGGTAGGGAGGGGAGTCAAGAACGGGGAGAAATGGCTAAATTGTTAACAATGGATGGGAGTACAGATGAGATTAGGAGTGCTGACTAATGTTGGACATTGGCAGTACTGATAGATGATACAAGCCACCACTTGAAAGCCCGGGAAATTCAAAATAACACAGAATCACAAAAGTGACACCCCGTGGTATGATCCCTTGCTCCCAAGCATCACGAAAGTGACGCCCCGCGGTTAAGGGGTTAATGAGTTGTTTGAATTCATCGAAGATAGTCATGGCTCAGCAGAATCACTGTCAGTGGCTGATTTGATAGCCCTTTATGATAAGTGCATTGCTGAACTAGGCTATCCATACATCAAATGCAACACAAAATGCCTTCAGGAGGATATCGAACACCTGATTCCAGATATCAGATCAGTAAGAGCGAATCGTGGCCAGTCCCTTGCTTTTTATGATCACCTGAGCAAAGCTGTTGTTGACATA
Source organism: Coenobita brevimanus (assembly GCF_032717465.1). Classification (NCBI taxonomy): domain Eukaryota; kingdom Metazoa; phylum Arthropoda; class Malacostraca; order Decapoda; family Coenobitidae; genus Coenobita; species Coenobita brevimanus. Next base: position 22,424,667 of record NC_137014.1, on the reverse strand, counting down.
AAAAACAACACATCTGCTGATGTCTCCAGCATCCTCAAAGCAACCAAAATCCTCTGGCAAGAGTATCTCCTCATGAAGCAGGCTTTCACAAATTCCTTCTCAACCTCTGTGAAGCTGATTCAATCCCTCCCGTGCTGAGATCGTTCCTACACATGCATCTTTACAGATCAGGCATTTGTCAGCCACCTCCTGGACCTGAGAGGGCCCAGGCTGCAACATCCATTGGGAAGCAAATAAGTTTAATCTCCATAAGATGCAGATCCAAGAAACCTGGCAGTGTTCCTGGTCACATAAAAGAGAGGGAACTTTATCTGGCAACAGAACTACACCTTCAAACTGGCAGGGAATCTCTGTTGGAAGCCATTATATGGGAGGAATATGTGTCATATGACCGCTTGAAAACATCAGCAGAGACAGTAAATTCAGTGGTCAGTCACTGAGAGCAGACTGTAATGGTGATCCCACATGACGCAGTCAAGAGTGTCTTCATCGCTGGTGCTTCTGATAATAGTGACCACAATCCATCATGGACAACAGCAACAGTAGCCTTCCATGGAACATCATCAGCATTCATCAGCACTTAACTTCAGACAGCCAACAAACTGAAAATCTCACTGATGTCCTAGGTCCAACTGAGATGGGGAAGAAGCATGTGAAATCCTTGCCAGCTAGCCACATGACCATGGATGTTTCACTGTCAGAACGTCATTTGCAAGTGTAAGACAGACTGTAAGGCATCTTTACAATGCTGCATGCAGAGGCAGCCTTGTATGTCTCTCTGTGGATGTAAAAGTTCATGTTCCCACAGTGGTGGAGACAACTACAGTACATGCAAAATCTTCTTAGTGATGTATCAACACTATAAACTATTACTTTCCACCACTTCAGAATGTAGGCATGGCACTGCCTACTTCTGACTATTAATGGAAAATATTTGCCTAAGTGTTTCTGTCATGCATTATGTCTCAATGAAACTGTGAACCTAGTTACAAACTTGTCACACTACTCTGTACCTGGCACTTGCATCCTTATAATAATTCACATAATGAAAATTTAAAGTTGTTATTTTGGTGAACAGACATTTGAAAGCATGCACTTATAATGGTTTCAGGGACCAGATATTATATCTATATAACACATATCACAATACATGGATTTTCCGTGATAGTTTCCAAGCTACGAGTTGACCATGTCTTAAGTGTAGGCAATTTCCATATAAATCTTAACCAATTTTGCATATTTTGCCAATAATAGTTATGGCTAACAGAAAAGTACTTTTTTTAAAATCTTTGAAAACCTTTTTATTGGATTCCTTGTTCCCCAAAAGTAAACTTTTGACACCAGTTTTGTCATTATAGCTATAACAGTAAAAAAGACATTGGGTTTGGTGTATTGTCGGAGGCCATTTTGGAAAAACGCATATACTTCAGATATGAAGCGAGATTTAACTTGTGTCTTTGGATAAATTTTTTCTATGGCCCTAAGGTACTTCCATACCAAAGGGGAACTTTGGAACATGACTTGAAGTCAACACCCTATATTTATGCACCTAACCCATGTACTACATGCGCCTTCACAGCGACCCTGCACTGTCCCGCGCTCACCAGAGCCAAGCTCTACCCACAAGTCTTGAGGACCACTCTCCTGTCACTGAGGGATAAAGCGAAGTAAACTTACTATTCTGTCTATATCAGTGGATATTACGAGCAGTCAACGACTCCCACGAGCCACACCTCCCATGCACAGTGAAGCACAGGGAGATCGTCAGCATCTTCAACTCGACAAGTCAGTGCTTCAATAGATTTTGTCATTGGCGGTGAAACTGACGATCTGGCTGCATGCAGCAAATGTATGAAATAAATTTTTCACCTGTGATGCACCTGCCGAGCATGACATTCGGCTTCACAAGGAACTGATGCTAGCTAGTGGGCAAGTTACTGTAACTTGGTTTTGTTGGTCAGTGATGCCCAAGATATCTCAAGTTTCTGCGTATGTGGGCATTTGCAGTGCCCTAATTAAGACCACTAGAACCCACTCCACCAGCTCAACGAAGCCTTTCCCCAGCTTTGATGGATGACTTCAGGTAACTGTCAGATACCATGTGGAGGCTGGTCCTGGAGCAGATTGAGCTGGCCTCAGAGGGAACGCATCTGTCTGCCAGATCAAATGTTCCAAATGATGCTATGTTTGGAAATGACAGACTTTGCATGGTGGCCATTTTAGTTTTTGGTACCTAAACAGCATCTAACATGGTTTTTGACGCCAGTACTGTGTCAGACATGCCTGAAAACCCTGGAATAAACAACAGAAATCATGTATCTACTGCGTTCCTTTAAAAATATATAATCATTTCTTATTTGACTCTGACCTGATATCGGCTATTTTGGAAAATGGCGGTTCTCGGCTTACACTACAAATTTCGGAATCCCACCTAGTATGTTCTTAAAGCCATGGGTATCCCATAATCAAATCAACTGTCAGTTTCTATGCCTTGGAAAAAATATACGGGCCTCTATATCCAAGTCCAGGAGTCACCATGTCACTCCATCTTTCATCTCCTCTCATCCCTCACTCACGCATTCTCTCTCTCTCTCTCTCTCTCTCTCTCTCCAAATACCACTTCCCCCCCCCCCCTTCCATTGATTTTGCTGCTCCATAATTTTTCGTCTTTTGTCACATCTGTATCAGGAATATAATCCCTTACATTTGTCTTTTCATTCATCCGTTTCATATCATTCTCCTTCAGTTACCACAACCTTTTGCATTTCCTGTATCTAGGTTCCTTCCTTTGATCCATTATTTCTCACATTACTAGTATGGATACCCATTTACAAATTTCATTTCTTTGACCACGCTCATTTTCTTTTCCCCATTTCTTTGTTCTTTCTTCTCACTTTTCTTCTCACCCGTCCAGTACTCCCCCATTTATCCATCGATTTTATTATTCTCATATTTCTCCCCATCCTTCACCTTCCTTCCGTCAACTCTTCCGCATTCTTACCCATGCAGTTTTACTTCATTCCTCCTTCTATCATCGCCCAACCTTTCCACACCCATGATCTTGTTCCCTCTCGTCCATTCCTGCACCTTTCAATTTCTTTGCTGTTATGCAGTTCCTATTACCAACCCATTATCCAGTTCCCCATTATTTTCCGTCCCATAGACACAGTGGGAAGAAAGAAGTGGAGGAAAAAATTGGAGGAAAGATGTGGAGGGGACAAGTGGAGAAAGAAGTGGAGGAAGATTGGGAAGGCGATGACTTTCTTTTATTGAACCAGTGGAGTGGAGATGGAGAATGGAGAAACAAGTGTGTGTGTGTGTGTGTGTGTGTGTGTGTGTGTGTGTCAGACAAACGGGGGGATGGATAGTTTTGCTCGTAGTCAAATATGATAATGGTTGTGTCGTGGTATTGCTGAATCGTTTATAAAGGCTCAAGTAAGCTTGCAGGCATCGACCCTAGTCACCTAATGGCGATTGTCCTTGCTGCTCGTTCTCTGATAGCCTCCCTATTCAGTCCTTAATCCCTGAGGTCACAGTGTAAGACTTCGTTCAAGTTTTTTTTTTTTTTTGGTCTCTCGCAAAACCAACCCCGTCGTTCACACTTCTCACCTTCCGTAATCGTTTGTCATCCTCCATCCTCTCGACATGCCCAGACCATCTCAACCTACCCCCTCTCATCACAACAGTGATGCATTCAAATTCCATTCTACTACTGAACTCTTCAATCGCAGTCCTAGCTCCCACCTCCCCTCCAGACCTCGCATTCAAGGATTCACTACACATACATTTAATTATTGTAATTTCTGTACGTTTGAGCCTAAGAATTTCGTTGTTCTTTACTGCCCATGTCTCACTACCATATAGCATTACACCCGTGTTACATGCTGCTTACAAAAATCTCTTAGCAGGGAGGGAGAGCCTTCTCAATGTTAGGAGAGGCAACAACTCCCAAAACTTCCTCCAACCACTTATTACCCTAGCCCCACTTCCTCCAAATTAACTCCTCCACACACTCAAAAGACTCTCCAGCAAGTTCTGTCCTTTCATCCCTGACAATCTCTACATGCTCTTCTCGACACACCGCACATGAAATCAGCATTATTTTGCAGTTTACCCTTAATACCACTACATACCTTATGCACCCACTTATCACAAATACTGCACAAGATTGAGTTAATTCTCACACAATTTTGGTGAACTAACGTGTCCACACTGCCTACGCTTTGACAGTACCACTACCAGCGGTAGATATATCATCACTTTTTTTTTTTTTTTTAATCCGCATACACTCGCGAAACCTTGTGCTCCACTCCCTATATCTTCTATCTAAATCTCTCCTTTGCCTCCCTTTCATTCTCTACAGTCAACTTCAAGTCATCATAATACATCTCTCATGGGAGTCTATTTGTTAGTCACGTGAGAGAGCGTCAAGTACCATAACAAACAATGAACCGCCCTGATGAACATCAGCATTCGCTGAAATACTCATCACCCTCATACACAGCCATAACCACTCTAACCAGGCACTCGCGATCGCCGGCTTTCTCGTTGCCCGCTTCGCCACCTCCCTAAGGATTCTGTCAAGGCCTTCTCCAAATCAGTAAAAACAAAGTACCACTTCCTTTTATTTTTCTATGTATTTTTCCTGCAGCTGTTGGACAATGTGTGTGTGTGTGTGTGTGTGTGTGTGTGTGTGTGTTTCCGTGCTTGTGTGTGTGTGTGTGTGTGTGTGTGTGTGTGTGTGTGTGTGTGTGTGTGTGTGTGTGTGTGTGTGTGTGTGTGTGTTTTCTTCCATAATGTGATTGTGTGTTTCTGCTATCTTTGGAGTAAGATATGCAGCGTAAGTACGTGTATATTTCCTTCCTCCAGATGAGTACCTGTATTGATCTGTCTATCTACCACTTTGGGATGCTGCGGTATGTACTGACGTCCTTATCCCTCAGTACTAATCACACCCTCATGTTAGGCCTTTGATGTATGTTACAGGCTGGGAATCTTCCATTATTACTGTAGAATATTTAAATGTAATGGGGAAAAACGAAATACTTACCTGGACTGATTCGTGGTTTGGATGGTTCGACTATTCTGCCAGTACGGCCAGTTTGAAAGGGCTGAGTCAAAACGTGAAGATTCTGGTGATAGTAGAAACTGCATTCCCACATAAACCACACATTCCCACTTACGTTGCACCCACTGAGAGCTCAGCATAACTTTTTTTTTTTTTTTTTTTCTATGAAGTCACCTCACTTCTCGTGGCCAAGACAGTTCAAGTATATTTCAGCTAAAGACAGACAGAATTATTCATTTGAAAATTAGTCATCACCAGTAACTTTGGCTGTCGAGGCAACTCTAATGGACTATTTCGTCCACCTATAGATGGGCGATTTCGTTCAACTGAGAGTGAATCATTGGAGACTGAGAGAACCAGTACTTTTAGTTAACTCTCCAATACTGAGGTCAATGTAAAGTTTTTATTACAACAAACACCAAATTACGTTATTCCTCTGGGAACGATAATTGAGCCTGGATGTTATATTACTGATGCTGTTACCTACATTATGGTTGAGCAGTTTATTCCAACTAACGCCCCCCTTAAATTTCCACGTGAGTGAGTCATGGGAGCCTGAAAGCATTAATGCACACTTCGCTCTGCCAAGGCTTGGTCCTGAATGGAACAATTACTAATTCCCGCAGTCAGATGATTCGTTTCTCATCCTCTCTCCCCAGCCCTACATATGCTTAGTGCCTCGACTACCAGGGGCCGTCTTTCCTAAACTGTGTGAAATCTTCTGGTGGTGCTATGAAATAAAGGAGATTAATGTTGCTAGACAGAAATGTTAATGGAGGCAGCTTCTACCCCCTTCACAACTAGATGTCTCTGACTTCCCTTAAACTGACTCAGATGTTTTGGTTGAAAGAATACAATCCAGAAGACAACATCGTACTAAGTGAATAAATAAACTGTTTCTCACACTCAAGTTCCTCTGTCATGAATGGAACATTTACTAGAATATCTGTCATCCATCCTCTTTCCTCAAACCCTCTATTCTTCACTCTTAATACTCCAGCCATTGAAGTTACACCACAAATTGACTTAGGACCTACACACACACACACACACACATAATTGTTATGGTAAAGTTGCCTGTCTTTGCTTTGTTTCCACCTTTACCAAGTGAATATTTTGGGCAAGAAGTAACTGGCAAATCCTCTGGTGCTGGCGGGAGATGGGGAAACACTCAACACGTCAGTGCTTGCCCACAAGCGAGAGTGGGAGTATATGTGTTGTAACTTCGTAGCCACCATTTATATATATATATATATATATATATATATAAAACTCTTTAGTCTTGTAAAATTTAAGTCTTGAGTTTTGGTTAAAGTTATTTTGGTAACAAAGAGCAGGAGGAGTTAAAGATGAATACAGGGATTTGATCTTGATTTATTATCTTCAGAGAAAGTCTAAGTTGAGCAGTGTATGTATTACAAGGGACTTGATATACTAAGTTTAGTTGAACCAATCTTCTTATTCGTTCTCTCCACTACCTGCCAGTTCTATGGCCAGTCCCTTTCTGAGCTCTGATTGCTACATTCTTGTTTAGCAGGGGTCGTGTCACGTGTGCTATACTGTCGTGGAAACATCTAGAACACTGTATGTCTGTGTGTATGTACAGCTTCCAGTGCAGGACCAGCATTCCTTCACGTTAAGAGTTGCAAGCTACTTTCCTTTTGCCTGATTCTCGCTGATACACTACATATCTCACACCCTGGCTTGGTGCTTCTATCTATCTATCTATCTGTCTATTTATCTATGAGTTGTATTATTACAGTATGGAGTCCTGACATCGCTCGGTCACGCGAGCTGGCGGTCCTCTGACAGCAATCATCATTGACATATACTAATCTATTAATACATAACATTGATTATAATATTGTACAGATATAATATTCATGTTAACATTGCAATGATTCAGTAATATTACATTTTAAACAAGTTGTATACATAATTGAACAAATGCTATCTATCTACTGTATAGCCCGATGCCCTAATCCCGCAATAGGTGGCCGCAGACAAAACGCCTCCAAGTCGCTCTGTCACCCACCATTTGACTACCCTCCCCCCAGCTCACCCCCCCTCCCTCATATACCTCTCAACTCCATCCCTCCACCTCGTCCTCGGTCTCCCTCTCCCTCTCCCTCCCTCCACCTCACCTACATACACCCTCTTAGTCAGCCTTACATACACCCTCTTAGTCAGTCTTTCATTCTCCATTCTCCCCACATGTCCAAACCACCTCAGTGTATTTCTCCTAATCTTCTCAACCACATCCACATCCACCCCACAGCGTTCCTTCACTTCTTCATTCGTCAACCTGTCCCTCCACGTCACTCCACATGCTCCTCTCAAGTAACTCATCCACTGCTCTCACTCTTGACTTGTTCCCCTCTTGCAAGGTCCATGCCTCGCTTCCATATGTCAGGGTAGGGATCACAATACTATCATGCAGTGACTTCTTAACTTCCATACTCACCTCCCTATTTCTCATCACTGCTTTCAGTGTACCAACAACCTTCCTTCCCTGCTGTACCCTTTCACGCACTTCATCCCCCAAAGTTCCATCCTTACTCATCACACTACCCAAGTACTTGTCTGCACTCACATTCTCCATATCCTCACCATCTAACCTCACAGCACACTCTGTGACTTCATTCCTCTCAAACACCATAACTTTACTTTTGTTTACATTAACTTTCAGATTCCTCCTCCTACACTCTGTCCCAAATTCATTCACCAAACCTTGCAACTCCCATTCATCTTCACTCAACGGTACTGTATCAACAGCAAACAGCAACACCGGAAACTTCCAAATCTCACCCTCATTCATTAGAGCCACCCCCACATCCATTGCCCTACCCTGCACCTCCTTTACAACCCCATCCATGTATATATTAAACAGCCATGGAGACATCACACAACCCTGTTTCAGTCCCACATTGAGATCAAAGAACTCAGCTTACCATCCACTCTCACCGTAGCCCTAGCTCCCTCGTACATACTCTTCACAGCACTCAACAATTTCCCCTCCTCTCCATATATTCTTAATTCCTTCCACATACCTTGCCTATCTATTCTGTCATAAGCTTTCTCCAGGTCCATGAAGGCAGCATACACTTTCCTTCCCTTCTCTAGATACTTCTCCACTAAACATCTTAGAACAAATATCTGATCTACACACCCTTTTCCTTTCCTAAATCCCCCTTGTTCTTCTCCAACTAGCTCCTCTGTCAAATGCAATATAGTTAAATTGGTTATTGTATGACATATTGTAAGATGTATATGTATAACAGACATATGCATATAACTGTGCAAAGGTAATATTGCTAGGTCATTACATTACATATGGAGTTATCCCTTTAGTAATGCCTAATATTTCACTTAACATGTGTGATGATTCTAGTAATACAGAACTGTGTGTAACAATGTATGAATTGTTACATAATATTGTAGTAACATTGTAGTAATACATAATTGTAACATTGTATGAATTGTTACATAGTGTAGTAACATTGTAGTGATACACAACTGTAACACTGTATGAATTGTTATATAATATTGTAGTATCATTGTGGTAATACATAATTGTAACATTGTATGAATTGTTACAAAATATTGTAGTAACATTGTGGTAAAGCATAACTGTAACACTATGAAATGTTACATAATATTGTAGGAACATTGTAGTAATACATAATTGTAACATTGTATGAATTGTTACTTATCATTTGTAGTTACATAATTTTAGCAAGTGTAACATAATGCAATCATTTGTCATTACATAATTGAAATAATTGCAGTTCTGACTTCACTAATCCGGTCATGCTGCGGTCGATGATAGTGATGCTGTGCCTTGCCACTGGCTCGTGGAGAACAACAATTTACTTTTTGTTTCACTTATAGAAGGAGTTTATGTGGTATTTTGGCAATTGTAGTAACACACCTATTTTCATTTGTTTGTTATGTGATCTTACTGTATTTTTTTTTCTATTTTTTAAAACTGATTTTCAATAGTTTGTTTTTCTTCATTTGACTACGCTTTTTCGGTGATGTCCAAGGTTGCATAATGCTGGCTAATTCCCTTGAGATCCTTTTTTAAGGTTTAGTTTATATTGCACAAATATCACTGAAAATGATATTATATAGCCCCATATTTTGTTATTTTTTATAAAAAAAATATGTATACACTATATACAGTATTAACCCCTAAACCGCGGGGTTGTTTTTGCTTGACTTGCGTGTCTCGCGGGCATATTCGCGCTCCGACAGACTCTTTAAAAATATTTGCCAAAAATCAGTTATTAGTCCTAGAATATTAAAATTACATATGCATATGGCACATACCTTCAGCTTTCTCCTTCAGCTTAAGCCTTCGTCGAGTACCATAGGACTTGTGGAGACCTCTGAAGTTGGGTAATGAAGTCTCCACTTTACACTTCCCTATAGCCCGTAATATGATTACCACAGCCTGATATTATCACTAGAAACACTATTCTATGATTCTCAAATAGTTTGGAATCCATACTCCAAAAAAAAAACACTGTGAAAGCAATGAAAATTACAAGCGCGTATGACCTTCCCACTTGCACTCATCCACCGCTGGTGTTCTGTCATTTATTATTCATAAAAACACTCAAACTTTATATTTCTATTACTATATAACACTTATATATATCTACAGTCTTCATCGATAAGTTTCCTTCAGTAATAGTAGTTTATTGTCACTGTAGGCATTCAATTTCTCTTTCAGTAAAATACGTAGCATTCACTTTCTCGTCCTGTATACTAGCACTGAGAGTGAATCTGTCACCTTCACTTCCACTTTCATAACTCATAGTATTCATACATGCTAGAGTGAAACTTTCACTTTCATTACTCCTAGTATATATACTCGTATTCTTATATTACTACTCATTTACATTTCTATTTACATTCTCTATTTTATTTACATTATTTACCTTTCTATTTTATTTACGCTGTGTTATGCACTGTCACTTGCAGTAACTTATAAAACTATTTTCCACTGTCCACTTATATTTACATTCATTGCTTTCACTTGCTGTTTACACATTATTTACACATTTTTTACATTTCCTCTTGCACTGTTTTACTCACCAGAAAGATCGTAGTCATTGTCTATCATTTTCCTTGGCAAATTAGCCATTTGACGATCCACAGCAGTCACTTAGCCCTTTATCTCTTTCCACACGAGGTTTAGTAGGGGGTAGCCCTTTGCATGGGGCTAAAAAGCAGTGGAATTGGACAGGCGCGAATCCGAAGTGCTTTCACCTTGAAAGATGATAGTACACTGAATACAGTGTGGTGGCCTAGCTGCCTTGGGGAAGTGCAATGCTGCCAATGTCAGCTTGGTGACAGCTGCTAATATATACGCTATGAAATGATTGGCAGGAAATCTGGACAATACATAATGAGTTAAGTAGTTCCAGGTGAATGTAAATATCGCTTAGGCTTCCCCCTTCCTTTCTTATATATATTTTTATTACGAGAATAGATTATACGGCATATTTCAAGGGGAAATAAACAGTGAAAATTAGTGAACGAGTGCACGTGAGGTGTTGTCAGGTGACAATTAGCCAATTCCAGGTGTATGGCACTATCACTTACCTTATTTCTTTTTTGTATAAATTATTTGGTATAAGAATAGGGCATAGGGCTTATTTCAAAGGATGAAATCGGTGGAAAATTCCAGGGAAGATTTACTTAGCATAGCACGGCCGGGCAGGTGAGAGGAGAGGGTAATGGAGGGGAGGTAGGGAGGGGAGTCAAGAACGGGGAGAAATTGCTAAATTGTCAACAATGGATGGGAGTACAGATGAGATTAGGAGTGCTGACTAATGTTGGACATTGACAGTACTGATAGATGATACAAGCCACCACTTGAAAGCCCAGGCGAATTCAAAATAACACAGAATCACAAAAGTGACACCCCACGGTATGATCCCTTGCTCCCAAGCGTCACGAAAGTGACATCCCACGGTTAAGGGGTTAACTATATACACTGACTTAGTGTTCACTTGTACCTATCGTGGGCAATATATGTGTCAGCACTGTGTGGAAATCTTTGTCTTTACGATTGTGTGGAAGATGTTGTTCATTCTTGCTAACATCATTTGTGTTGGCCATTTTTTTTTCTTGTAATTTAATTTGTCCATTTCCACTAGGTAGCTTTAATTAATAAATGTTTAATACAGTTCTTTTAATCGCTCACTGAGTAACTGTGATAGTATATTTTCTTTATTACTTTGTAGATGTAATAATGTATAGCCGTATGTATGAAACACGTATTTTATTTAGGTATAAATGGTAACACTCGTTGGTAGTAAATACATGCCATAGTAAATGAATGAATATATACAGTGTAGAGTATTTATTGTTGATGCAAGTATTTAGTGACTGAATTATGCCGATAATTAAAGTAGGTATATGTATTTAAAATAAGTTGTAACTATACAGCATGTTTTATATGTTTGAGCATAAGTTTTTTGTCTATCGCTGTGTACTGTATAAATGAAGTAACTATATAGCTCACTAGTTTTTACTGTGGTGGGAATGGTGTGAGTGGTGGTGTCACACGAGTTGACTGACATGGCGTTGTCTCAGCAAACACGAACAGTGACATCAATTTCTCACACTAGTAGCTCTGGTGAGTAAATGAGTAGCGACGAGTAACTTGAGTAAAGGTAAGTAAGATGAGTTGTGAATATGGGCTCGGTATTTGCCGCGTCATCTTGACCTCTGTGAACCTGCGTCAGCGAAGGAGGTAGGTGGAGGTAGGGGGCGGATGCAGGAAGGGCGATGGTCTGGTGTTTTTTTTTTTTTTTTAATGCAAGGAAGAAGGAACTAAAGGCCATGAGCCCGCAATAAGAGTTCCCTCCAAGAGAAAAACAAAATACAAGAGAGAGCCAAATTCAAGATCCATTCATTTCGAGATGCCTGGACACCCTGCTTTTGAAAGACTGGAGATCATAGGAAGCAGGAAATACAGACAGAGGGAGACAGTTCCAGAGTTGACCTGTTGCATAAATGAAGGACTAGGAGTAATGGTTAACTCTTGCATTAGCGAGTTGGACAGAAAAGGGATGAGAGTTTGCTGCTAGACGGGTGCTACGCTCCCATCATAGCAGTGGAGGAATGCATGCAGACAGTTCAGAGGGGCAGTGACCATTGAAGTAGCGATAGAAAAGAGATAAAGATCCAACAGTGCGGTGAAGAGTCAGAGGTTGAAGGAAGTCAGTAAGAGGAGGAGAGTTAATGAGATGAAAAGCCATTAACTCCACCATATTGAGAAGAGCCCATGCATGAGAGTTGTACTCCACACAGGGGCGGGGAAAACCCCTGTATAGAATCAACAATTGTGCAGGGGTAAAGAAAGAATGGAATTGGCTTAGCACACCCAATCTCTTGGAAGCAGATTTTACAAGAGATGTAATATGATCATTCCAAGATAAGTCCCTAGTAAATGAAACCCCAAGCATGTTCAAGGATGATGCAGAATTAAGCTGAATATTATTAAACATTAGTGGGTATACCTGTGGAAGATTTTGATTGGTTGATAGGTGTAAGAACTGAGTCTTAGATGCATTAAAAACAAGATTATTTTTACCCTAGTCAGAGATACGAGCCAAGTCAGACATTAGGTGTGCCATAGGCTCATTTCTTGTTTGTTGAAGTAACTGCTGAGATGGGCGTTGCAGGAACCGAATGGAAAGGTAAAGGGTGGAGTCATCAGCGTATGAGTGGACAGGGTTAGATGTACAATCACACGTACTAATTTCTGCTCAGGGGTTACCCCTTCCTTCCCCCCTCTACCCTGGACAGAGGGAAGGGGGGAATCGCAAACAAGTCTACCCCTCCTTCTGCCCCCAACTCCCCCACCCTCCACCTCCAGCTGCCAGTTACTGATTAGACGCAAATTTTCTCATGTCCTGTAAACATGACTAAACTGTCGTCGCACACGCTTTCAGTGGCCAAGATTTGGACTATATTTTTAGGATAAATTATTACCGTATTGAACTGCCTTCTCAAATTGAAAATATTCACCATCATTGTAATCCAGTGTCGTCCACTGCACAATTCTGGGTTCCAGTGCTTACCTTTTCACTTCCCCCAGGTGTCTCTCTCTCTCTCTCTCTCTGAATTTACTTTTCCCACTCACTCTTTCTTTTTAAATTTATATAACTTTCTCTTTGCTTCTCTCCCCCTTCTCTCTCGTTCTTTGTCTTAAGTCTTCCCCGCCTCTCACCCCTCCCCTCACCCCACCTTAGGCCTGATCAGCAGTCAGTTATACCGTCACCGCTCCTTCATATATCGTGTGCAGGCAACATTTATCACACACACTTAGGTCAGATGTATGGAAAGCTAATATATATATATATATATATATATAATTGTATTTCTCATTATGTGCCAAGTTCAAATAGAGAACACCAGACCAATATTCTTAATTTTTATTAGAGTGACCGTTCCACTTCACATAGCTGGATTTGAGTTGGGAGTGGGGCAGTGAAATGGCGGGGGACAGGGCGACGTGGAGGCGATTTGTTTGTGGCCACCCCGAACGGGATTGAGGCGTCTGGCAATAGATAGATAGGAGGAGTTAAAGATGAATACAGGGGGTTGATCCTGATTTGCTATCTTCAGAGAAAGTCTAAGTTGAGCAGCGTATATATTACAAGGGACTTAATAAGTAGTTGGACCCCTCTTCTTATTCGCTCTCTCCACTACCTGCCAGTTCTATGGCCAGTCCCTTTCTGAGCTCTGATTGCAACATTCTCTTTTAGCAGGGGTCGTGTCACGTGTGCTATACTGTCGTGGAAACATCTAGAACACTGTATGTCTGTGTGTATGTACAGCTTCCTGTGCAGGACCAGCATTCCTTCACGTTAAGAGTTGCAAGCTAATTTCCTTTTGCCTGATTCTCGCTGATACACCACATATCTCACACCCTGGCTTGGTGCTTCTATCTATCTATCTATCTACCTATCTGTCTATTTATCTATGAGTTGTATTATTATAATATGAAGTCCTGACATATGTTCCCGTTGCTCCAAGCCTGCACCTCCCTCTTTTTTCGTATGCATTACTGTTTACCCTGTTATTTTCCTAGGGTCCAGTTATCATGCCTGGAAAGTACTGCTCAAGGGATGAGAGGGTCCGTATCATTGCATGGGGGCAGGATAATGTCCCTATCAACACAATTTTTGAATGTACTGGATGCGCAAAGTCGACCGTCATGAAGATTCTTGCTGCAGCACACGGCCTGCCACCTGATGTTGTACCAGAGCTCAAGCATGGCGATGGAAAGAAGAGGATGACTTCTATAGGTACAGATATGCTTCTGAAGAGGGAAGTAATCAAGAATCCTCGACTGACAGCAGCCGAAGAGAATGCATCCCCAGCTGTTACAAGACGTCTCAATTTGAACTATCCAACACTACTTGCAGAAGGAGCTGGGTTTGCCAAGTTGCACCACAGCCAAGAAACCGCTTCTCACTGACCGCATGAAGAAGGAGCACAATCAGTTTGCCAAGAAATATGCACACTGGTCATCGGATGAGTGGAGGAAAGTTATGTTTTCCGATGAATGCACATTTCAAGTGTTCCAGGTGCATTCTTGCAAGGTTCTTCGCCCTGCCTCTTGTAGTTGAAATGACCCTGCTTACATGGTGCCGACTGTTAAGAACACACAATCAGTAATGGTATGGGGTGTTTCTCAGGTGAAATGGGAAGGGGAGGCCGCTACTTTCTTCCTAAGAACTTGATGATGAATGGTGGTCAGTACATTCAAGTTCTGAAAGATCATTTGTTAAACTTTTTTGCTATTCATGGGTGTGACTTTTTCATGCACGATTCAGCTCCATGTCACAAGTCAAGAAAGGTTACAATATGGCTTCAGGATAATCGGATTGAGGTCCTCGACTGCCCTGGCAACAGTCTGGAGCTAAATCCGATAGAAAACTGCAAAGATGAAGAAAATCATGGCAGAGAAGAAGACACCCAATCTGGACAACCTCAAGAATGAACTGACAAATGTTTGGTGCAAAGAAATCTCCTTAGATTACTAGAGATCTAAGTGATTCCTTGCCAAAACGTATCCAACTGGTCCTGAAAAACAAAGGAAACATGATTTCATATTAATGAATGGCATTTCATGAACAAACATTGTGATATACTATGATTTCTGTGTTTTTTAATATCCTGTGGGGGAGGTCCTAAGTCAATTTCCGGTGGTTAATTCGTCTGACGGTGGTAAAAATAAAATGCATACGTGATTATCAGAATGGGAGTAATGGGAACCCCCACACATTACTGCCCAGGTTAGCGGCGTGTGGGATTTTGTTGGACATATAAGTAGTTCTTCTCTCAGCCTACAGGCTCACGTTCTTAATAGTGCAGAAATTACGGCTTCACTTACATTTTTCTATCAGTTTTCCATGTTCCGCCTTTGGAATATCAGGTCTTCATCTTACACACACACACACACACACACACACAAGACGAGTCGGACGTATATACAGGAACTGAGCTTCGCTCTGGGGTTACCTAAGTTGTATCTGTTTATGGGTCAAGCTCATTTAGGCTAATTTAAGTGATGAAATTAGAAAAAGAAGTAATAGCAAAAAAGTGTAGCCAAAAGTAAGTAAACATCTAAATCAGTGACAAGAAATGTGCTGCGTTTTCTTACGTCAGCTACCAAGGCGAACAGACGGCAGTAATGCAACTACTGTAAGTAGAGATTATGCTTTCATTAAAATGACTTCATGTTTTGGAATGATGCCTTTAGAAGGTGCTAAGAGAAGAGACAAAGGTTAAAAAACAAGATGATGGCTTCTACACAGAACTGGTTGAAAAGGAAATTTGCTATGAGTTAGTTGAAAAAGTCAATAGACTAAAGAGACCTCTTCAAATGGAAATCGATGAAATCAAGAATGAGCTACTCAGACAGAAGGGAAAAAATGAAGAATTAATAAAGAAAATAAACAGAAAAGCCACAACAATAGATGAACTATCAACTGAGTAAACTGACTGAGAACAAAGCTAGTGAAATGGAATGTACAGTTGTCAACCATGAGAGAACTGTGGATGATTTCACAAATGATATGGAGATCATCAGGGAAGCAAGCAGTCTGACAGATCAAAGTAGTAATACTGAAGAGAAAATAACACAGGTAAATAAAATGGTGAGAAATTGCAAAGATGAGGTACAAACTACGTATGCTGAAATGGTGAAAGTAATGAATGATTTATATACAAAGGTAAAAGAAAAAAGGTAAGAAAGGAAGTCAATGAATTCATAAAAAAACATCCCAAAACTAGTCAGGGGAGCTGTAAAGATTAACAAATTTATAGTAATCAGTGTCACAGGTGAAAAAGAAATAAAAACACAGAATCTCAAGGGACAAAAAGGAGATGGAAAATATTATGAACATACTGAAGCAAGTATCTGAGGATATATGTGACAAAGATAATCGATCTGTCTATCTATCTATATACATAGGTTGCTCCCCCCAAGAAATGAGAGGTAGCTGAGACAAGACGACACACTCCCAATTTAGTCATCCACTCAAACACATACATTCGCATCTTAGCTGCAAGGGTAGAAGGGACAGATTCTTACCGCACCACACCGCTCGAGAGTCAACTGCGCAGTGCAGTCAGTGACATCCACAGCAGGGCCCGACAGAAGAGCTATTATATCCCTGACACATCATAATGGACCCATCCCCTTACTCGCACCTGACCTGACAAGCTGATCAGACCAAATGCGAGAGATTATCCCCTCAGGTCTGCATCATCATTAATTCATTCACAGTTTCTCTCCAATAATTTCTGTCATGCACAGCCACTATTCCTTGCTCGACAGACATCCCTCTCGCATCTAACCCTCTCTTCACACTGTCCATCCATCCTATTCGTGGTCTTCCTCTCAGCCTTACACCTCTCACACCAGATCTAGTTAGCTTTTTCACCAATCGCTCATTGTCCATTCTCTCCATATGCACAAACCATCGCAACACCCTCTGCTCAACTCAATCGGCCATCTCCCACACAACTCCAGTTCTCCTTCGCACTTCGTCATTTCTCACTCGATCCATACACGTCACTCCACACATACTCCTCAGACACCTCATCTCCATTGTATTAAAACTTTTCCTCTGTGCTACATTCATATTCCGTGTTTTAACCCCGTATAATGCAGTTGGTACCACAATACCCTCATACAGCCTTCTTTTTTACATCCATTCAAAGCAAATAACATCTAAACACTTTTTTCATTCCTCCCAGCACCTCTTCTACTTCATTCATTCTAAACTTCATTTCTGTGTCTGTTCTTCCATCCACAGCAACATGTGACCCTAAATACCTAAAACACTGTACCTTCTGAAGAGACTCACCATTCAAAACTGTATTCATCCTCCTCCCATCTACCAACCTCGTACACTTCATCACTTTACTTTTATTCTCAATTACTTGTAATTTCCTCCTTTCACACACCCTTCCAAACTCCTCTACCAACTGTCTCAATCTCCTCTGAATCAGCCACCAGTGCCATCTGTGACGACCAGGACCGGGCCTCCCCTCTGTGCTTCCACCTGCTGCTGCTGGAGAGTTGGGCGAGTTTTTATTGCCCTTTCCATCACAGGCGTGGGGGTCGAGGGCAGCGTCGGGGCGGCTTCCACCTGAGCTCGTCGGCGCCTCCTCCATCGGCGCCGCGCTGTCTACCCAGCTTCCATCCCGCCCTGCCCTCGTTTAGACCTTCGTGCTGCCGGCCTCACCATCCACTGCCAAGCCCCGCCCTGCCTCATCGCTCATCGGGCAGCCGATCTCACCACCAACCATCGCATCTTCCCTTGCCTCTGCCGCCTTTCCCTCGTTTGCCAGTTTGCTGTCCCCCCTACGCTCTCATTGGAGAGCTTTTTTCCTGCTTCTTCTCTGATGGGCTCTTTGTTTGCCCGTGTCCCAACAAGTGCGGGGCAAATATAACAACAACAACAACAACAACAGTGCAGTATCATCCGCAAACAGCAGCTGCTTCAGATTCCACTCACTTCCATCAATATTCAACACACTCAGACCTCCACCTAACACTCTTGCATTCACCTCCCTTACAACACCATCCATATAAATAATAAACAACCAAGGCGACATCACACATCCCTGCCGCAGCCCCACTCTTATGGGAAACCAATCACTCACAGTATTTCCCACTCTTACACACGCTTTACTATTTACATAAAAACTTTTCATTCCTTTTAGCAACCTACCATTAAGTCCGTACAAAATTAAAACAGTCCACAAAGCCTCACTATCAGTTCTATCATACTATCTAGCTATCTATTGCCAGACGCCATAATCCAGTAAGGGGTAGCCATTTGACTATGAGTTATTGTTTTACAGGGAGGGGCACTAACCCTCCACCAACCCACTTGTTGACACGTAGGGAGCACGTATGGTTTGGTTATACGGTTACCACCCAGCGCTGTAAATGGTTTCTTGGCTTACAGGAAACCATTTGGCTTGTCACTCAATGTAAAGCCACCTGTAAAGGAAAGAAAAAGCAATAAGAAGTGACAGGAAAGATGGGAAAAATAGGAACAGAGGAGGGCAGGCACAGAAAATGAATGATAAAGGCTATGGAAGAAGTAGGCAGCACTACATCAAGTGAGTGGATGATGGTTGCCACCACCTACCACTTTCTCTAAATCCATGAATGCCCAAAACACATCCTTACCTTTTGCTAAATACTTATCACACACCTGTCTCACACCAAACACCTGATCCAAGCATCCCCTCCCCCTCCTAATGCCACAGTGCTCTTCACCAATCACTCCCTCTGTACCCTCTCTAACTCTACTAATTAACACCACCCTACACTTTACCTAAAGCTAGTGCATTCATACTTATCACCCATACCTTTATTCAATTGGACCACACAAGCACTTGCCCAGTCAACTGGCACCATACCTTTCATAAAGCACACATTCAACAGTCTTACTAACCAGTCAACAATAGTCGCTCCACCACCTTTCAGGCATTCCACAGCACACCCATCCATACCTGCAGCTTTCCGTGTTTTCATCTCATATACTGCCTCCTGCACTTCCTCCAACATGATAAAAGAATCATTCAACTCTCCCAACACATTTATTCCTTGCACCCTTCCATCTGCCACAATCTCAGCCTCCCTTTCCCCCCTCTACATTTAACAATCTTTCAAAATGCCCATCTCTTCCTTACTGCATCCATCTCAGTTAACATCGTTCCATCCTCTGCTTTTACTCGCTCTTCCTTCCCAGACTCTCCCTTTTGCACCCTTTTCACGTCCTTCCAAAACATTTTCTTATTCTGTTGAAAAATTTCAGTTAGTTCATCTGCTGCCACTTTTGCATCACGCACAGCCCGTCTCGCCCTATTCCTGTTTTCCTTATACCTCTCATATTACACCTCATCCTTCCTCTGCAACCACACTTCATATGCACGTCTCTTCTCAGCCACAGCCATACTTACTTCTTTGCACCACCATTCACCTCCCTTTCATACACCATCACACACTTGTCTCACACCACACACCTCTTCCGCATGCCCCATCACAGCACTCTTAAACAACTGCCATTCCTCCTCCACACTGCCATTCTCCTGATCTTTTACTGCGTTCCCCTCATCTTTCAATTTCTCCTGATACTCTATCATTTTCTCTCTTTTATCCAACTCACTCACTTTCAAAACCTCCCTGCCACACCTAATTCTCCTAGCTCTCACCCATCTCTTACTTACTGTCAACTTTCCCTCCACCAGGTAGAGGTCAGACATACCTCTACCCTTCCCTCTCAAAACTCTCACATCCAACAATCTTATTACATTCCTGGACACAACCACATAGTCCATCAATGCTCTATCAACAACCCTTCCACTCTCCTGTCTCACCCATGTATACTTATATCTTTCTTCTCAAACAAGGTATTTCCAAGCACCATCTCTCACTCAACGCACATCCCTATCATTCGTTCCCCATTTTCATTCCTTCCAGGTACACCATCCACACCAACTACACCTTCAACTGCTACATTTCTCACTTTAGCATTCAGAACCCCCATTATTACCACATTTACATTCTCTCCAAAACTCTGCAGACATTCATCAACGTCATTCCAGAAAGACTCCCTCTCTTCTTCATCCCTTTCACTACGAGGCCCATATGCACTCACAAAGACCCACAACTCACGTCCATATTTCGCATTCACCCACATCAGTCTCGATGACACCTCCTTCCATTCAAATACACACTGCAGCACTTCCGGGCTCACTAACAAGGCCACACCTTCCCTTGCCCTTCGTCTGTGAACACCTGGCAATCTTCCATTCACACTTCCAAATTTAGACTCACCTTTCCCTTTCATCTTTTTGTTTCACTCAAAGCTAACACATCCAACTTTCTTCTCACAAACATTCTCCCACTCTCCTCCCGTTTAGCCTCGATCGTAATACATCTATGCACATTCACAGACCCAATCTTCAGGGTACGGGGATAAGTCAATCCCCCATCCCTTTCTATAACCTTTCTCTTTTTAGGAACTAAAAAACCAGAGCGGGTCCCTGGTCCCCTCACCCCTCAAAGATAATGAAGAACATAAAATGCTAGAGAAATATGAGAAAAGTAAGTCAAGTCCCATGAAAGCAACCTTCCAGAGTGCAAACACAGTAGAGGAAATATTAAGAAATGCCAACAAACTCATGGAAAAAGAAGAATTTAGGAAAATATGGATAAAGAGATGCGTAACTCAAGAGGAATTGGGAAGACTAAAGGAGATGAGGGAGGAACCAAAAACAATGAACGAGGAAAGATCAGAGGGAGAATGAATTTTTTTTACAAAGCAACTGGACTGCAGGTATGAAAGTGGTACATAACCAGCACGGAATAAAAAGTAGGAAGGTAGTAGACTCGAACTATGGCAAGTATGTAAACAATATGATTAACTTGATGTACTCAAATGTAGATGGAATGGTATCTAAATATTTAGAGATGAAAGACTATACCAAAGAAAAGGAACCACATGTTATTTGCCTAATTGAAACAAAATTAACACCATGAATATCGAACGATACCCTAAACTTAGAGAAATACAATATATGGAGAAGAGATAGGAATACAAAAAAATAGGAATTATAATAAAGAAAAAACTACAAGTCAAAGAAATAGAACTAGATATACCCTCACAAGAAGAACTGATTGCAGTAGAGATTAACACATCTGTACGAAAAGTAATTGTGACTAATTTATACATGCCATCCAAAACAAACACTTGGGAAAGAGATGAATATGAAGACCTAACAGTTTGTATAATTCAGAGTTTAAGGACGTTACTAGATAGAATGGAAGAGAAATATGAAAGAAACTGGAGATTTCAATATAAATATAAACTGGAATTCTTTAGATGTAAAAAGCCATGAAAGCTGTTTCGTCCAAAAGCTCCTGGATCTTCTGTAGGACTTTTTCTGACACATGTGAAAGAAAGCATGAGGAAAAGGGACTTGATGATCCATCAGTAAGAGGTCTTATAATTACTAAGCAAGAAAATGATATTGATAGTATAATGTATCACCCTCCATTCAGCAAAAGCGATCATGCAGTATTAAATTGCAACTTCAGGATTCCATATAACATAGTTAACAGTAATGGGAGTTACAAAAAGAGCACAGAGTACAAAACCACCATGACCTAAGGGAGTACTTCTTAAAAACAGATTAGGAAAAAAGAGCTTAGGGTACAAGATTTAAATGATATATATATAAAATTCTTGAATTTTATGAAATAGGAGCCCAAAATTACATCCCACAGCACAAAGAAACAGAAATGAAAATAAAGAAATGGTTTAATACAGACTGTTGAAAAAAAAAAAAAAGAAGAAAAGACTTTCTGTGGAACAGATACGGAAGCCACAATTGGAAGGGGGCATATAACAACTATAAACAGGCAAGAAACGATTATATAATCATAAGGAGGGAAGCTCAAGGAGAGTTTATGAAAGACATTATAAATAAAAATAGTGATCAACTGAACCTATTTTACGGCTACATCCGAAGCAAAACCAAATTTAAAGATAAAAAACAGTCCATTATAGATGCAGGGATCATCAATACACAAGAAAAAAGATATTTGTAAAGTAAGAAAAAATTCCCAACCGGTTTTTACGGAAGAAAATAATTTTGAGAGATGATATAGGACATGCATGCCCAAACATATTACCAGATATACAAATATCAGAAAAAGAAGTACAGGATGATTTAAGTAAATTAGACATAAAAAAATCAAATGGTCCTGACGAAATTTCAGGTTGGGTGCTACGTGAATGTGCAAAAGAATTAAGTAGACTAATATATTTACTGTTCAAGAAATCCTTAAGTCTAGGTAAACTACGTGATATTTTTAAGAAAACAAACTTTGTTCCCCTATTCAAGAAAGGGAATAGACATAATACTCTCAACTATCAACCACTGTCACTGGCCAGTGTTGTAGGTAAGATATTTGAGAAGGTGATAAGAAAAGTTTGGGTAAACAGTCTAGAAGAACACAATATGATAACAGAAAGGGAGTTCGGTTTTAGAAAGGGAAAATCATGTGTTACTAATCTGTTAAGCTACTATGATAGTGTTGCAGAAACATTACAGAAAAGAGAAGGATGGGTGGGCATTATCACTCTAGATTTCAAGAAAGCATTTGACAGAGTACCACACCAAAGAGTTTTATGGTAACTGTGACATCAAGGAGGAATCCAAGGCAACCTATATTGTTGGATGCAAGATTTTCTAAAAAATAAAGAGAAATCAGAACAGTATTAAGGGGTAATTACTCATCACAGAGGGAAGTGACTAGCAGAGTTCCACAGGGCTCAGTGCTGACACCAAGTACATTTTTAGTATACATAAATGACATAGGCAGTAACACTGGAAATGGAAGCTATCAGAATATGTTTACTGATGATGCAAATATACAAAGGAAATTTACTAACACAGACTCTTGCAGAGAGCTACAAGAAGAATTAAATAAGCTTCATGAATGGAGCAACAACGGCAAATGGTATTCAGTTTGGACAAATGTCATGTAATTAAGTATGGTAAAAGTGGAAAACGACCAGATTGGGATTATAAGTTAGGGAGTTCAACTCTACATATATCAGAAAAAGAGAAGAACCTAGGAGTGATAATTATCAATAACAGACTAACTCCGGGAGGCCACATCAGTGAGAAAGTACAGAACATGTATACACTTCCTGCTAATATAAGAATAGCATTTACATACATAAGTGAAGACATGCTGAGAAAATACCATAATTTATCAGACCAACTCTGGAGTATGCATCAGCAGTCTGGAATCTTCTTCACAACAAACATAGATAAGATTGAAAAAGTACAAATTGCGCTACAAGATAGGTACCAACCTCAAGGGATCCAAGCTATGAAGAAAGACTAGAAAAATCAAGTCTACCAACACTACAGGACAGAAGGAATAGAGAAGACATGATTATACTATATAAATGCATCTCAGGGAAAGACAGAATAGACATAAATGAGTGTACAACCTATGAGGATGCATCAGCAAGAGGGCACTGCAAAAAAAACTACATAAAAAGAGGTGATAAAGACGTAGGGAAATTCAGTTTCCGAAATAGGGCAACTGATCAGTGGAATGCACTACCGAATGAAAAAATGTTTGCCAAAACAATTCATAACATTACGGACATGTATGATAAAAGTGATTTAATACACGGACAGTACGAGCTTGACTTATTCCTGTAAAGTTACAATTAGGTAAGAACAATTAGGTAAGAACACACACACACACACACACACACACACACACACACCAGGAATTCAGGTTATTCTTTAAGATTTCATACCACTACTGGATACTTTACTGGAACAGAGCTGTGTTGCACTCTTAAAATCTAGTAGTTCTCTGTCTCCTTTTTATTCCAGAGAGATAAGTAAGCTTCCATTCAAGTGCCATCAAATGGTATGCTGAGTTAAGGAATTCTCAGCTGCATATACATAAAACAGTCTTCAACGTTCCCTTCCTGAGCCAGCAGGAGAAAATCAGCGACAATGCATTTCAAGAGAGCATCTGAATACGAAAATTTGCAGTAAGGCACAAATTTTTCATATTTTATTTTGCAGGTAATGCAGAATGCTTACATATTATTATTATTATTTTTTTTTATAATCATATTCTGTACAATTTTTCTCATTCATTGAAGGTGAGCCCAGTGCCTAATAATGTCACAAAATACTTTGTGATGGCCGAATGTTTTGTGGTGTTTGCTATAGACATCAAGTGATAAAGATTTATCGATTTTACACGTATGTACGAATATAGCTTGATTTAGACTTCTATTCAAATACTCCCAGCGGTCACCAACAAAGATAAAAAAAAAAAAAAAGTTGTTTTACCAGACAGTCGCTGCTGCAGTACAACATGCTCTACAAATCAAAACACACCTAGACGTTTTCTCGGGTGTTTCCCATACTTTTCATCTTATTGGTTCTTTCTTGACAGATGGGAACTTGGTCCAGCATCTGACATCTCTCGCACCTTTCTTTTGTTGTTATTATCTTTCTTGAGTCCATCTGCATTCAGCCACTGGACATACACAAGTGTGTCATACTGAATATTGACAAAATCTGGTGACAAACGCTTGTTGGAGCTCTGGAGCCGAAACTGCATTCTCCATCTTCGTACAACAGATAAATCAGCTAATCTGACTTGACAGCAATATCCTATACTTTATGAAGGTGTGAGTTCATATAAAGATGAATACTAATACGGCTCCTTAGCCGTACTGATCATTACTTGCCCTATACATAAGAGTCTAGCAATAGTTATAATGGTTGATATTTGTGAAATATAACCAGTTTTACACATATTATCTCTAAATAATGATACTTTACACATATATTAATTTTTATTTGCTTTTCAGATAGTGAAAAGTTTCTGCAGATACTGCATGAATTGAGAGATGAATCATAAATTCTTTGCCAGATCTGTTCCTTTGTCCCGGCCATTTCTGTCCGTGGAAACCGCACTCTTTAAAGAAAATCTTATTTCTGTTTTTTTAATTACCTCTGCTGATGACAACTGCAAGTGTTGGAATAAGAGTGTAAATCAAGAAATATTCATACATACCAGGATGGGTAAAACCGATAAATCATCATATACAGCGAAGACCACAAAAATTTTGGAACATCACAAAGTATTGTGTAACCTTATTACTTGGCACGGGGCACACCTTAAATGAATGAGAAAAATTTGTACATAACATTATGAAGAAAACGCCCGTATTTGAGCATTTTGCACTGCCCGCAAAATTAAATCAATATAAAAATTGTGGCGGTATGTAATATATTGTGCCTTGTTTTGGGCTTCATGCAGCATCTTACTATTGTCATGACTAACCAACAAGCATCTGCTCACTTACATTTGCCCCACCCCCCCTACCCGTGGTAAATAAGATGTTTCCCGACATATTATAGACACTGGGATTAACAGAAGGCAGTGCAAAAAATAAAACAACACTGATACTATAAGAGGATGATATGAAATTTATATGACAGTATAGGCTACTATACTAATAAAAAGACCATACTAGGTAATAGAGAGATATTTAACTAATGTAATGTATATGTATAAGAGAATGAAAAATACTAATATATTTTATAGTGATGAAAAATAAAACTACATTATTATAATAGCTGGTTATACATTATTTACATTGGTATCGTGACAAAATAAGATTTGGTAATTAAATAATATTAACATAATTAGTTGGATGTCCACACATCCTCAGAAGAAACAACACTGTATAGTAGGGGTGGAATGGTCGGTGGAGCAGTTGGTAGTTGCCTCTGGGCAGTGGGTAGTGGACCGTCATTTACCACTCAGATTTCTCCAACTTCAGTATCTGGTTGCGATTTCTCACGTCACTTTCAGATTTAACAAGTTTCACTGTTTTCCTTGCTGTATATTCTAATGGAGTCTTTTTTCTTTTTTTTCATATGTTTAACAGCAAAAGGGGAAAAAGAACACCACGATCAAAAATCCTACTAGGGTGAATGCAATATGAAGAAATACAAAACAAAGTCTTAAAAAAGAGGTTGAAGGAAGCGAGATCTGATCACTCACAAAGTTAGAATTGTTTAGGTAAAACTACTCAGCAAATTTAAATTTTTTATCTACTTCAGAAACGAGAATGGGTGACTTGGGTTAAATTGATGATGCTGATAAATATGTTTTTACCCTTTTCCTGTTACAGGCTTTCTTAAATTTAGCCTTGGAATTTTTCTTCCACTTGTCAAAAATCAATATGCTCCTATTTCCTGGTTATGCTGGGATTATTATTATTTTTTAAATCGAGAAATATTAATTAGGATGTAAAAGTAATATGCAGAAACAAGATCAAGTGTATCATTCTATCACTGTATGCAAACTTCGCTGTGAATACAGTAATCACACTATTATTATTATTATTTTTTTTTTTGGTGCATTACATCAGTTTCCCATGTCAGCATCCAACAATCGACCGCCATCATACCAGTGCCAATTTTACCTTGGTATCTTTTTTCCATTACACTTGGGAACAAATTACCTTTTTTTTTTTTTTTTTTTCTGTTACATACATGGGAACTACTATTTCCTTCTAAATCTGTGATGCCGATTTCAGATCTGATAGCCAGATTTCCTTATCACATCCAGATTTTGTGTAGTCAAAGACCCCCTTTTTCCTTTTTCCTTTCCCGGCGCCTAATACAGTGTTCTTCAAAATTTTTTCATCGCGACCCAGTTTCATATTATGTGTTATCTTCATGACCCTATTGCGCGGCTGTTGTACCTTTCTCCCTCTGATATGAAAACATTTTACTAATATATATATATATATATATATATATATATATATATATATATATATATTAATAAAATTGCATATGTTGAAAGTATGCCAATGTAAATTTTATCTATTACAATATATTATTACAAAATATGTACAAGTACTGTGTAAAATGCAACTAAGCAGAGAAAAACAGTATGCCTTTACCTGTTCAGTTGCTTGGTGTGTCTTCTTGTTACTAGTTATCTTGGCCCAGTCTGGCTTGCAGGATGATAATGCCACATACATGTCGGCTGTAGGATTGAGTGGGTTTCTTTGTTTTTTTTAGCTTTGTCAGGGTTGAGGAACCAGCTTCACACAAGTAAGTAGTTGTAAAAGGTATCAAAAGCATGATACTTTCTTTACTTAAATGTGGATATTCCTTGGAAACACTTATCCAAAATGATGACAGAGATGATGACTTGTGCCTGAATCTTAATGATGTATCACTTGTGAGATGAAGAAGCTCACTTTTTTTTTTTTTTTAAATCAGATATTAGGTTTAGCCCTACAACAACTTCTGGTCTTTCATAAGTGTAGGGGTCTTTTACCCAGTGCTTTTCTCTCATATCTTGTAACTTATCTTTAGGAAACTACTGTTCAAAACTTACCGACAAAGGATGAAGGTGTAGCTGTATATCGCACTTAATTTTCTCGAGATTATCCTCACTGATGCGGTTTTCTTCAGTATACTGCAAAAGTGTTGGGAACATATAGTAAATAGGATGATCAGCACCAAGCCTAGCTTGCCACAGTATTATTGATTTCTTAATGCTTCTACTTCCTCACTCAGTCGAAATACATCATTTTCTTTCCTTTGCAGTTTCAGATTAAGTTCATTTAGCTCTGAGAAAATGCTAAATATGAAAGCTTCAGAATCCACTCATCATTGAAAAATAAGTCTGCCATGCTGGATTTTTTCTCCAGATGGAAATCATGAATCTCCATCCTTAGTTCATAAACCCTTGTTAAAATTCTGCCACGGGAAAGCCACCTAAATTCAGTATGATACAACAAGTGTGAATGATCAGCTCCCACCTCCAGGCACAACAGTTCATGCAACCGACTGTTAAGTGAACTTTCTTTGATTATGTTGATGACTTTCACCACATCATTCAGAATTCCTCTGAGACTGTCTGGAATACCTTTGGCAGCTAGCACTTCACACTGGATGAAGCAGTGTTTCCAAGTATTGTCATTACCGGCTACCCTTGGTATTTTAGTTACAAGCACATTGTTTTTAGCAGTCGTGTTTGCTGCTCTATCAATTGTAATTTCTTTGCAGTTGGCCCGGTTCAGTTTGTATTTTCCAACTACACAGTCATTCAACACTCTGAATTCCTCTGGTCCTCATATGTGTGTAGGTAAGGTTAAGCAACAGAGCAAGTCTTCCAAGAAGTCATCTTCCCATACGTATCTCACATAAACCAAGAGTACTGCACATTTAGATATAACAATACTTTCGTCAAGCTGAATAGCAAATTCTCCAGCAGACTGTAGGCGTGACACCAGCTGAAATTCTAAATTTTGCGCAATATCACTTATCCGCTGTGACACTGTTGTATCACTCAGAGGGTCACATTTGATCTTGTTTGCCGACTTCTCATTAATAATCGAACGCACTATATCCACAGCGGATGGGAGAATAAGTTTCTCACCGTACGTACATGGTACTTCTCTTTTGCAATGC
Organism: Coenobita brevimanus; assembly: GCF_032717465.1. Lineage (NCBI taxonomy): Eukaryota > Metazoa > Arthropoda > Malacostraca > Decapoda > Coenobitidae > Coenobita > Coenobita brevimanus. The sequence goes on along the minus strand of NC_137014.1, from coordinate 22,395,983 downwards.
GATAGGAGACTAAATATGATGCCAATTGTGCTTTGTCATTAAGAGTGGTTGCTTTACTGAGAACTTTCACTGACATCTTCATTTGCTTCTTTCTTCTCTGGAAATACTCGACTGGCTTCGAACGAGGTCAGCATGCTTTGTCTCAAGATGTCTCTTTAAATTTGATGGTTTCAAATTTTCATCTGCAAGAACTTCACTACAAATCACACACTTTGGTCTTGGTTCTCCTTTTTCCTGTTCAAACCTGATAAAGCCATCCTTCAAAAAAATTCAACACTGTACTGCCTTGTCCATGACTTAACTTTCTTCTTACCTGGTAGGCAAGAGGAGGCTGATGAGGATGAGACCTCAACCCATGCCTTTCTGCCTGTGTATCTTTATCAGGTGCACACGTACTGTACTGATGACTGAGCAGCGACTTTACTTCTAATAACAAAACGATCCATTCTGTCAAGGCATTGGGCATAACGTGTCTAAAGAAGTGTCAACATTCACCCTCCCACGGCCGCAGTGCAACCTTAACTGAGGCTAAATTCGTTTCTGTGCTGTGTTACCAAGCAGAAATCTTCAAAAGCACTTAAGCTCAGCTTAAAAACTCGCTGAGCAATACGTGAACAGTTCAAATCTTTGCACTTAATTGGACTTCAAGACGCACTACATATACAGTAAAATTCAATATTTCTCTATCTATATATCTATCGCCAAATGCCTCAATCCCGTACGGGGTGGCCACAAACAAATCGCCTCCACGTTGCCCAATTCAATATTTGTTGGCAATAAATTAGAACGAAAAGTGCTAGACCTAGTGTTAAAAGCGCCAAATTGGCAACTCTATTTCTGAACGCGTACAGGTCATTTCTCTCTCTCTCTCTCTCTCTCTCTCTCTCTCGTGTATATATGGTTGCTTGTGGACTAGTACTACTGTGATGATCTATCTATCTATCTATTGCCAGAAGCTTCAATCCCGTTTGGGATGGCCACAAACAAATCGCCTCCACGTCGCCCTGTCCCCCGCCATTTCACTGCCCCGCTCCCAACTCACACCCCCTCTCTCATATACCTCTCCACCCCATCCCTCCATCTCATCCTCGGCCTCCCCCTCCCTCTTCCCCCCTCCACCTCACTCACATACATTCTCTTCGTCAGTCTCTCACCCTCCATCCTCTCCACATGGCCAAACCACCTCAGTGTATTCCTCCTAACGTTTCCTATCACATCCACATCCACACCACAACACTCCTTTATATTCTCATTTGTCAGCCTGTCTCTCCATGTGACTCCACAGGCTCCTCTTAAATAACTCATTTCCACTGCTCTCACTCTTGACTTGTGTCCTTCCAGCAACGTCCAAGCTTCTCTTCCATACGTTAGAGTTGGTATCACAGTACTGTCATGTAGTAACTTTTTCACTTCCATGCTCATTTCCCTGCTTCTTATCACTGCTTTCAAGGAACCAGCAACCTTTCTTGCCTGCTGTACCCTTCCAAGCACTTCACCCTCCAAACCTCCATCCTTACTCATCACACTACCCAAGTACTTAAACATACTCACATTTTCCAATTCCTCACCATCCAACCTCGCTGTACATTCACTGACTTCACCTCTGTCAAAGACCATCACTTTACTCTTCCCTACATTCACCTTTAGATTCTGTTTCTTACACACTCTCACAAACTCATCCACCAAGCCTTGCAGCTCTCCTTCGTCTTCACTCAACAACACAGTATCATCTGCAAACAACAGTACAGGGAGTTTCCAAACACTACCCTCTTTCACCAGGGCCACTCCAACATCCACTACCCTACCTTGTTCCTCTTTTATTACCCCATCCATGTACAGATTGAACAACCATGGAGACATGACACATCCCTGTCTCAACCCAACTTTCAAAGAGAAAAATTCACTCAGTTCACCATCCACACGCACTGTAGCCTTAGCACCATCATACATACTTAGCATTCAACAACTTCCCATCTACTCCATATATTCTTAATACTTTCCACAATCCTTGTCTATCCACCCTGTCATATGCTTTCTCCAAATCCATGAAAGCCGCATACAACTTCTTTCCCTTCTCTAGAAACTTTTCCACTAAAGATCTAAGAATGAATATCTGATCTACACAACCTCTTCCCTTCCTAAAGCCTCCCTGTTCTCCAACTAATTCCTCTGTTCTTTCTCTAACTCTGTCAATAAGTATTCTACCATACACTTTTCCTATTATACTAAGAAGACAGATGCCTCTATGATTACCACACACTTCTTTTTCCCCTTTTCCTTCATACAAGGGAATAATTATACCTGACTTCCAATCCTCCGGGACTCACCTTCCTCCCAGGCCAATCTGCACATTTTCCACATCCATTCTACTACTATCTCTCCCCCATACTTCAGCACTTCACCACACACTCCAATTCCTGAGGCTTTCCCCAATTTAACTTTCTTCATTGCTTCCACAACTTTTATCCTACTGATTTCTTCCTGTATTCTCACCTCCCTCCTCTTCCCAGCCATTCCCCAGCCACTTATACTCGCATTACTTCCATCCTCTATGTTCAACAATTCCTTAAAGTGTTCTCTCCATCTGCTCACTTTTTCTCCCTTCTCCACTAGTAATCTCCATTTTTATCTTTCACTCCCCTGCTAACTTCACTTCCACTCTGTCTTACTCTTTTCACCTCTATTCAGAACATTTTCTTACAGTCTCTCCACTTTACACTCAAGTTCCTTCAAAATTCCTCATCCGCTCTCTTCTTACTCTCTCTTACTAATTAATGCATTTCACTTTTTATTTATATATCTAGTTATGACGTTGTGACCCATTGAGCAAGAGCTTGCGATCCAGTATTGGGTCGCAACCAGTGGCGTACCCAGGAAGTTGAAAAGAGGGGGGGAGGGCTTTTTCTTTTTAATCTTTTTAAGTTTGCAGCCCATGACTTTGGCGAGCGCAGCGAGCCCGTACAAATGGGGGGTAGGGTGGGGCGCTGTAAGCCCCGTCTGAGAAAATTTTGCATTTTGGCCAATTTTATGATCATATTGAGGCCATTAGGAATATACAGTATGTATGTATGTGTGTGTGTATATATATATATATATATATATATATATATATATATATATATATATATATATACACTCTATATTTCCAAAGGGGAGGGCCCATGGCTGCATGGCCCCTCGGTACACCACTGGTCGCAACCCGTACTTTGAAGAACCGTGGTCTAATACGTAAGCAGACTAACTACCTTTTCTGTGCCATATTTGTATTAGCCATGCTTAAATAATGCAAATAGGGGTATCCTTCCTCCTTTATTCTGGCTTAGGACTGACGGTGAATTTTTACTGGAGGAGTCACCACCCCTATGCCCAACCATCCACCCAAGCTGCGTAGACGTTAAGCTGTTACTACTGAGAGGCAAATTCCTATTGTGAGGTAAATCTTTGTTGTGGTCTCTTCATTTGTCGTTTGTGGGATGAAGTGCTGTCTCGTTGCAGAAGCCAACAGTAATCACCCATCACTCGCATTCCATAACAGAGATCTCCTGCTGGAATCGCTCGCCATGCTCGCCACTTACAGCACCAAGAAGATTCATAGGGAAGAAGTCAAGATGTGAGTGTAAAAAAGGCATTTTAAGAGACATCCTGCATCCCATTCTTTCATAAGCTAATATTCAGCCCTGTGGTTTCCAAGAAAGTTTTTAACAACTTGAACAAAAGATGACCATGCAGTTAGTTCCATCTCATTTAATTTAAGGGGAACAATGGGTCACAGATGACACTACGGATCTGTGGCCCAATGCAAACTCCAGCATCTAACTTTGCATCAGCCGGAATTCTATTGAATTTGTCCTTTAAGTACTGAAAACCATTCCTCTGACGATCCATATCTTTCACAAAATTTTTCATGAGCCCAAGTTTAATGTGAAGTGGTGGAAGATGTATTTTCAGAGGATCAACCAGTGCTGGACATTGTACTTTACGTTCACCAACAACATGTTCAGTTCTAGATGGCCAGTCATGCTTTTAGTATTGGTTCTTATCATCTTTGCTATTCCAAAGACACAGAAAGCACATATGCTTTGTGTAACCCAACTTTAGACCAAGGATCAAGGATATAACTTTTAGGTTGCCACAAATATTCCATGTTGGCTTCTTGTACCTGATGAGCCTTAGCAGTAGTTCCATGGATTCATAAGTCTCTTTAAGATCTGTGGCATGGGCTAAAGGTATTGAAGGTATCTCACTGCCAATGTGCAGTAAGATAGCTTCAAGACTCACTTTACTGGAGTCAATGAAAAGTCTTCACTCTTTGGGATCATAGTCACACCCAGTCTCTTGCATTAGACCACTGAGATCACTGCAGAAACAAACACTTTTCTTCTTTAAGTAAAATGATGAAAATTTCAGGTGACGCTGACGAAAATATGAATCTTTGGTACTTGGCTGTGGAAGATTCCATTCTTGAAGTCTGGAACCAAGCAACTCTACCTTTTCTTTTGTTAATTCCCAATCACGAACCAAGTCATTTAGCTAAGCTTGACTTACCAGATGTGGCGAACTATCTGCATCTGGAACATATGGGTTATCTTTCTCTACTTACATATCACTAGCTGAAGCATCAGAAGAACTGTTATCTGTGACCACTGGTGGTGGAAGTGGCGGTGTTTTTTCTTCGTCATGTGGTTCTGGTTTTAAAGCTGATTGACAGTTGGGTACTTGATGTTTGATATATTTTTCTGTGAAAATGCTGCTATCTTTGTAAGATAAAAATAACAATCATCATGGTGATTTGTGGGCTCACGCCAAGTCATGGGCGCTGCAAATGGCATAGCCGTTCCTTTACCATTCAGCCAAGTGTTAATATTGCATTGCATTGTGCACAGCAAATATGTGGCACCCAGTCCTTGTTTTGGTCTCCTACCTTACAACCAAAATATTACATGTAGGCAAGTGTCATCCTTGATGCTGTCACTATGGTTCTTCTCTGTTTTATAGATGCACAGTGGCCACAGACATGGCAGAAGTTGTCTTGGTGATTTACACAAGCACGTCTTTGATTCCATTCTGAAATACCGCAAAAGTTCATTGTTTTAGCTGAAATGCACAGAAATCAATCAGCATATGTTTAGAGACAAAACCTATATATGATACTGTGGTCGCGGCGCACGACTCTGAGGTTGTCATTATCGTACCCTGGCAACCTACATTTCAAAAGTGCGTCCGATTTTGTATCATTTGTACACGAATCATATTATTATGCACAAATATATTATACACGAATATTATTATACACAAACATACAGGTATTATACACGAATCACACATGTCTCATATTATACACAAAATCAGACACACTTTTGAATGGTAGGTTGCCAGGGCATGATAATAACAACCTCAGAGTCGCACGCCATGAGTATAATGCACTGATAGGAGCGCTCATCGTTACAAAGCCCTTAAGTGGCCAGGTATCCATTCGTACTATATCATTCCACAAAATCTGGACATGATTGAAAATTCTAAATGCAGATTCGAAATCAGCATGTCAAAATTACCTAGAAACATCAAAGTTTTTTTCTGTAACGGAATGTTAGTGTTTTTGCAATATCCTGGTGAAAATGTTCACCCTGTTCATCACTAACATCACCCAAGTTTGTTAGAAAAGAAAACGAGATGTGAGTGAAGAAACTGATATATAGGGGAAATGCTGCATCCAAGTCCATGGTACGCAACCAGAAGCTCTTCAACGATTTCCACATACTCTTTGTTGTGATGGCTGTCAAGAAAATTGGCAGAAATTTTCCTAAGAGGCCTCTAAACCCTAAGTTCGTCTGCCTCAAGAGTTGCATCAAACTGACAGTCTTTCATCAGTCAATGACTTTGTTGGCCAACGAAAATGCCTTCCTTCAATGTGGTGTCGCTAACCTTAGGGAAGACTTTCTTCAAGTGTGTGAATTCTGCACCTGTCTTATCCAAGGCTTTGACATAGTTTTTCATCAAGCCTAACTTGATATGAGGAGGCGGAAGTATGATATCTTCCGCTTGGACGGGTATTTCATTCCATTCATTGTGTACACCAGCTTCGAAGAAACTTCGGGGAAGCCGCTCACGCTGGATGTAGTGCTGCTGTACATCATGGCAGTCCCATCAATACAGGAAACAACAGTATTTCATGAAACCTCCTTGTAGTCCAAGCAGCATGTCTTCCACTTTCAAATTGCATCAGATTTTCCATCGGAATTCGTCATACTAAGTCAAAACAAGAAGTTTTTGCATCGATTCGTACGTTTTCTTCATTTCAGCAGCTAAAACAAGTGGTGTATTGGGTAATAACTTCCCATTGTGGAGGAGAACAGCCTTCAGCCCTGACTTGTTGGAGTCACTAAAAAGTCACCATTTGTCAGGATCATGAATCCTTCCCGAGGCTTCAAATATACCTGCAATATTGCTACAGTAGCACTGGAAAAAAATCTTCTTAAAGGATTGTTAAGAATTAGGAATGGCAAAAGTGCACAGATAAGAGATGAAAACACACACACACACACACACACACACACACACACACAGAAACAAGACAGCATTCAGGATGGGAAGAGATTTGAAGACCCCTACTCATCATTACATTCCACACTTTAACCACAAACTTGTAGCTGACGGAATGTAGTAATGGGTATAAGTCACCAAGCCTCCTCCTGTCCTGAATGCTCTCTTGTTTCTGTGATTTTATCATCTCTTATCTGTGCAATTTGTCATTTCAACTTCTTAACAATCATTTTAGATTTTTTTCTAGTTTATGATCTTTTCTGGAAGTATAATTATGCATAAAGCAAGTGTCAGATTTGGATTCGTACATGCTTAGCATACTAAAAGACTAAAATGAGGATACCTTCTCGTGAGAAGTGTTTTGGCACATTGTTTAACTCTAGACAAGCTGTAGCTAACCAATATTGTGTAAAATGGCGGTCGGTAACTCGCGATCTGTAGCCTGAATGCTTTTCTAAACATGGAAAAACATCTACACTTGACAAGCAGCGTTCAGGTTTATAGTTTACTCGTGTATGCCTTTTCGATTTGGAGGTATGACTGATGAAGAAAAAATAAAAAAAATAAAAACAAAATTAATATTTTTGCAGCTCGATTTTGGGACTTCTACAAAGGTTAGCAAGACTTTACAAGTAGTTTTGCACTTGAATAACAAAGGTCTTTTAGTTCGTAAGTTTAGAACTGGGCTTTGTGAATTTTGTGCGTGAATGCTCGTGTACCCTATTTACAGAATGCCATTTTGAACCTGCACCGTTCCCACTTATGGAGTGTCTACCACACACTGTGATACTCCTTTGTCTGAGTTGAAAACATCCCAGATTTTGTTGCTGCTTCTTGAAACTCGTCACCTTTGTGTCTGGATGCAACAAGCTCCATTCGTGCAATCTCTAAGTAAGTAGTTCTAACTGTTGTTTTCATAAATTTAATTCATGTACGAGATCGTTAAGGCCACCTTCTAGACGGGGTACTTTGCCAGATGACTGACATTCAAAGCCAGAATCAGAGGCAGCTGTTCCAGTTGCCTCTTCATCTTTATCTTCATCTGAAGTTTGAAATACACATTTATTTATTGGTGACCTTGGAATAGGAAGGTCCTTCGTGTGATCAACCGGTCTTATTGCTGACGGTAAATTTGAGGAGGAGGCTGTAGCACTGGCTGAACAGGGTGATACTTCCAAAGGGGATGGGAATGCTGGTGAGAGGGAGAACTGGAGCTCCTATTTCACTAGCTACTTAACCATCCCTCTTTGCTGACCTTTTCAGTGTGACACTAACATGGAGAGTAAACCAGTATACTCTCCCAAACATTTTCTTTATTTTATGCTCTACACCACATGTTCTTTACATTTCACACAACCTACCCCACTACGTTACAGGGGTTGACACCAGCAAGGACATACAGACAGAAAACTTTGCCTCCGCTACCTAGTGGCGGACATTTGGGGGAAAATGTGACGGGTGTTCCACCGGCATAAATCGTGGGTCTGGGGCGAAATGGGGCTCGAACCTGTGCTAGAGGGTACATGGCACTGCGGTTCCCAGGCTGCCACTTCCGCCCAATAGAGAGGAGCCCTAACTTGGAAGTAGTGTCCCAGGAGGCTGCTTTATCAGTGGGTGCATAATGGTGGGGCAGTTACAGTGCCAAGGAACACTTGGAGGGTGTCCCTGTGGCTGTCATCGCAGGGTGCCCCTAGGCCAACACCACAACCACTGGTAAGGCTGGTGGGCTAGGGGTCCCAGATCCATTGCCTGGGCCTGGGACTGTGCAGTGGGTGGGGCCTGTGGCATATCTCTCCCCCTTTATTATTATCGACTATGACCTTGTACAAGAGTAAGCTTCAAAGCAAGCCTGAGGCTTAACACTTTCGCGGTCCGACTTCTCTTCAACCAGCAGAACTCTGTGGTTTTCCCCATGCCCTGCTCTCCCTCCATCCCTCCTCCTCTGCTGCACACTCAAGCTTTTTCTTTAATGATAATTTTTCATGCAACAATATTTGGATTAGTGGATTTGTTTTTATGCCACAAGAAAGCTGAGGCTTTGTAGAATAAAATAGAAGAAAAAAGATGGTGATATTCCATAAAGTTAAATAGTTATGACCAGTTCAAGTTGAAAGGGTGAATAAGAATGTTTATAATTAATGTAAATGCTCAAGGTTTTTCTATTCTGACCATTTTTTCACCCCAAAATATTTGATTTAGTGGATTTTTTTTCACCATTAGAAACCTGAGGCATTCTAGAATAAGATGAATGAAAATATAAAGTGACAGTGCATAAAGTAAAATAGTAATGACGAATATAAGTTCAAAGATTGCATAAGAATGTTTAAACCACTTTTTTTCCTAAGCAGTTTCTGGTCACGTCTTCAAATTTTCCCGTGAATGAAAATAGTATCAACAAACTGGAAAATCAATCATGCTAATATCAGATCAGATCTCAGGATGCTAGACACAGTCCCTGATTTATGGTGAATATTTCTTTTTTTTGGACACGGATCCATGTCTAAAGCTCTGGTTGGACACTTTCATGTTGGACGCAGATCCACGTCCAAAGGCCATGAAAGCTTTATCTACAAATGATAACCTAGTTTACAATATTGAAATCAGACATGTGTTTAGTTCCAGCAATCCTCAAATTATACAGTTTAATACAACTACAGAAAAAGTGAAAGAAACAGAGGGAAAGAAAAAGTCCCAGACTATAATAGAGCGGGTTTCACCAGACTCGGAGCACTGCTTACAACTACGGATTGGAATCAAATGACTGAAACTGGTAACTTAAATCGAACATGGGAAATTTTCACCAAAAAGTTTAATGAAACAGTAAAGTCATGCATACCACTATGTAACAGGCATCCACCTGGTAATAGTAAACCAAAATGGTAGTCCAATGAAATTAAAAGTTAACCCCCTCATGCACTGTAAGTTTTCTGTAAGTGTGTGCAACATGATCAGAGAAAATGCCACGAGGGCAGGCTTGACTCGCTCACATAGGAAAACATTCCCATGCATTATATTTGCCCCAGAAATTGGTTATAATGGTATAAATTGTATACCATCATCTTCCCCGATATCGATACTATACAGTAAACTAATAAAAACACACAAAATTGATGATTAAAAGTGCTGTGAAAATACTGAAATGAGGTGAGAATACTGTTGTTCAACAGTGAAAATAACTGCCCAACAGTCAAGCACAAAATTTTGCCTGAGTAATGCAAGAGCAAAGCATATGTCTAGATGCAGGATTCCACGAGCTTCATGTGATGTTGTCGGAATTCTGTTACAACCAATAGTTTTTGAGTAAATTGCCAAAACTCACACTTGTCCCATCCTTCCCACAAACCGAGAACCAAGAGAATGCTGTTTGAGAGTGTTGGCCTGGAAATATACACCCTTCTCTATGATGCACTAAATATTGATGCATTTCATGCTAAAACATAATTTTTGGTGAATATTTTTGTCCAGAATTGTCTAATCAGCAAACCTTCAGACCAACACTGACAAGTGCATCATAGTGCATCATCAGTTCCTCTTCAGATTAACACCATTTTGACTCATTTTGAGTCATCATGCACTAAGTGATTAGCCAAAAAAACATGCTTACCATAAATATGAAACTGCACAAAATAATGATGATAAATTAAAGTACAATAATATATGCCACATATTGAAAATGCTTATCAAATGAAGCAAGAGAGCACAAGAGATCCACATTGCTAATACATGCAACTCAAATATTAAAGAATTTTATAGTTACATTAGAAAGAAAAAGGTTATGGCTACATCATGTGGAACTCTAGCCCATGGCGTCTGTGTGTCATGTACACATGATGGCCCAGGGACACCCGGGTGGCATATATACATAATCTATGCATTGTTTGAATAATCTTTAGGTTACTTCCACCACACGCAGCCACTGGGAACTCTCCTGCATGCATCTCAGTCACGCATCATTACCTGTGCACCCCCATAATGGACAGACCTGTGCAAAATGCTTTTCTTGTGTCTGAATCCTTGGCTGAACACCTGCAGCCACCGATTTCAACACCAATGAAGTCCAAAGGCCAGAAAAGAAAAGGCCTTAATGATAGTGCAATAGGGAGAGAACTCAAGGTGACATTATCGCCAACTGTGTAGTGTAGAAAGTGACTCTTCCTCCAAGGAAAGCTACCGCCATGATGAGTGTCAATATTTATGCGTCAGATGAGGAGGGTGGATCACGTGAGTCCTCCACTGTGCAGCCATCATTTCCCCTGTATGTTTATTTGCTATTTCCGATTATGGGAATGGTTCAGAGGGTATTAACGATCCAGGCAAGGGGGATACTGCCACCAATGAGGAGATGGAAGTGGAGGTAAGGTGTGCAGAATGGGAGTACGTGGAGAAGGGAGTGAGGAGGAAGCACAGTAGGCAAGCCTTGCACAGCGCTCTGTATATTTCTGTGAATAATGGAAGCAGAGTTTGTTTCATAGTGAAATCAATGCCTTATTTTTCACTGAAAGTTTTCATGTGTGTACATCAGACATAGGATCTATTTCTGGGTTTCTATTACTATTGCTTTCGGTTGTTCTCTATTATATTACTATTACTTTAATGGTTATCTATTGCTATTACTAATACTTGGTCATCTGTTACTATTATTATTAATATATTGTTTGCAGTGATGGTACATATTTAAAATGAAAATGGTTATCGTACTCATTGTTGCTGGAAGTCTGTCCCACATGATGCACAAGTATGTCTTGATCATTTGATGGCTAGTAGGCCACTTTCCATTCTGCACGGTCTCCTGCAGTGTACCTGCATCATGGAGAGCAGCCAAAAGATAACTAAAGTCTAAGGTGAGAAGGTTATTTTAATTGACAAAGGGTGACCAATATTGATATTTGAGGCCCCGCATGCAAGAGTACTCCCACGCGCCACCTTGTCAAAAATTGATATAATGCTATCCCACTGTCCCTCAGAGTATGTACTTCAATATGGACTTGGTGGATGTGATGTGTGACCCAAGACATAAGGGCGAAAACCCATGAAAATAACATTGGGTTTACATCGTCAACCTTTATCAAACGCTTTTCGCCACTATGTTGGATTAAGAGTATACCCATGAGCCATCCTCACAGAGAATGGCTTCTCAGTGCGCCATTTTATGCGTGCAATTGTGTTAACAATCACCAAGGCGATGAAGATAGTCTCATCCCAAGCCTATTTGCTGTGCTGTAGTAATACTAATGCTCTCGTCCCAAGCTTTTTCTGGCAGACCAAGCGGTGTGCACATTCTGTTGTGTGTGTCATAACCTACGTAATTTCGGTGGTTATAACACCACAGAAGGACACAGTGTGAATTTTGACTTTGCTTTTTCAGTAAAAAGAAATAATAACTTGTTATAACTGCCCCTGGCTTTGTGTTTCTTAACTCTTTCAGTGTTTAGTTTTTTTAATTGAACCATTGTATTTTTTTATTGCAGCAGCCACTGTATTCATTAATAATATTATTTAATTAAAGCATCATTATTAATAGTATAACTGGTGTTATTTTGTTTGTTGTTGCATTAAATAGATGTAAAGTGTCTATTGTTCACATAAAAACACAGAACAACAAGGACCAGGTGAAAATGAAAATGCTGCATATTGATAATTTTTTTAAAAAATGTATAAAACTTACTTTTTATGACAGTAACCAGGCAGATTCATAGCCAACCATTCTACAGACATTCAGCTTCATCTTACAACATAAAGGAACTCACTAGCTATTGTCCTGCGGTACTAGTTTATGCATAAAAGTAGCAGCATTGTATGCTAACATGTTGATTTTTTTTTCAGGTAAAAACAATAGTACCTTTACTAAAAACTCTTTGGGTAAATTAGAGACAATCAGCTTTAAGATGATGTAAACGCCATTATCCTAGGTATAATAGTTTTTGCGGTATCGTTCTTCAAAGTTGTAAAAACTTGAAAGACGATTTCTGCCACTTTTAAAAAATGGCGCATGGGTATACTCTTGCACGCGGGGCCTCATTTGTTTGAAGCAGATCACTACAGTTTCAAGGACTGTATATAGCCACTGGCCAGTGAGGTACTGAATTACATTATACTGAAAGAATAATTTGCCTCATTTAAGTTCTTGGAAACACAAATTCATATGTACCAAATTAAACTTCTGCTTAGTTCAAGTGTTTCGTTTTTAAATGTATAATGCTGCATTATTTAACATTCCTGAGGGTAAATGCCACACTACATATTTGTGGAAAAATATCATACTGAGTAACTGACCAACAGGTTACTAAGGTGAAAAGTCTATTTTGATTGACAATTTACTATGGTAACCAATACAGTATTGATACTTGACACATACAGTAACTGTTGCACACAAATCACTATAATCTCAAGAACAGTATATAACTAAAGAGAAACTGTATTGTAATCTATTAGAAGAAAAATCTGCCACATTTAAATTCTTGAAAATATCAAATCAATATATCACAAATTAATCAGTTTCCTCTTGGTTTAGGTTTCTGTGTATATAATACATTGCTGTATTTATTATTAATGAAGGAAAAATGCCACTTTGCGTATTTATGGAAAAATGTCACATTTACTGTTAGTATAAAACTCCACAAGCATTTCACTGTATTAGAAAGGTAGATTAATTAGTTTTTCATGTAGATTCCCAGTTCACATTATATGTCCAATGCACTTCAGAACCATTAGCTGTTCAAATACTTTTTCTGAGAGGCGACATCTTTCTGGCCTGATAATTTTCCAACCAATACTGAACAAACGCTCTACGGGAGCCGATGTGGCTGGAACTGTCAAATACTGACCAAGGTTGGGAAAAACAGAACCGTTAGTTTCCCAGTATTGGATTAGGTCCATTGATCAATCCAAGCAAGGCTTGCTGAGGTAGTCCTGTACCTCTGACTGAACCGAAGAAGAAGTAAAGGCTGAGGCTGTGAGTTGTGGTTCCGTGAAGAAATCCAGGAAGTCCACACTTTCCTTTGACCTCTTGGCAGCAGACTCGGATTCAGTTGAAGTAGTGGGAGTTGGTGAATCTAATCATGAATTTTGCTGAACAATCAGTTTGCTCTGCAGATTTTCAAACTCGTTGCTAGAACACCATTTAAGTTTGAAACGAGGATCCAAAGCAGTAGCCAGAAGAATAATATCCATGTCTCCATATGGAGTCATACGCTTCTGAAAAGAATTCTTTAGGGATGCTAAAAATTTACAGTCAAACTTTGCAGACAGCTGCTGGAGCTGGGTTTTCAAGCCCCTGACACTTAGTACAGCAAGGCTTGCTGTGACACGGTTCTGTCCTTGCACAAAATTTGCCGCACTTTCAAATGAGGCCAGAATTTCACACACATTCTCTAGGATCCTGTATTCATAGTTAGAGAGCTGAGTACAGTCTAGCTGCTCCAACTTACTGGGAGGTACTTTCAACATAGAACGCACCATAACTAGTTGTGAATTCCATTGTGTTGTATTTGCAGCTTGCAGTCTGGCCTCTCCTTCCAGAATGTCAGATGCATGTATAGAACGCCTCACATGTGCAACTATGCTCACTGTCTTGGCTAGCACCTTGTTTATTGGCCCTGCATTGTTGAATCCATTCTTAATAACAAGTTGCAAGGTGTGGGCAAAGCAGGGTTGGTGCTCTGCTTGCAGTTGACTTATTTCAGAAGTTATGTCCACTGGGCATGGCTCGGGTATGTCATCTGTGTCATGTATATCTGGATCCGGAAGTTCAGGATTAATGTCCTCAAAGACTGGCAGTGAGAATGCTTTCATCATATTGGATGCATTATCGGTTGTGATGCTCTTAATCTTCTGTGTGATGTTAAAAGAGGCCAGTGTCTCTTGCACTTGGTGATAAATGTTTGCAGCTGTGTGTCGTCCACTGAACCGGTTGCAGCATAATATCACCGACTGCATTGCCCAATTCAGGATGTAGTGTCCTGTGATGCCTATTTACCCTCACATCTGGCAGTTAGACCAGAGATCAATAGTGAGTGAAACGGACTGAACCTGCTGGAACTGGTTTCATTACAGAACATAGCTCAACTGACTTGTTCTTCAACAAAGATGTGAAGTGTTTCCTCTTGGGTACAGTGTATCGAGGATCCAGTGACTCAAGGAGGTTGCGGAAGTTACTGCTCTCCACAGTAGACAGAGGTAGCAGATCCCCAGCAATAAACATCACCATGGCATTTGCTGTCTGTTGTCTGTAATCACTGTCCCCATACTTCTTTGTTGTCTGGTTGCAAGGAGTCACCGGACTGTGTTTTCTCTGCAACAAAACAGTAGCAAATGTCATACTTCCTCTTCCATTTACTAATAAAGGACGTGATTATTTTGAAAATTTATTCAAGTGGGCAGTAATTTTTTATGCTTTGTGGTACTTTACACTTGTATTTTAATGTATGACAGGTCATTACCTGTGAGAAAATCAGCATATGGGAAATTGGGAATTGCCTATTGCACTTTTTATGTTCTGAAATATCGATAACTATTGAATCACCATAAAGTAATACTGTATTGTACATTATATACAAAGTGAACTGAAGTAAGCAGTGATGAAATGCATAACCGTATACTGTACTTAACTAAGAAGGGTATACTATTTTGAAAAATACAGAACTTTAAATGTGTTGTCAAGTCTGAATATGAAATTTCTGAGTCACAGTGTAAAGCCTTTTTCCTTTCCCCTTCAGTGTTCAGAAGACATCTTGGTTGTGATAAGTAGAAAATAGTATGAATTTTTGCAATACAACTCGTGAAAAGTGCTCTGTCTGTATAGATGAGTTATGCTGGTCAGAACTGTACATGTCACGTGATAAGACAGGATGGAGTGGCGTGCAGTAGATAGGTTGCCAGCTAACACAGTTCTTGAATTATAATCATAATTTCTTATCTTATTTACATTTGGCAATATATATAATGTAGTGATATCACTAGCTCTGTGCATTAACTTTGGGTGTGTTATGTAAATTGTAGTTGGTTATTGTTGTTGTAGGAGATGCAGTTGCCAGATAGCATTGTCTTTTATTGCTGTTGTGGGAGATTCAGTTGCCAGATAGCACTGTTTTTAATTGATGTGGGAGATACAATTGCCAGATAGCACAGTCTTATCAATAGGTTGACATTGCATGTATAATTTATTCTGTTGACAAAGGAAGACTAAATCAGTGTATGTAATAGGAAAGTAATATACTACTATCTATAACTTTGCCTTCTATTACTGTTACAGCCATGATTTTTAATTTATTACTCTTACTATTACTCTGAAAACCTTGTAATGATCTTTTCAATTACTATTACGTATTACTATTACCTCCTGTCTGGTGTCTATCTATCTATCTATTGCCAGACGCCTCAATCCCGTTTGGGGTGGCCACAAACAAATCGCCTCCAAGTCGCCCTGTCCCCCACCATTTCACTGCCCTGCTCCCAACTCACACCCCCCTCTCTCATATACCTCTCCACCCCATCCCTCCATCTCATCCTCGGCCTCCCCCTCCCTCTTCCCCCCTCCACCTCACTCACATACACTCTCTTCGTCAGTCTTTCACTCTCCATCCTCTCCACATGGCCAAACCACCTCAGTGTGTTCCTCATAACGCTTCCTATCACATCCACATCCACACCACAACGCTCCTTTATATCCTCATTCGTCAGCCTGTCTCTCCACGTGATTCCACAGGCTCCTCTTAAATAACTCATTTCCACTGCTCTCACTCTTGACTTGTGTCCTTCCAACAATGTCCAAGCTTCACTTCCGTACGTTAGAGTTGGTATCACAATACTGTCATGTAGTAACTTTTTCACTTCCATGCTCACTTCCCTGTTTCTTATCAATGCTTTCAAGGAACCAGCAACCTTTCTTCCCTGCTGTACCCTTTCAAGCACTTCACCCTCCAAACCTCCATCCTTACTCATCACACTACCCAAATACTTAAACGTACTCACATTTTCCAATTCCTCACCATCCAACCTCGCTGTACATTCACTAACTTCACCTCTGTCAAAGACCATCACTTTACTCTTCCCTACATTCACCTTTAGGTTCCGTTTCTTACACACTCTCTCAAACTCATCCACCAAGCCTTGCAGCTCCCCTTCGTCTTCACTCAACAACACAGTATCATCTGCAAACAACAGTGCAGGGAGTTTCCAAACACTATCCTCTCTCACCAGGGCCACTCCAACATCCACTACCCTACCTTGTACCTCTTTTATTACCCCATCCATGTACAGATTGAACAACCATGGAGACATGACACATCCTTGTTTCAACCCAACTTTCAAAGAGAAAAATTCACTTAGTTCACCATCCACACGCACTGCAGCCTTCGCGCCATCGTACATACTCTTAACAGCATTCAACAACTTCCCATCTACTCCATATATTCTTAACACTTTCCACAATCCTTGTCTATCCACCCTGTCATATGCTTTCTCCAAATCCATGAAAGCTGCATACAACGTCTTTCCCTTCTCTAGAAACTTTTCCACTAAAGATCTAAGAATGAATATCTGATCTACACAACCTCTTCCCTTCCTAAAGCCTCCCTGTTCTTCTCCAACTAATTTCTCTGTTCTTTCTCTAACTCTGTCTATAAGTATCCTACCATACACTTTTCCTATTATACTAAGAAGACAAATGCCCCTATGATTACCACACACTTCTTTTTCCCCTTTTCCTTTGTACAAGGGAATAATTATACCTGACTTCCAATCCTCCGGGACTCTACCTTCCTCCCAGGCCAATCTGCACATCTACCACATCCATTCTACTACTATCTCTCCCCCATGCTTCAGCATTTCACCACACACTCCATCAATTCCTGGGGCTTTCCCCGATTTAACTTTCTTCATTGCTTCCACAACTTCTATCCTACTGATTTCTTCCTGTCTTCTCACCTCCCTTCTTCTCTCAGCCATTCCCCAGCCACTTATACTCGCATTACTTCCATCCTCTACGTTCAACAATTCCTTAAAGTGTTCTCTCCATCTGCTCACTTTTTCTCCCATCTCCACTAGTAATCTACCATTTTTATCTTTCACTCCCCTGCTAACTTCACTTCCACCCTGTCTTACTCTTTTCACTTCTCTCCAGAACATTTTCTTACAGTCCCTCCACTTTACATTCAAATTCCTTCCAAATTCCTCATCCACTCTCTTCTTACTCTCTCTTACTAATCTTTTCACCTCTCTCTTTCTTTCCACATATAACTCTCTCTTCCGCCTCTCGACTTCTTCCACGCCCCTATTTCTCATCCATTCATTGTATGCTTTCTTCTTTTGTGCCACAGCCTGTTTCACCTCTTCAGTCCACCACGCTGTTCCTTGCACCCCCCTCCGTCTTCTCTTCCTTCCACACACCACATCACATGCTGCACATATTTCTTCTGTAAATATCTTACACACACCTTCCACGTCTGTCTGGTGTACATATTTGTTATGATGAAGATGTACATATTGCAGTAAAAAAAAAATGTTATAGTGGAAAATATAGTGGAGTGGAGGAAGGGAGGAGGAAGTGCGGTTGGGCAAGCCTCGCAGACTTCTCTGTATATTTATGTGAACAATGGAAACAGAAAGTCTGTTTCATGATGAAATCAGTGTCTTATTTTTTATTGAAAGTTTTTTTTTTTTTTTGGTAGGTACATAATTATTCCTAGTGATGAGAAAGTACAAATCACAGGAAAAAATTTCAGTTATAGTGGAAAATATAGTGGGTTATGGATAGTATGTGGATAACTATTTTGTTTACAATCCTATTATCTAGGTTCTGTGCAGTAATAGTAGTAGTAGTAGCAGCAGTAGTAGTAGTTGCAGTAGTAGTATTTGTAGTGGTGTAGTAATACCCAAACTTCTAGCGGCACAGTGGTGCTAGAATCAAACGACAATGCAAACCAAATATACATTGCTGTGTGTGTGTGTGTGTGTGTGTGTATGGTGTAATGCGCTTGTGGAAACATGATGGAGCGGTGGTGAGGCGAGAAGGAGCATGGGGCTGTAGGTAGACTAAGCCAGCCTGCCTCAAGGCGGCTGCTATAGTAAGTGCACTCACAACCTATCTCGTGCCACACTTTTGAATAACCTACACGGAAATGGTGTTTGTGGTGGACTGCGGTCTTCTGCAAGTGCTATTAATGTGGAGAGCTAGTATAAGCCTTAGTTGTGCCATTGCACCTCAGCCATGCATACGGACACGGGAAAAAAACAACAACACATGTTTGATGTTTCCCCCCTTCCCCACTCACTCTCTCTGGCTGCACGCACTTCATGGACAATCTTAGGCAATCAGCTTGAAGTCGAAGGATTGGTGAGTATTATGACATTTAGGTATTTTTTATTATTCAAGTATTAGCTGAGATATTAAGGTTTTAAAAAAGGTGATTTTTTTTTCACTGAAATGCCCGGCTAGGAGAAGGGTCAGCAGCAATATAGTCCTGAAGCAATGCTCATGAAACAAACAACGGCAAACACATATAAAATGAGATTGAAATGGTGAACATTCTTAACGTTTATATTGCATGTTTTTACAGTAGACGACGCCATCAGAAGCCTTCTGCCGCCCATAAACCAAACAAAAAGCACCGGCCTCAGTAACTATACTATCCACAGTAGCAGTATCCTTTCAACCATAAATAGCACTATCATAAACAAACCGCCAGGCCCCGGTAAAATAACACTAAGAAATTTGAAGGAAACAAAAAACGAGTTATTGCTGCCACTCCCTGCCTGATTCAATAAATCATTAAATACTGGGAAAGTCCCCGGCAAACGGTAACTAGTAAAGTAACACCAACTTTCAAAAATGGAAAAAAGTCGCTTCCAGGAAACTACAGACTAATCAGCTTAACATCAGTTGTGTGCAAATTAATGGAAACAATCATAAGAGATAAAATAGTTAATTATCTAGAAAAAAAAAATATATATGATTAAAAACTAGCAGCATGAATTCAGAAATTGACGTTCATGTTTAACTAACTAACTGGACTTCTTCCATGATGTTTACAAATCATATGAAAACTCAGGAGCAGTAGGTAAAATTTACCTCGATTTTCAGAAAGCATCTGACAGCATCTTGTAAGCAAAATAAAAGCCCATGGAATAAAAGGAAATATGCATAAATGGTTACAAGAGTGGCTTTTAGACCGAAAACAGTGAGTTGTAATAAACGGAAATGAATCCAAATGGTGTAATATGATTAGTGGCATTCCCCAGGGCTCAGTACTTGGACTGATAATTTTTCTTATCTACATAGACTATATAGATGAGGGTTTAAATTGTAAAATATCCAAATTTGCTGATGATGCCAAAATAACCAGTAAAGTAACTTCAACGTTACATTGGCAGCAGTCACCAAATACAATGGCAAGCTGGGGAGGAAAATGGCAAATGAAATTTCAAAACAGAAAAATGCAAAGTACTTCACACTGGAAATAACAACAGCCATGCAAATTGCAAAATGAACAATATCCAGTTATCAAGTACAGACATTGAAAAGGAGCTTGGCGTGACAATATCAGATGACATAAAACTGAATAAATAAGCCGTGCACCAACGTGGTTAAAATTGCAAACAAGTGGGTGGGTTTTATTGGAAGAACTTTCGAGTTTAAGTCTGAAAAAGTCATGCTTGTCTTGAACAACTCACTGTTGCACCCTCATCTCGAGAATTGTGTGCAGTTCTGGTCTGTATACTACAGAATAGATGAAAAAAAATAAAGACAATAAAGCAAAGATTCACAAAAATTATTCTATGACTGAGAAACAAACCATATTAGGAATGACCTGAAGAACTTAAATTATTTAGCCTAACAAAATGCAGGTTAAGAGGTGACTTTATTGAAGTTTTCAAAATCATGAAGGGATATGACAACTTAGACATGAATAAATATTTTGAAATAGCCCAGTCAGGTCAAACCAGGCTGCAAAATTATGGGAAAATGTTTCCAGTACCATGAAGCAAAATCCTTCTTCAATAGGGTCATAAGTATCTGGAAGAAATTACCCTCAGGTACCGTGACCAGTACCTCAATTAAGATTTAAAAACAAAATTGACAAGTATTTGCATGTGAATCCTCAGCTGACTCTGTTTCTGTCTGAATAGTTTACTTTAACCAGCTAGCTACACGTAAGTTCATTCCCCTCCTGTCTATAAGACACCCCGTAAACTTAACGTACCCATATAGCGACACGTCACATCATTATATATTTATCAATTTACGTGTATTAAATGTAAATAAAGTAGTATATGCGCAGACTAGGATCCGCCCAGATAGCCCTGGTTACTACTCTTACTTTCGACCTGTGGTGGGCTGTTGATCGCTGAGAGTCCCTGTAATTTAAGCAACCACCATTGGGATTTTTTCAATGTACCAGGGATCAGCACTTCAGGAGGTAACTTGTGTATTTGGTCCACACTGGGAAAGTTCATCGTCTCAATGGGATGAACGGAACTAGAACCTGACTGATTGCTGCCTAGCTTTTAAGCGCCAGGCCAGGCTGCTGCTCCACCCCTGAACATCCACACTGTGCATCTTCCACACAGTGTCTACAGACGCCCCGTTAACTCTGTGTACCGTACGTAATGTCACGCCTTAATTATTTATTTATTTGCTTATCATTTTATTTTAATACATTCACTTTGAGGTTTTTGAAACTGGTAGCTTATAAATAAAGTATTATAGAATGTAACTTTTCCTCTTCAGTCTTTCCTATGAAATCTCCATGTCAGTTTTTCCATGCTGCATGGTGGTCCTTCTCACTTTTCCTGCCAGTTTTAACTGGAGGATTTGGAGGCAAGGGGAGCCGCCTTGCTTCACTAGCCTTATCCATCAGCATTTAGGATTAAATCTCAGTCATAGTCTACTCTGTAACAAGCACCCTGAAAAGGATCATAAGGTCTGTTGCTGTTTGCTTTCCTTTATCTTTTGTATTCCTTCTCCTCCTCCTCCTCTTCCTCTTTACTTTCAATTTCTTCTTCAGTAACAAGGCTAATATTCATCATCTTTCCCCCAGGCCCAGTCAGCACTGATCTATGACGCGGTAAGAGTGGTTGCTGAGGCGCTGACAAGACTGAAACGCAAGAAAGTAGACGCATTTGGTGAGTCTGCTGGCCTGGGTGAGCCTGGGATCATCAGCTGCGACAGTAATGACAGTGAACAGAGCGTGTGGGAGCACGGCGAGAAGATCACCAGGCAACTGAGGAAGGTTAGTGGAGAAATCCGGTGCCAGAGTAGAGATATAGTTGCTACTCTGAGTACATTATGGTGGCCGAGTGGAGAAATATATCTGTTGCTATAGCTACAGTATGTTAGTGTCAGAGTGGAGAAATAAGATGCTACTGTAGACATATCAATATGCCACAATGAAGTACTAAGTCATTACTGTGGATATATAATGTTGGCAATGTGGAGAAATAGGCTGCTGCTGTAGATATAATAGGGTATCAGAGTGAAGAAATAATTTGCTCTTGTATATATATTACGATGACACAGTTAGGGAATAATTTGCTATTGCTGTTACATTAGAGTGCCAAAGTGGAGGAATACGATGCTATTACAGACATACTGTATTAGTGTGTATTGGAAGAGAAATAGCTTCGTACTGCAATACATAAGTGTGCTAGAAAGAAGATATACTAGGCTGCCAGAGTGAAAAAGTAGATTGCTGCTGTAGATACGATGGCAGAATGAAGAATAAAATATAGTGTGCCACGAGAGTGCAGTTAGCGGGATGCAGTACTGAAACAGAGTTAGGATGACTGTGGGAAGAAACGGGATTACAAGGTAGAAAATCAGAGTGTCCTATTTAGTAAACTGGTGAGATGGATTTTCAGGATGTAGAATTATGGTGGACTGTATTGTAAGGCAAAGAACTGGAACGACAGAGTGAGAATAAGTGAACAAGGTTTAGAAGCAAGCTGGTAGTTTGGAGCTTATTAAAAATTATATTTTTTTGTGGAGTATCCATGGGTGTGTGAGCCTGGTATCATCAGCTGCGACAATAATGACACTGAACAGAGCGTCTGGGAGCATGGCGAGAAGATGATCACAGGACAAATGAGGAAGATAGGTCTAGTAGGAGGGCATTATGGTGCAGAATTAGGGTGTAAGGGTGGAATATTGAGTATCAGAGTGCATTAGAGCATCAGAGTGCACTGGAGCATCAGAGTGCACTAGCATGGTGTTACAGTAGGTCCCAGAATATGGATGTCAGTGCGCTGGCTTGGGATGTCATGGTGGAATATTAGAGTGTAACTTTTACACTTAATGTGTCAGTGTCGATTATTATGGTGTCAGAGTGAATCTCTAGGGTGTTAGAGTGGAAAGTTAAGGTATCATTGTAGACTATCAGGGTGTAAAGGTGGATCATTAAGGTATGATGTGAAATATTAGGATGTTAGTGCGGAGGGTGCCAGTGTGAAGTAATACGGTGTTAGAACGTTTGAAAATGGTCTCTACAGAACGTTTGTCCGTCAGGGTGGAAGATTAGGGTGTCAGAGGTAGAATACTAGGGTCCTCTGGTGGAGGATTAGGGTGTTAAGGTGCAGGAATAGGATGCTGAAAATTACTGTGTAGGGATGGGGGATAGGATGCCAGGGTGGACCATAGGTGAGGGTACTGGGAATGGGAAACATGAGATTACCAAGTGCTTTAGGTAGTTGTTATTGGTTAATCCCGGTCTTTCTGGTTGAATAGGCATGTCGACCACAGGTAAGCATCTGCTTCTGCTGGGTCATCTTACAGATACTGTACACCTTGCAGGTGATAGGTAGGAGCTCAACAGGGTTGGACCATGGTCATTCCTACAGCGAAGTGCAGGAAAATATGGGGAGTTTGGCTCCCAGATGAACGCAGCAGTTAGTTGATGCTATCCAGGGTGCACAGCACCACTACGTGTAAGCTCATCCTCAGTGGGTAAGGAGTCAGAGTGGCACTGTATTGATACCACTGTGCCAGAGTGAAGAATTAAGGACCTTGGGTTTAGAATTAAAGTGCAAGTGTTCAGATGTGGAATGAGACTATACAGATATCACATGTGAGAAAAAGAAGGTTTTAGGGTGGAGAATTGGGGTAGAAAAAGAGGGGCGGGGGATCTAGTAGAATTGAGAGAGATCACCAGGCACTTGAGGAAAGAGGTTCGAGGGAGTATAGTTATCTTGTAGAAACACTAGGGTGCTATACAGAGAAATAAATTCCCTAGGGTAGAGTTCCTGGGTGGCAACAGTGTGCAGTTAGTAAGGTGGAGTTCTAAGGATGAGACTTAGGGTGCCATTAGTGGAGAAACTATCAGTTTCGAATTGTATATCCGAAAATTATGCTTCAGGAGTGAAAAATAATGGCACCACTGTAAAACCTTTGAGAGCTAGAATGTAAGGATGTAGAATTTGGGTGTCAGGATGGTGAAGCAGGGGGTTAAGGTGCAGAATTAGAGTGCCATATGTTGATGACTCCACCTTTCATCCTTCTACCCACTTCTCACAGCTTCCATCCC
This sequence comes from Coenobita brevimanus, assembly GCF_032717465.1. Taxonomy (NCBI): domain Eukaryota; kingdom Metazoa; phylum Arthropoda; class Malacostraca; order Decapoda; family Coenobitidae; genus Coenobita; species Coenobita brevimanus. The sequence continues at coordinate 22,371,930 of NC_137014.1, read as the reverse complement.
AGCAATTACATCAGCAGCCTAGGGATGAGGCTGTAGCATGCCTAATTTCTGACTCGGATAAAAGTAATCTTGTTTTTAATGCACCAAACACTGATCCTTACATCTCTTGACCTGTCAAAGTCTTCCATTGAAATATCCTTTAATATTCAGAAATATACAACTGAATCCTTCATCTTCTCTTGATCTTCTTGGAGTTTCGTTTTCACAGTATCTGTCATGGAAAAGAATCTCTTGCAAAATCTGCTTCCAAGATATTACGTGTACTAGGCAGACACAGTACCTTCTACACCCCAGCACAGCTGTCAACTCTGTACATAGTTTTTTTTTCGTCCTAGTGAGTACAACTCTCATGTGTGGGGGTTTCCCCTCACATAGCTCTTCAAAAGAGTGTGGAGTCAATCGCTGTTCATATCACAAACTCCCCTCCTCTTACTGATTTCCTTCAATCTGTCTCTGTCTCTGTCTGTCTGTCTGTCTGTCTCTCTCTCTCTCTCTCTCTCTCTCTCTCTCTCTTTCTTACTTTGCCACACTGTTGCAACTTCACCTCTGTTGCTACTTCAATGGACACTGCTTTTAACCCACCACATCCCGTTAATGTATGGGTATGTTATAATGTTATTTCACACTGAGTCCCATCAAGGTACCCATATGTTTTTCAATTACGAGGTCCATCATTTCCACATTTTTCAAATTTCACGCATGATTTTTGGTTGCCATACATGGGAGACCTTCCTCTACCTGCCACGAGGTGGCGACACTGCCTTACCCCGCGTGACCCCCCCCCCCCGCACGCCATTGTCTTGGCAACTCACCTGTTAGCAGTGACTGGGTCAGTAAAGACATGTCGCACCACGGTACAAAATTCAAGGCAGGAGTGATTCCCCAGTCAATGAGGATGTGGAGGACAAAGATTACGTGGCACCAGAGGAAGAAACGAGCAGAAGTGATGAGGAGGTAACGTCGCCAAGGAAGGTGCAGTATGTTGATGTGTTTCAGTGAGTGAAACCACTTATATTGGCTGTATTATTGTTTGAAAACCAATGTATTCTTGTACTTTATATAAATTCGTACCAAGTGAACAATTATCTACCTTTTCTGAGTGGTTTGCAATAGTTACCACTACCATAGATAACGGGACAGCAGCAGTGTGGCTCCAAAGAACATAGTACCAGATGTTTAAAGGGTCACCTGTATAGCCCATTTCTAAGCTCAGGTGAGCACTTTTTCTGTGATTTGCCATTGTTTCTCAAAAAGCAGAGGTGGGAGCCAAAAAAATTTACAAAATCTGCTGGGACTAGGGGAGGTCAGTGGTGAAAAATCCAATGACCACACGCGCACTGCCCGCCACACACAAAGCAATCATCCCACGACATCATGCCCGAGTTTCTTTGTTATGATGTGTAAATGCAATTTATGGTGAATATTTTACAGAAGCATTGTAAAATGACAATTAAAAGCATCATCAGAATCTCAGAGGTTGGATCTGAAAAGATCCTCAGAATTGTCATCGGAACCTCAAAGGGTTAAGATACGTGGTGACAGGCACAACAAACCTCTTCCAACAGAAGTTATTTTATTGCTGTTAAATTCTGACCCATTTCTGCCATTTAGTGCCAATGCACAATTTAAGTCTAAGGTAATGATGCAATTGTTTTCATGTTATACCCTTTGAAAATCAGTGATCTTTCATTTGACCTTTCAGGTCGCTCAAGGTTAAAGGTCAAGCTGCCAAATGAAAGCCCATATTAGACTTACTACTGTATATCTTAGTAATGGTAAATATCTTTGCCTTCAATGACTTTCGAATTATAGCCCCTGAATATGCATGACCATGAGATTGACATTTGAAGGTCACTTATCGTCAAAGGTCAAGGTACCAATTAACCCACGGCGTTTCCTCACATGTGGGTACGTCAGAACTTTTTTTCTCGCTGAGACCCAACGACGTACCAGTACGTACTGGTAGGTCATTTGCACATTTTTCAAGTTTCGCCCGTGATTTTTGGTAGGCATACTTGAAAGGCCATCCTGTACCCACTTCCAGGTGGGGACACTCCCCGACCCCATGTGACCCCTGTGTGCCATTGTCTCGGTCACTCTCCTGTTAGCAGTGACCCATGGTGCACCGCGGTCCCTCCAACGACGAAATTCAAGCCACCCTAGATACCTTCACAGGCAACAGCGATTCCCCAGTTGATGACGATGTGGAGGACAAGGATTATGTGGCGCTGGAGAAGGAAACGAGCAGCAGTAATGAGGAGGTACCATCATCAAGGAAGGTGTGGTATGTCACATACCGCGGAGCTAGGGAAGGCTTGCCTGAACCCCAACCATGTGCGCGCACCTCTCTCCAACCCATGGACGAAGGGTCTGACGAGGATGAGGATGAGGATGAGGACAGAGCAGTATGTTGGGGTGTTCCCTCGTGGTTGGGGAGGGAAAGGATTTCGCCACTGGGAGCTGAAGGGGAGGCAAAAAGGAAGATAAGGTATGGAGCAATTGCTTTGTCTGGGAAAGGTGAGAATGATCGGGCGGGCACGAGTGAAAGGGAAAGTGGTGGTGGTGGTGGTGGGGAGCCAGCTCCCAGGCGAGCATGTGGTGTACCTGGGGAGTGAGCAGGTAGGGAGCAGCTGCTCTCCAGCACCTCTTTCACCCTGCAAACTTCCTGCACTTCCTCCCCACAGCCCCATGATGTGGAGAAAGGAAGGAAAGAAAAGGGAAAGGGGAAGGGAAAAGGGAGAGGGAAAAGGCGTGCAAGTGAGGAAGGGCACTCTCTCCACCTCCCCAACCTCCCTCACCACCCTCTCCTCCCCACCCCAACACAGGCGACAATGGGGACGAGGATGGAGATGGTGGTATGTCGTGGGACTGGGAAGATGGGAGTGATTCACAGAGGAGTGGCAGTCTGGCTGTACCGCACCTGGCCTCCATTCAGGCTCCACCAGGGTGGATTTCTTCCACCAATACTTTCGTAAGGAGTTTGTGGAGTGGATAGTGGACCAAACCCACACATTTTGCTAGCAACTAGCGCCATCAAAGTGAGCATGAAGGTACAACCAGCAGGCAGTCCCAGCAATATGACTACCCAGTCACAACAGGTGAGATGTTCATGTTGTTTGTCCTGGTTCTCTTGATGGGTATTGCAAGGAAATGATAAATTCCAGCATATTGGTCTACAGACCCTATGATAAACCTACCTTTCTTTGGAAGGGTCATGGGTCAGAATAGATTTCTGCAAATTCTGAGCCGCCTCCACTTTTATGATGCCAATGACCCTGCTAATGCTAATAACACTGATAGAATGAGTAGAATAAGGATGGTTTTTGATCCACTCATCCTTCTATCCTTACAGAGACTGGTCATAGACAAGAGTCTTGTGTTGTGGAGAGGCAATATTTCTTTTCTCCAGTACATACCCAGTGAGAGACACCGTTTTGGGTTCAAGATCTTCGTTATGTATGACTGTAAGACTGGTTATGTGCAAGACATAGTCTTGTACACTGGCGCACAGACAGACATAACAGAAAATAGGAGTATTGGACTCTCAGGGGCCGTGGTGAAGACCATGATAGAGGAGTATCTTCATTGTGGTCACGTCTTGTACCTTGACAACTGGTACACTAGCCCCCTTCTCGCTCAGTACCTCCACCTTCATGACACCAGAGTCTGTGGCACAGTGAAGAAAAACCATCGGTATGTGGTCAAGGTTGGGAGGAAACTCGACAAGAATGAGTTTTTTTTTTTTTTTTTTGAACACTAATAACATCCTAACCACCGTATAGAACCACAACAGGGAAGTTTTCCTCCTGTCGACAGTACAGTGCCCCCTGATACACTGCATCAACTCCGTGGATTACTGCAGTGAGAGTAGGCTCCACGCCTGCAAACCTCGGTCAGTCATTGACTACAGTGTCAACATGAGGCAGGTTGACCAGTCTGACTCCATGATTTCCAGTGTGGAGTGTACCAGGACCACGTTGAAGTGGTACAAGAAGCTTTATTTTCCACCTGCTAGACATCATGGTCCTCAACACCCATTACCGCCATGCCTTGGCTATGCGTGCCTCAGAGACTCTCAAGGGGTTTGTGAGGGAGCTGTCCCATGAACTAATCTCCAAATATGCAGAGGAAGGCCACACCACCGCCCCGCCCTGCCACTGCCAGCCAGATTCCCCTACTCCTCACGGGACGCCACTTTCCCAGCATCATCCCTCCTCAACTGAACTGTCCTAGACCTGAGCGCCGCCGTCACGTATGCAGTCACTCAAAAGCAAGACCAACCACTCAGAGAAAAACACAAGGTACGAGTGTGTTGAATGCAATGTAGCCCTGTTTTGGGGAATACTGCACCTTAGTACATTATTTTCTGCTACTGTGTGTGCTTGTGATATATGATGCTCACTAGAATAGTAAGGCCTGTAAAAATATGTGATAACTCTTATATAAGCTGTAAACTGGTATAATATTTGTGGAAAAGTATTATGTAAGTTGAAAAAAAGAATGTAAGTTGAAACAACAGTCACAGTGAGTCATTGGTGCAAGAAGTAAGCAACTTTTATGTGTTCAGTGAGTGAAACAATGCTTATATAAGTGTGTAAAAACCAATATATTCTTGTGCTACATATAAAGTCGTACAAAATTAACAAATATTTACCTATTCTGAGTGGTTTGGAGTAGTAACCCTTACTATAGAAAACGTGAGAGCAGCAGTGCGGTTCCAGAGAATGCAGTACCAGGTGTGGGGAGGGTCACCTGTACAGTGCACTTCTAAGCTCAGGTTAGCACTTTTGGGGGTATTTTCCAATGTTTCTTATTAGCAGAGGTTTTAGCCACACACACACACACACACACACACACACACACACAAAACATAATCTGCTGGGATGCAGCAAGTTAAAAACCCATATGGGATTTTCTACATGTTGGTGATAGTAAATATCTCTCTATCTTCAACCAGTTTCGAGTTATTGACCCCTGAATATCCGTGACCTTGAATTTGACCTTTCAAGGTCAAAGGTTTTGGTGCCAAATGAAAGCCCATATTTTGCGTTCCTGTATGTTCCTAATAGTAAATATCTCTATCTTCAACCGTTTCCAAGTCATAGACTTCTGAAAATCCATGACCTTGATTTTGGCCTTTCAATTTCATTTCTGAAAATCCATGACCTTGATTTTGGCCTTTCAATTTCAGTTGATTACCCTCCAAAACTAATCACTTTCTTTGAAGACCTGTGCCCATTTATCCCGAATGTTTCCTGTGATTTCATTCAGCCGTTTTTCCATAATGTTGCTAACAAACAAACTCGACCGAAGACGATAACTCCGTCTGGGCGAGGTAATGAATATTTGAGAGGACAAATGATCTATAAATATACTTAGCCAGTTCTGAGACATGTTTATCATAAAAACTATTAGAATACTTTATAAATAAGACCTCTGTTCCTCACTTCATCCAGAAAACACCTCAGTGTCTCTACCACTGCTCGTGCCATTCACGCTTAATTCCCCTGCTTAGGGATATTATGTCTGCACAAGGTTCCATTGGATTAATTACATTTCTGTCTAAGATATAGTGCCACGATGAAAATCTTATGCATTTACCAATTCATTTATTTCCTAGGTGAGGGCACCCATCATCCACCAAGTATAGTGATAACCTGTTTTGGGGGTAGCTCTACAATGAGTGGCAAGCCAAACGTCTTCCTGTAAACCACGAAAGCATTTACAATGCTGGGTGGTAACCTTATAACCAACCTAACACGTGTTCCCTTCGTGACAACAAGTGGGTTGGTGGAGGGTTAGTGCCCCTCCTGGAAAACAGCTAACTAAAAATACGAAGAAGCCTCGGACCAGGACTAACCAAACGTTGATGACTTAAGACCAAACAATGGACTTGGTATGGATATCTATGTGGAATGTAAAAGGTGCAAATGATGAGGTGAAAGAATGAGAGATTGTTCTGGTGCTTGAGGGTGCAAAAGTGGATGTATGTGGATTAACGGAAACTAAATGGAGAGGTGAGAGCGTGAGAGTATGGGAGTATGGACGAGGTATATGTGCAGGAGTAGGTGAGAATGAGAGGCCAAAAGAAGGAGTGTGTATTGTTGTGAGTAACAGATGGAAGGAGAATTTACGAGAGTATGGATCAGTTGGCTCTAGGATTGTGTGGGTACGAGTGAAAGTTGGACTACAAATGTGGGCGATTGTGTGCGTGTATGCGCCAACGCATGATAATGCAAGCAGAGTGAGAGAAGAGTTCTGGACAAAAATGTGGAAATGTGCTTGGAAAAGTTTGAATGGAATGAGAAAGTGTTTTTGATTGGAGATATGAATGGAAAAGTAGGGAATGTCATGGTGGATGGGGTAGTTGGTGAGTGGGGTGAGCCTGCAGAGATGGATGAGAATGGCAGTGCTTAGTGGACATTTGTGCCGGGAGGGGATTGGTAATAGCTAATACCCTCTTCAGGCACAAAATGATCCATAGGTATACATGGCGAGTGATGAGAAGGGTAGATGGTGAACTAAATGAACGGGAGGCGATGATTGATCATGTGTGTGTGGATGAAAGGATGAGAAGGTGTGTAATGGATGCAAGAGTATTTAGAGGTAGGGGGAGTGGACTTTCGGACCGAGTCCAAACAAAATGGAGAAATAGGAAAAGGGAAGGATAGGACGTAGTTCTTACAAGGACGGTAGAAAAGTTACAACAGGATGAAAAAAAGGGGGAAGTGGAGGAGTGATTGGACAGATATTGACTGAAGCAGATGGGGGACATGGAATCTGTGCAGCATGTGAGGTGGTGTGTGGGGTGAAGAGAAGACAAAAAGGGGATGCAGGGAACAGCATGGTGGACTGAAGAGATAAGAGAGGCTGTGGCACAAAAGAAGAAAGCATATAGTGAGTGGATGAGAAGCAGGGATGTGGAAGATGTTGACAGATGGAAGAGAGAGTTATATGTAGAGAGGTGAAAAGATTAGTAAGAGAGAGTAAGAAGAGTGGATGACGAATTTGAAGGAATTTCAGTGTAAAGTGGAGGGAATGTAAGAAAATGTTCTGGAAAGAGGTAAAGAGAGTTAAATAGGGTGCTAAGGAAGTTAGTTGGAGATTGAAAGATAAAAATGGTAGAATATTTGTGGAGAAGGGAGAAGAAGTGTGCAGATGGAGAGAACACTCTAAGGAACTGTTGAACATAGAGAATGAAAGTAATGCAAGTATAAGTGGATGGGGAATGGCTGGGAGAAGGAGGGATGTGAGAAGAGAGGAAGAAATCAGTAGGATGGAAGTTGTGGAAGCAATGAAGAAAGTCAAAATGGGGAAAGCCCCAGGAATTGATGCAATGTGTGGTGAAATGCTGAAGCATGGGGGAGAGATATAATAGAATGGATGTGGAAGATGTGCAGATTGGCCTGGGAGAAAGGTAGCATCCCAGAGGATTGGAAGTCATGTATTATTATTCCCCTGTACAATGGGAAAGGGGGGAAAAGAAGTGTGTGGTAATCATAGGGACATTTGCCTTCTTAGTGTAAAAGGAAAAGTATATGGTAGGATACTTATTGACAAAGTTAGGGAAATAAGAGAGGAATTAGTTGGAGAAGAACAGGGAGGTTTTAGGAAGGGGAGAGGTCGTGTAGATCAGATATTCATTATTAGAGCTTTAGTGGAAAAGTTTCTAGAGATGGGAAAGAAGTTGTATGCAGCCTTCATGGATTTGAAGAAAGCATATGACAGGGTGGGTAGACAAGGATTGTGGAAAGTATTAAGAATATATGGAGTAAATGGGAAGTTGTTGAAGGCCATGAAGAGTATGTATGAGGGTGCTTAGGCTGCAGTGCGTGTGGATAGTGAACTGAGTAAATTTTTCTATGTGAAGGTTGGATTGAAACAAGGATGTGTAATGTCTCCAAGGTTGTTCAATCTGTAAATGGATGGGATTATAAAAGAGATACAATGTAGGGCAGTGGATGTTTGAGTGGCCGTGGTGAGAGAGGGCAGTGTTTGGAAACTCCCTGTGCTGTTGCTTGCAGATGACACTATGTTGTTAAGTGAAGACGAAGGGGAGTTGCAAGGCTTGGCGGATGAGTTTGGAAGAGTGTGTAAGAAACGGAATCTGAAGGTGAATGTAGGGAGGAGTAATGTAATGGTCTTGGAGGGAAGTGAAGTCAGTGAATGTACAGTGAGATTGGATGGGGAGGAAATGGAGAATGTGAGTGCATTTAAGTACTTAGGTAGTGTGATGAGTTAGGATGGAAGCTTAGAGGGGGAAGTGCTTGAAAGGGTGTAGCAGGGAAGAAAGGTTGCTGGTTCCTTGAAAGCAGTGATAAGAAACAGGGAAGTGAGCATGGAAGTGAAAAAGCTACTGCATGACAGTATCGTAACATATGGAAGTGAAGCTTGGACCTTGCTGGGGAGACAGGAGTCAAGAGTGAGAGCTGTGGAAATGAGTTGAGAGGAGCATGTGAAGTCACGTGGAGAGACAGATTGACAAATGAGGAAGTGAAGGAGTGTTGTGGTGTGGATGTGGACGTGATAGAAAGCGTTAGGAGAAACACATTAAGGTGGTTTGGCCATGTGGAGTGGATGGAGAGTGAGAGACTGACAAGGAGAGTGGATGTGAGGTGGAGGGGGGAAGAGGCCAAGGAAGAGGTGGAGGCATGGAGTGGAGAGGTATATGAGAGAGGGGAGTGTGAGCTGGGAGCACTGCGCTGAAATGGCGGGGGACAGCGGCATGGAGGCGATTTGTTTGTGGCCACCCCTTACGGGATTAAGGCATCTGGCAATAGACAGAGAGATAGATAGATTTATTTGACTTTCCTAAGTTGGTGATGATGTGATTTGGGAAGTCGTCAGCCGCCAAGAATGATGTGAGATCGATCACAGGTTGGTGCTTGGAACAGTCTGATGATCTGAATTTTGTTAAAACAGACTTCACTTATCTTGCACAAGATAAATAAAAGCTTAACCCTCTCGCGCACCGTAAGTTTTCAATAAGGTTCGGTTCCCCACACAGAACCAAAACCCCGCTCGTGCTGCCTCCACTTGTGTGGAAGGGATAAAAATTCTATGGCCAAATTTACCCTCGAAAGATGCTTATATTATTATAAATCGCATCCCATCATCTTCGCTGATGATTATACTATCAGATAAGAAAAAAATAAATAAAATAGATGAATAAATGTACGCAAATGAAGCAAGAATAAACCTTATCTAGGTGAAAACTAGCTTCCAACAACTTTCCAACATCATTGTGAAAAATTTTTCCTGTGATGTGCAGTTGCAAAGAATATGTCTATGTGCAGAATTACACGAGCTTTCAAATGAGTCTGGTTTCGAGTTGTTACGTCCAATAGTTTTCAAGTAAATAAAAAAAAAAGTACGAAAATCGCCTATAAACCTCTGATTTGTTTATTATTTCATATGTTATTAATGACACTATAACAACATATGTGTAAATTCTATCCAGTTTTGTAGCCCAAAGAGGAAGCCCATTATATAATTCACAGTGTTATAACCCTTATTGTTATTGAGAAAATGAATTTTGAAATGTTACAATGGGTTGTGCATGGTAACAGCACTGAATATGTTCGTCTTTTGAAACTTTTCCCCAAATAATTATTTGCACACATAGGTTACTTTGCATTACAAAAGTATGCATAAGAAATCATCAGCTTGATCATGTTTTCTTCAGATTTTTTATGCGACCTATACTTTAAAATTAATGAGAGGATAGCAATGAAATGCACGACATATTCCTTATGGGAAATATATAGTAAACACACAATTTATACCTTACAATATAATAGTATAAAAACTAGACAAACAAGCTGGTTACTCAGGTCATCTAGCAGTGTTGTAGTGAGAGGAGATGGAGTTGCAGAGAGGAGGACAGGTACGATCACAGCCTGTGTGTTTGAGTATTTGTGATGTGTGAGTGTGTGTGTGTGTGTGTGTGTGTGTGTGTGTGTGTGTGTGAGTACTTGTGATGTTTGAGTGTCTGTGTGTGTGTGTGTGTGTGAGAGTATTTGTGATGTGTGTCTGTGTGTGTGTGTGTGTGTGTGTGTGTGTGTGTGTGTGTGTGCGTGTGTGTGTGTGTGTGTGTGTGTGTGTGTATGTGTGTGTGAGTGAGTGTCTGTCTGTCTGTGTGTTTGACTGTGTGTCTGTGCATGCGTGTGTGTATAGGGGGGTGTTTGAGATGTGATTTACTGCTGTGTGCTTTCATCAATATGGTACGGCTCAGTCTCCGTGGTCATGGTGGTTCCAGTGCTGACAGGCATAGCACCAGTGGTGGCAGGGGTTATACCAGTGGTGGTAGGAGTGGTGGCAGTGAAAACAGTGGTGTCAGTTCTCACAGGAGTAATGGCAGAGGTGACAGGAGTAGTGGGAGTGGTGACAGCAGTAGTTACACCAGTGGTGACAGCAGTAGTTACACCAATGGTGGCAGTGGTGAAAGGAGTGGTGGTAGTGATGGTGCTACTACTGTCTGTAGTGCGAATCGCCGCGGCCTTGACCACGGCTTTGCGATTATCTCCTCCCTTGGGCAGGTTTTGTCCTCCCTTTCCTCCTTCTCACTCTTTCCTCACCAGATTCACTATCAGATTCACTTTCACTGCTTTCTTCACCTTAACTCTCACTAAACAAGTATTTAATGTGCTCCTTCTTTGATAAGCCCTTATGTGACATTGTAGTTTTAGTGTAATAGGAGGGGAAAGGTAAAAATCGTTTATGATTGTTCAAATTTGGCTTTCTCTGAAAATATCTAAGAAACACTTATAAACCTTCTTCACAAGCACACTGCACTATATATAATACACTTTAACTATTATACACGTAAGGTATGGATGGTGTGGTAATAGAAAACATGGAATATGACGGCCAGCCACGCGCTCAGACACCCTACTAGGCTGACTGCTGGGAGGACACTGAGCTAAATATAGGCTGCTTGCCCCTGTGATAAGCTCTCGGGTGTTGCCATATATTTCTCTTAGATCTGGTCACCCTCACCTTTGACTCACCAAAATTTGATGCATATTCATCCACAGGAAAAGTTTCTGTGATCATTTATAGGGAATTTGCGTCATGTTGCATCATCAGTTACTCTTCAGATTGCAAGGATTAGGACTCACATTGAGTCATCGTGCGTGAAAGGGTTAAACACAACAATACTAATACCATCACACAAGTTCTGAATGGGAAAGCCTTTATATGCATTAATTAAGAATGGTAATTACCATTGCTCAAGTGATGATGTTTGATGATATTGACCTATTTCTTTTTGCATCAGGTCAGCTATGGTCTAGGGAGTGTCAGAAAAAAAATGGCAATTGTGTGTGATATGACAGAATGAAACTGTGGGAAATCATAACATAGCTGTCTATCTATGCATTTGCTTGTTACTTTCCCATGCATGGTAATACATTTTGACCAAATTCTTTTTGCATTAGGTTGAAGTGAGCCCAGAAAGTGTCAGAAAGAAAATGCCGACCATGCACGAAGCAAAGGTGCAAAACTGTTGGAATCTTGACACATGAAAATATGCAAAAACATTTTTTTTTTTTTTTTTTGGTAAGATTTTTTGTTTTAATGGAAGAAGGAACCAAAGGTTGAAAGCCTGCAAGATTGTTTCCTCCAGCAAAAATGAAAAATAAGATAAGACAGAGCCATATTCAAGATCTGACCATTTTGAGATGTCTGGACACACTGTGTTTGAAAGACTAAAGACCAAAAATTTTGGAAATACATATAAAGGACAACAGTTTCAGAGGTGACCTACTGCATCTATGAAAGACCAAGAGTAGGATGGCCATCAAAAATGATTTTCTAAATATATTCTGTGGTACCCTCCCATTTTGTCGTCTTTAAAGACAGTAGCTCATGGTGATTTTTAAAGAATTTTTGATGCATATCTAAAAGTTGCTCAAGAGGTTTGAAGTTTGAAGGTTTTTATCCAATGGAAGATTATCCTTGGGGTTCAATACTCAAATGTTTCTCAGACCAAGTTAGTACAATTCTGCCAAGCATTTATAGCAACTGTATCACAGCTTATTTTCAACAACCAAAACAGTAAGCATAATTGCCCTGAAAACACTACTGCGGAATAGTATTCCCGATATTCAACAACGTTCCAGCTGCTGAGTACTTGACCCTATGGCTTGAAACAACCTGCACCAGGTACTGCTTCCGTTCTTCGCTTATTGTGATGGAGGTATTTAAGTCCTGCATCAATTCCACAGCTCAGTCTAACTGGTCATTCACCACCACCAGATTGTTGATGAATTTCTTTGTTCATTGAAAATCTTCAAGTGACTGCGGGTGTCTGGAATAGCTTGTGTGAGGAAGTCTGTGTTCAACCCAAGCATGCCAAAGAATGACATGGGCTGCCTGTGACAGTCATGAAGTTCCTTTTCAGAAATTCTGCATGGCTTCATCTGGCTACGTCTGGGTGGTTCATCAGGACCATCTTTCTTCAAAGTGCTGATCATCTTTCTCTTAAGCCTTGTACACACCGAGATACAAAGTCTAGAGACAGTCGAGGGACTATGTATCTCAACTGTTGTGAGACAATCCAGATACAGATGGGCGACAGTCCAGAGACACACGGGAGACAAAGCAACTTTGTCTCTGGATTGTCTAGAGACTGTAGCGAGACGGTCGCTAGACATTTCTGCTACTTTCTCACTGGACTGTTGCAAGACAATCGAGAGACAGTCCAGCGACTTTGTAGCGCGTCTGTGATTGAACCATCTACCTCGTGAATTTTGAAATATCAGTTTACAACCAACATTTGTCATATTAAACTCTAGAAGTGATATTCCAGTCACAGGCAAAACGTACATGTGAAGATATATATATATATACACACACACAGGTACCGTATATACCGGTATATGTATTTCATTTCATTCATTCATTACCCAATCCTACATTGCCCCATGAGGAGCGTAGGAGCTCGGGGCTAGGCAAGTTGGTCCTGACATTTAAGATGAGAGTGACCACCCTCACACATCCCTGAGTGGCATTACGTGAGCAAGAAACCCCAACCAACACTTGGATACAAACCCTCACCGGTTCAACCCGATTGGAGCGCTGTATTTACTCACTAAACCACCAGGCGCCAAAATTAGGTTATATGGTTACCACCCAGCATAGTAAATGGTTTCCTGGTGTACAGGAAACCATTTGGCTTGTCACTCAGTGTAGAATCACCCACAGACAGAAGGAAGAGGAAAGAATGAAGGAATGAAAGACAGAAGAGGGAGTATAAAGTCACCCGTAGGCAGAAGGACGAGGAAAGAATGAGGGAAACACAGAAGAGGATGGAAGAAAAGAAGAATGTAGGAGATTAAAGGGCAGACACCCGAGAACAGCACTACACCGAGTGAATGGATGGTGAGCGCCCGCACCTAAGTATATATATATATATATATATATATATATATATAGTATGTGTGTGTGTGTGTGTGTGTGTGTGTGTGTGTGTGAATACTTGCCAAAACCAACAGTGGAATCACTTAAGTTAATAACTGTCATGATTGAACTATATACGTACGCATAATTTTTCAACGATGTATGTAAAGCGTGTCAATATACCATAATTATTATTAGGACAGATCCATGTACTTACAGTATAATCTTTCAACGATGATGTATAACTTTTATGCAAAATTAGAGTACTGTATATAAATATACTCTGCAATTATTTAGGATAGAACCATATACATATAATTATTCAATGTTATGTACAACAGTTATACATAAATTATGTTAGAATATGTGAATACTGTCGCCTCATAGCATTTGTAAATGTGAACCTTAAAAAAAAAAAAAAAATCCATCATCCATTGCCAAACCCCTCCGCACCAAGCAACTTGTATCTTGTCTCCCATATCTAGTGGGAGACAAGATACAGCCGAAATCTTGTCTCTGGACTGTCGCACGACAGTCCAGCGACAGATTTAGACTTTTCTGAGACAGTCGCGCAACAGTCTGTTGACACTGTTGCGCGACTTTTGCTGGATAAAGTATCTCGGTGTGTACGTGACACAGAGACAGTGTCTAGCGACAGTTGCAAGACAAATTTAGATTTTTCTGAGTCAGATGCGAGACAGTCTTTGAATCTTGGTGTGTACGAGGCTTTAGTGTTGCTGTCTGCAGCATCATCGAAAAATGCATGGGCAATTAGCTCCTCAGTTAGGTACCATGGGTGTCAGAGGAATGCCATAACTGCAGCAAACTAAATGCCTTTGACAGCCTCGTAGTTTTTCACCAGCTTCGGAAAGGCAAGTTCATTGGCCAGGGCTGATGCTGGAAATGGGCACAATGTCCAAGCCTTTGTGAACAGCAGGCATCCAAAGAGGTTCATTTCCCTCACTGCAGTTTCTTACCTTTAACTTGAACTTCTGTTTCAACATCAATATTTTTACACAGTACAGCAACTTGGCTATCAGTTCAGCTCTATGCATCGCACCAGGGGCCATGAATGTTACCCCGCCCGATGGAATATCACCCATAGAAAGTATCATTAATTCTAACAATTCACGATAATTATCACGAGTCTGCTGACTTCACAGAAGTGCTTGCTTTGTAAAAGCTATAATATCGTCCTTCAAGCCAGTACATTTCTTCAGGACTTCAATGCAGACTGGATCATCGTTTGTTGTCTGAAACTGACTCTTGTCGATTTGTAGCCAGAATTGATGAAAACACTTGAACAAACTAATATCAGGGCTGTTTGATGGACCAAAACAGCACTTGAATACATCTCCAATCATAGTTTCTTGTACATGGTGTCGAGATGTCAGGTACAGCAGGTTTTTGCCATGGCTGTTCTCTGTCACACCACAAACCCAGCTGAGCCTGCCATTATTTGAAGGTATGGTGTCAAAGCACATGGGCTTCACCTGATCATCTCTATCCCTCTCTCTAAACATTTTAACAACAGCATTGTTAGTTTTTTCACCCATACCATTTGGAAGTTTTGGGATGCCGAGAAGCTGCTTCACTTTAAATCCTGATACTCAGACTGGCAACCTGTCAGATTTATCGTTACCTGAATCATCAAGCAACATTTTACCGTCCCAGTGCACTATTAGAGGTGCAGATGCATCAATATTGTTTTTTCCAGCTTGTGCTGTCTCTTCATGACACTTCAGCCTTGCTCATCTGATTGACCCAGTATTGACAGCTAGACTAAAGATATCATCTCCAAGATGTTTGACAGTGTTTTAGAAACAGTTGTTACAATGTGACAGTGATGGCACCCAAAGAAGCAGTCTTGTCAGATGATCACAAGTTTGCCTGTTAAACTTTAGTCATAATTGCCCAAAGGTTGTCCAACATTTAATTACTGAAAATAATAATAAATTTACTGTCTGCTAGTCAAAAGCCACATATGGAATGAGACTGTCAAGAAGTTTCATCGAATCATCCAACCAGAAGAGCCCTGTCATTATGAAAAGCCCAAATAGAAATCCTAAGGGAAGACATCGAAAACTTTACCCTCATTGAGCAACCAGTAAATGTTAACATAAATTACTGAAATTTTGCTCATATACTTCATTCATCAGGCGTAACAATTTGAGAGGGTACCACATCAAAAATTATCACCTTCAAATTTTAACACTGGTTTGACGGGCACCCTGACCGAGAGTAATAGTAAACTTTGCATTAGAGAGTTGGACAGAAAAGGAATGAGTTTTTTTTTTTTTTTTTTTTTAATGCGAGGAAGAAGGAACCAAAGGCCATGAGCCCGCAGTAACAGTTCCCTCCAAGAGAAAAACAAAATACAATAGAGAGCCAAATTCAAGATCCGATCATTTTGAGATGCCTGGACACACTACGTTTGAAAGACTGAAGATCATAGGCAGCAGGAAATACAGACAGAGGGAGACAGTTCCAGAGCTGACCTGTTGCATAAATGAAAGACTGGGAGTAATGGTTAACTCTTGCATTAGAGAGCTGTACAGAAAAGGGATGAGAGTTTGCTGCCAGACGGGTGCTACGCGCCCGTCGTAGAGGTGGAGGAATGCAAGCAGACAGTTCAGAGGAGCAGTGACCATTAAAGTAGCGATAGAAAAGAGATAAAGATGCAACAGTGCGGCGAAGAGATAGAGGTTGAAGGGAGTCAGTAAGAGGAGGAGAGTTAATGAGACGAAAAGCCTTTTGTTGCAAGACGGATGCTATGCGCCTGTTGTAGTGGTGGAGGGATGCAACCAGACAGGTCAGAGGAGCAATAACCATTGAAGAAGCTATAGAAAATTGATAAAGATGTACAGTGCAGCAAAAAGATGGAGGTTGATGGGAGCCTGTAAGAGGAGGACAGTTAATGAGACAAAAAGCTTTTGACTTCATCTTGTTGAGAAATGTATAAGGGGAGTCTCCCAACACATCAGAGTTGAACTCTACACAGCAGCATATAAAACCCTTGCATATATCCAACAACTGTGCTGGGGTAAATAAGACATGGAGTCGGCTGAGCACACCCAATCTCTTGGAAGCCGATTTGACAAACGAGGTAATATGAGCTTTCAAAGATAAATCCTGAGAGAATGAAACCCCAAATATGTTTAAAGATGATGCACGATTGCACTGGATATTATTAAAAATTAGACTATTCTCCTGAAAAAGTTTTAGACGACTTGAAAGATGTAAGAGCTGACCTTTTAAAGCATTAAAAAGAACAAGATTACTTTTACCCCAATCAGATATATAAGCTAGGTCGAACATTAGATGCGCCATACCCTCATCCCTTGTCTGTTGAAGCAACTGCTGAGATGGATGCTGTGAGGAGCGAATGGAAAGGTGAAGGGTGGAGTCATTAGAGTAAGAGTGGATACGGTTAGATGTGCACCTTGGTAAGTCATTGATGATTAGAAGGAAGAGAGTTTGTGATAGGACAGAACCCTGAGGAACATCACTATTGATAGCACTAGGAGAAAAATGATGGCCGTCTACAGCTGTGGCTATAGAACAATCAGAAAGGAAGCTAGTGATAAAGGAACAGATAGAATGATAGAAACTGTAAGAGAACAGTTTGGAAATTAACAGTTTTATTGTCGCCCTTCTTTACAAGGTGAGGCAATAATGTTTTTGCCCACCTGTGTGTGTGTGTGTGTGTGTGTGTGTGTGTGTGTGTGTGTGTGTGTGTGTGTGTGTGTGTGTGTGTTTTCCCATTATATCTCAGGAACGGCTTGAGCTACCAACATGAAACCTTCAGGGTATCAAGATATGGCTCAATCTTTGCCGAGTTCAAAAACGGGCACTAGGGGTCAAGGTCAAGGTCATCAAAATAGGTTTTTGCCGCCTGCCTTTAGCACCATTATATCTCATGAACGACTTGAACTATCAACATGAAACCTTCAGGGTATGAAGATATTGCTAAAATCTTGGATGTGTTCGAAAATGGGTGAGGTCACCAAACTGGCTGCCAAAGGTCAAATATTTATTATCGCCTGCCTCTGGTGCCATTGTATCTCATGAACTGCTTGAGCTATCAACATGAAACCTTAGGGAGATCAAAATATGGCCAAAATATTGGGCTTGGTGAACGCATATTCTGGCAGACGATTAGGATTCGATTCGCGAATGCTTTTCTTTCATTTTTTTTTTAAATCCTGTTTTTACTGTTCTTTTCTTTGCTCTCTCTCTCTCTCTCTCTCTCTCTCTCTCTCTCTCTCTCTCTCTCTCTCACATGATGACAGTGGTGATAATGATATGATAATGATGATGATGATCTATCTATCTACTATCTGTCTGGCTATTCAAACCAGACGCCTTAATCCCTTAGGGAGTGGCCACAAACAAATCGCCTCCGTATCACCCTGTCCCCTGCCATTACGTTGCCCTCCCCACAAATTACACCCCGCCTCCCCGCCTTTCATACTGTATACCTCTCCACCTCATTCCTCTATCTCATCCTCGGTCTCTCCCTCCCTCTCCTTCCACCACGCTCACATACACTCTCCTTGTTAGTCTCTCACTCTCCATCCTCTCCTCATGGCCAAACCACCTCAATGTATTTCTCTAACGTTTTCTATCACATCCACATCCACACCAGAACCATCCTTCATATCCTAATTTTTCAGTCTGCCTGTCCATGTAACTATACATGCTCCTCTCAAGTAACTCATTTCCTCTGCTCTCACCCTTGACTTTTTCCCACAAGATCCAATCTTCGCTTTCATATGTTAGAGTTAGTATCCCAATATTATCATGCAATGACTTTTTTACTCTCATTCTCACTTCCTTATTTCTTATTACTGTTTTCAAAGAGCCAGCAACCATTCCTCCCTGTTGTACCCTTTCAGGCACTCCATCCTCTAAATTTCCATCCTTACTCATCATATTATTCAGATACTTAAATGGGGGAGGCAGTGGTTCAATAGGTAGAGAGGTGACCTGCAGTCCTACCGGACCCAGGTTCAAATCCCCGCTGGGGCAGGGAACAGTTTAAGGATTTGAATTTCATAAAAATCAGACTTTACTGATTTACTAGATGACCCGCCGATACATCGTAAAAATACCCCCGCTGATACCAATACACCAGTCCTGTATGAGACAGCCCTAGCATGTATTCAATATGGATGGTGGGTGTTAGCGCCGAAGTGGTGACATGTAGAGGTGTGCGATATGTAGGAGGACTACTGGGCCTTGAAAGCAGGCTGTGAAGCCTATGCCCAGAGTCGAACACATAAAAAAAAAAAAAAAAAAAAAAAACTCATTTTCCACTCCCTCACTGTCCATCCTCACTGTGTATTGAGTGACTTCATTTCTCTCGATGACAACACCATTACACTTCCCTACATTCACCTTTAGATTCCGTTTCTTATGCACACTCCCAAACTCATTCACCATGCCTTGCAGTTCCCCTTCGTCTTAACTAATGATAATGATACTGATTATATTAGAATAGTTTATGTGTTGTACGTTCAATAATTTCAGCTTATAAATAAAAAAAAATAAGAATGTTAGATAAAACTCCATTGACTTGTTGAACTTTTGAAACCAGCTACTTCCAAGCCAATTTATTCAACTTTGCGGACGCTTTTTAAACTGGAAGGTTTGCATGGATATGCAGCCTGAATCTCCTCCGTCCTTTTTCACCCTGAATACGATAACTGAATAAACTTGCTGTGAGGCATAAGAATTATAATATTGTTATGTCCTCATCCCACTCGCCAGAGGCTCCAACAGCAGTAGTTCAGTATAGGAAAGACGTTGTCCTGTGAGCTGTTCTTCCTTGAGGCAACCTTCAGGTGCACAGTCATAAGAAAAACTATCGTTACCCTTCAGAGCTATGCACTGTGACACAACGACGAAGTGTTGTGAAATAACGGAACAGGAACGTTTGTACCTCAAACCCGTCAATGTTGGTTATGTGAGACACAGTTATTAGAATTTGTGCCAGAGGTAATAAAAACTAATTAGATCGTTTGGCCTCTGTGCATAGAGACAATACGCTTTATTATCCGGCACCGAATTCATTAAATAAAAATATAACCGAATGGTCTGAAGTCGGCAACACACATGCAGATGGGCCCATGCCAGATGTGTGATAGTACTTCAGCCAATACACCGCCAAGTTGGTAAATTTCAGTGTAATAATGATATGTATTGCTTTTACATATAATAAATGTTGAATAGAAGGAAAATAATAATACGTGTTCAGTCTCATTGCTTTAATATTTTGTATACCCACCCCCTGCATCCAAAACAGCCTCTACTGTAGACGTCTGAAGCATCCACCTGAAGCATTTAACCACCCATCTAAAGAAAACAAATGAACTCGTGCACCCCTGCTAGACTGTGATTAAAAAAAAACAATGCAGTCGATGCCTATAGATTTAATACCCTCCTAAATAATTTATTTGTTGTATTCCATAGATAAGTGTTGAACAGCAGGAAAATAATAAACCTGCCGATTTTCATTATTAATCCCCGGTGGGGCGCTCAGGGTATTTTTTTTTTTTTTCTTTTTTTTTTTTTTGCCTATCGACCATTGAGGCCGAAGCCTCTGGTCATTAAGGCAAATATATATATATGTATATATATTGACACATATATACATATATATACAAACATATATATATATACATACATACATACATACACACATCCATGCATATGAACATACACACTTTCATGCACACGTACATATATATATAATAATTTTTATTTTATTATTTTTTTGGAGTTTTATTTTTATTATTTTTATTTATTTTTTATATTTTTAACCTTATATTACTTATAAACTAAATACCTAATTTAAAGACCCTAAAACTAACCACCTAAGAGACAAATCGCTAACCTATACTAAATCCTAAGAGACAAATAACTAGGCCTACACTAATATTCAAAAAGCCTCGACCAAGAGAACACCATCGACTGCAGATATGTAATGCTTTTCTACATTACATACCTGCACTCATCACCTGATGACTGTCAGTCGAGGCACAACCTAATATAGGGGACATCAATATATGAAAGGGAACCAGACGAGTCAGAAACATTTCCATATACGTCAGCTGTCGTCCCTAATTAGAATAACTTAAACAAGATAATACAATGTATTTACATAATTTATACAAAAATTGAAGAACCTTGCCCAGCAGACTACCATCGACTGCACGTGCCCAATACCTTCCTATATTGCACACTTGCACTCATCAGCTGGTGACTGTCAGGCAAGGAACTTGGCTTAATGTAGGGGACATCTATATTAGAAATAGATCGGTGGGAGGAGGAACTATTTAAAATATGTCAACTGTCAACCCTAATTAATATTACAATATATACATATTTACTGTTCATAAAAACCATAACCACACAGTAAAAAAGTCACATCACTCTGATCAGTCCGGTCTCTCTCAAGAAAGCCATCAATTTATCAGTCATAACAATGTCCCCATCACCCAGGATGGTGGAAAGGGTAAAGGGGACGTCTACTGCGCCGCAGTAATTCATAAGTGAAGCGCGTTCACGAATAAATCGCCGACAGCGCAGGATGATATGACTGATAGATAACACCGCATTACAGATGTCACAGTGCGGTGGGAAGCGTCTTTCCATATATGGTTTTATGTGGGTTAAAACGGTGGCATTCAGCCGTAGCCGTGCCAACACTTTTTCTTCTAGGCGACTGGGACGGTTGGCAGTGTCCCAGTCGCCCAGGTACGGCTTACAAGTTGGAATATTTAGTCTGGTCCACTGACCTTGCCACAGAAGATTTATTGATTTCTTTCCGAGAGATAGACTCGACCGTAGATCACGAGGAACGTCCCAAGTCTCCTCGAGCTCCACAGCCGACTTTGCAAGTAAGTCAGCCTGCTCATTGCCGTAGATACGACAATGACCAGGCACCCAGATCAGCGTGAATGACTTGTTGCATGAATGCAACTTATTAACGATGCGGCCCTGGATCTCATGAGAGTCCGTAGTGCAAGATGCAATTGCCTGAAGGGCTGATTTTGAATCTGAAAATATGACAAATGAGTCATGTCTAGAATTGAGAGCATAGTCTATGGCTTTGTCAATAGCAAAAAGTTCTGAAGTAAACACAGATGTATGAGTCGGCAACCGATACCTGAGGGCACATTCAGTCGACCACACACTTGCACCCACACATTCACTCGACTTGGAGCCGTCGGTGTACAATTGATGGGACCCCAAGTGACGAACAATGATGTTACGAAACAAGTGGTGGACCTCCGCCTCCGGCGCCTTGACCTTTGGTGCTGGGAGCCACGTAACATCGACTGTAAAGCCGGGTGGCTCCCAAGGCGCTATATTTTTAAGCACCAACTTGTCACAGTCACTGGGGTCCACATCAAGCTCCTGAGTCAGTAAGTGGAGGCGAGCGGCAAGTGGCCGACGCACCCCCCGCAGAAGGTGGTGGTATTGACGCAGGGGGGTACAGGCCACATTGCCGATAATACTTTTTCTTAATGTCCTTATGCCGTAGGACAAGGCCAGGTGGTCACGGCGAATACGGAGGGGAGGCACATTCGCCTCCACTTCCATACGAGCCACACGGGTACACCGGACAGCTCCAAGACACATTCGCAAGCATTTATTCTGTAACACATCCAATCCTTTCAGCGTGGCATCAGATGCCGAGCCATACACCTGTGCACCATAGTCTAGCTTCGATCGAATAAGGGACTTATACACCATTAATAAAGATTTTCTGTCGGCACCCCAGGTAGTACCCGCTAGGTACTTGAGGACATTTAACGGTTTATCACAACGAGCAAGCAAAGTATTAACGTGAAGTTTAAAATTCATTCTACGATCAAAATGTATTCCTAAAAATTTTACAGAATTTTGAAAAGGTACCGCCTGATTATCCAAAGTTAAGCACAAATTAGGTACGTTACGATTAGTGAAAACTATAGTGGCACACTTACGGACGGAAAACTTAAATCCCCACTGCAAGGCCCATTGGTGGACGGAGTCAAGGGCTGCTTGAATCCGCCCAGCCGAAAATTGTGCATTACGGGAAGAGTGCCATATTGCACAATCGTCAGCGTAGAGTGAGTATTTAAGATTCCTCGGTATGGGAGCTGATGACAGAATATCATTGATCATAATACTAAATAAAGTAGGACTAAGCACACTTCCCTGCGGCACCCTGTTTTCCTGGATAAATATATCCGATGTTACATTACGGGGCAATTTGACAGAGAAAGTTCTGTCCCTTAAGAAATTTGAAATAAAAACAGGCAAATTTCCTCTTAAACCATAAGCATAGAGCTTCATTAGTATACCGTGTCGCCATGTCATGTCATAGGCTTTATGGATGTCCAAGAACACCCCTATCATGAATTCTTTATTGGCAAATGCCTCTGCAATACAATGCTCCAAATTCATTAAATGATCTAGTGAACTTCTGTATTTACGGAAGCCACATTGTTGATCATTTAACAAATTCTTCAACTCTAAAACAAAAAGAAGCCTATTGTTAACCATACGTTCCATGACCTTACATAGACAAGAAGTCAACACAATAGGACGAAATGAAGTGGGATTCATAAGACGACCAGCCTCTTTGGGTATCGGTATGACGTGTGCAAAGTGCCATGAGTTTGGGAACGTTCGAGACGCCCAAATCTCATTGTACAATGCTAACATCTTAATCAGGTTGTCCTGATTAAGATGCTGGATCATACCGTACGTGATGGTGTCTGGTCCAGGGCTGGTGTCTTTACAGGATTTAAGGGCAAGGAGCAGTTCATCTAGTGTAAACTCTTGGTTGTACGGGGAGTCTACGTGTTCTGTGGCAAAGTCTAATATCTGTAGCTCAGCCGTGCGTTTATGATGTTGGAAACGCGGGTCATAATTGGCTGAGCTACTTACATGAGAAAAACTCCTGGCGAGGATGTTAGCAACGTCCACGGGCTCGTCATAGATGTTATTATTAACCTGCAAGGTGGTAATGGGGAAATATGGGCCTTTATTATTTAATAATCTGATAGTGGACCAGACTTTATGTAATGGTGTTGTACGAGTCACCTTGGACACAAAGGACCGCCAGGAGTCACGTTTGGCCCTTCTTATTATTCTCCTTGCCTCAGCCCGTGCCTGTTTGTATGCAATAAAATTTTTCTCAGTGGGCTGACTATCAAAAATCCTGTATCTCCTATTGCGTTTTCTTAATGCTTGTCGGCAATCCGGCGTCCACCAATGTGCTCTATGCTTCGCATGAACTGTAGAAGTCTTGGGAATAGCAGCCTCAGCTGCGTCTAATATGGATTGGGTTATATTTTCGACCTTAACATCTATGGTCTCCCCAGATATATCTAAATTGGCGATCCTTGAGAAGGATCCCCAATCTGCTTTCTTATAGTTAAATTTTGGAGGTGGTGGGTCCGAAATGATGTCGCATGTATAAGAAAGACAGATGGGTAAATGATCACTTCCCAAGGAGTCGTCGTAAGGGTCCCATGAGAGATCTTGATGTATACCAGGGGAGGCCAAAGATAAGTCAATGGCCGAAAAGTTACCAGTACGATCATCTACACGAGTCGCTCTACCATCGTTCAGAAGACAGAGGTTGGACTGTAGTATTAGGTCGGCTACTTGCTCCCCACGACCATCAATCCTCAAGCTACCCCATTGATAGTGATGGGCGTTAAAATCGCCCAACACTAACTTATTTCCAGGCAGATGTTCCACCAGTGAATTTAAAGCATCACTATCAATGGGGCCATGTGGAGGACAGTACAGAGAGCAAATAGACAGATACGTGTTATTAAATTTTACTCTGCACGCGACCGCTTCCAGAGTAGAATTTAGAATCACTTCCGTTTGTGGGTGTGATTTGTGTGTGTAAATGGCAACTCCGTGACCTTCATATCTTCTATACGAGTGGTAGTGTTTGAACTGTGGAGGATCAGGACGATCCTCCAGGCGCGTCTCCTGTAAACAAATAACGTCTGGCCTGTGTATAGAAAGCAAGATTGCTATATTGTGTAACTTATTCCCAATACCTCTACAATTCCACTGTAATAGGGTGAATGCGGCGGTTTAAGATTTTCGTTGGGGGCCAGTGTGCTTCGTCTTTTTTTGTCGCCCGCCAGAAGGCGAGCGACTACCGGGGGACCTATCCCGGTGCTTGTTCATGGAAACCTCCATATTATTGTCAATTAAGAGGTTCCCAGACTCCCCCGAGGAAGAGCTAACCTTCCTCTCCCTCGCTGGAGTGGGAACTGGAAGAACGTGAGGACGAGACTGTTTTGTGAGGGTGGTCAGATTAATCTTATCAGACTTGTCGGGCTTCGATTTTTGCCGCACCGACTGCGAAGGAGCAGCGGCAGCCTGAGAGTAAGAAGTGGCGACAGGGATGTCTGTAAGAGAGTTGGAACATACAGGGGGTCTAGACTTAGAGGTAGGGCATGTGGCATGTGGAGCGAAGGTAAGGTCAGTCTGTGTCTCCACAGTGCACATCACGGGACGGGACACAACCGCCGATGCATAGGAGACATTAGGCTTGGGAGTTGCATGCAACTCCTTCACCTTCTTCCTAGCATCGTAAAAGGATATGCCCTCAGTCGCTTTCACTGTGCAGACCTCTTTCTCCTCCTTCCACTTGGGACAAACCCTCGAGGAAGTGGAGTGAGCATCCTTACAGTGAAAGCAGCACTCAGTCTCGGATGTACAGTTGTCAGCAGAGTGACCTACAGCCGCACACTTGCCACACACGATGTTGGAAGCCCGACAAGCCTTTTCATGATGTCCATAGAGCTGACATTTTGAACAACGAAGGGGATTCGGGATGTACGGTCTTACATTTACAATTTCATATCCTACTTTGACATTTGTAGGTAGCAAAACTGCCAAAAGTGAGGATAACTGTGGCTGTCTTCGTCCTTACACCTTCCTGATAACGAGTGATGAATTTGGCATCAATTACATCCTGATGAACAAGTTCCTGTATGATTTCTTCCTCACTCATCACCATGAGATCCCTGCAAGTGATAACACCCTTGCAGGAATTCATGGATGTTGGGATCTTGGCCTCGATATCATGACAGTGAAACTTACGCAGCTTTAGCAAGTCTTTCACCTGAGCAGAATTGAATGTCTTTACTAGGAGGTCTCCAATTCCAAGTTTTTTAACTTGTTCCACCTCTCCCGCACAGTGGTCAATCACCTTCTTGACAATGAAGGGATTGAGTCTGGACAGGGGAGTAGAACCTAGCGCATGAAGAGTTACAAAGGTCGCGTTATGTACAGGGATGTCAAGCGGGGAACGAGTCTGGCGTCCGTCAGTCTGGGGCCGGTCAGTAACAGTAGGAGTGTCGTCAGGACTACCTCCCCCCCTGAAGGGGGAGGAGGCAGTAGGGGGGTCCATCATAGCTACCACTTCCCCCTTACAGGGGAAGTGGGAAGAAAGAGAAAAACAACCAAGGTATAAATTGCCCGGGGAAAAAACACCTAGTCTGAGATTACCCTCTCAAACCACTCTCGGGAGGACGCGCCCGTGTATAACTCACACCCCAGAGCGATCAGTGGAGGGTACACTCCAGAGGTGAGTAAGCAAAGGCAATCTCAGGAAACAGATATAGACACTTACTATATCTACTAAGGCCAGGGAGGAAAATGAGATCTAGCTAACCTAACTTTATTGAAAAACGCCCTAGTGGCGAGGAAAACAAAAAGCTAAGGCCGGTGAGGCAACCCTGCAGCTAGACGAGAGCTCAGAAACACGTCCTCACTCTTCGCAACCATCCATCAAAGTCCCACTCAGGGTAATGCAAACACGTCCTATATATTTCCCTGCCATATGGCAGAGAATTGTGATATGGCAACACTAGATAAGGGAGGGGAGAAGAGCAAGGTCCTGCCCACATAGCCCAGCTAACGCTCATTTCGCATCGAACGTAAGAAGCACTAGCTTCTCACGTTCATTGTCCTTATTTAGCAAATAATTTCACTGTCAGCTTCACAACTCCAGTGCTACACTAACTTCACAAGGCGACAGGTACAACTAAAATTGACAAAACCCGCTCTGTTCTCTTCCCTACCCTTTTATAATCTAATAATACACTCGAATCTTGTAGTTTACTCTAGCACCTACAGTTACCAGATCAGAGACATCCGAGACCTGCCAGAGTTTTTTACATTACATAACACTCTAAATGCTTTAGCATACAAACTGAAATTAAATGTGAATATTACATAATCATCCAAATAAAACATTATAGAATTGAAATGAATAAAATTTAATGCATAACTTCATGAAATACCTCCACTCACATCAGGCTATCTGGCAACTCTGACTCGTTTCTTCAAATGAGAAAAACAACAGGAACTCTCCAGAACCCTACAACTATTTACTTTTACTCCTTAACACTACCCCTATCCCTAGTCCTTTCGTCATCCAGACAAAACTGCATAATATTTACAAGCATAATCCTTAATCCAAGCTTAACATGTAATTGTACACAATATAGTCTGTCAGCTTCTCAAATCTTCTTCTATGCCACTTCAGGTGTCATCCCTGCTCCTCCACACAGTCCACTCCTGGAATGGCTTGGTCCTCTTCCTAATTAACCTCTTCCCTAGGAAAACTTTTACCATCCTCTTGTACATAAGGTCCATGGTTTTCCTTGACATCATCAGCTATGGGTGTGCAAGATTCCTTGGAGACATTCCAGCTCTACTGTCCTGGTCCATGGTACTACTGCAGATGATTCACGTGTAGCACATTTAGACTAGACTTCCTGCCTCCCCGAATCTGGTACGCTATGTCTGACAGGTGGTCCACCACAGTGAAGGGCCCATCTCATGGGCTCTGCAGCTTCAGTGATTGTCCCGTCTTCCACTTAGGATTGTCTAGCCAGACTTTGTCACCATTTTTGAAGCTCACCCCACTTGCCTTCAGCACTTGGCCTGAAAACTTCAGAGCCTCTCGAACTCTGATGATGTACTTCAACCAGTCTCTCCTGAAGATGCTTTGCATAGCTGGGGGTGTCTGTAGGCAGCTCTTCACTAGGTGGTCTCCCCATTAACTGATCAACTGGTAATTGTAATTCATGGCCCAACATCAGTTTTGTATGGGTGTAGCCGGTAGACTCATGGGTTGCAGACCGATATGCCATCAGCAACGCAAGTAATTTCTGGTCCCATTCCCTCTGTCCCTCTATACAGCACATGGCCAGTTCTTTTCCCAGGGTCCAGTTAAATTTCACCATCCTATCTGACTGTGGCCTTAGTGGGGTCATCATGGTCTTCTTGATCCCCAATAACGCAGCACTCACGGAACAGAGGAGACTCTAAGTTTCTAATCTGGTCTGAGTGTAGCTTTTGTGGGATCCCAAAACATCAGAAGAACTGGTTAACCAGCACCTGAGCAACAGTTGCCTGATCGGGGACAGCATAGGCTTCTGGCCACTTTGTGAAGTAATCTTTGGTGACACATATATACCATTTTCCTCTATCAGTGAGTGGCAGAAGTCCAGCAGTGTCCACTGCAACTTTTTCCATTGGTGCACCCACTTGGTACAGCTGAAGAGGCTTGCAACCACGTTTCTTGGGTTCCTTTTTGGCACAGCATACATCACAGGTCTGGCACCACTCTTCAACATCCTGGCACATACCAGTCCAGTAGAACCTCTGTTGCAGCAGACTTAGCATTTTCTTCACTCAAAGGTGCCAACTAGTGATCTGGTTATGAGACTCTTCTAAGACCTCAGTCCTCATTTTCTTAGGAGCCACCAGTTGCCAATACTTGCTAAAGTCATCGGGTGTCTCCCGCTGATGTTCCAGTAGTCTTTTGTTTAAACAAAGAAGGTCCCACTGACTCCAGTAGCTCTTAGTTGCTGGGCTGAATCTGGAAACCTCTTCCCAAGATGGTCACACTGTATTCCACTGCAGCCACTCTAGCACTGGCTGTAAATCTGTATCTTCCATCTGCATACTCACCAGGTGTTCTTCAGCTGACACTGGCCCTGCACTTCAGTGTGGCTGCATTTTTTCCTGGAATCTTCTTTCCCACTACACTGCTTGCAAACTTGGTCTCAAGGCTGACAACTCAGGTTGCCAGCAGTGCCATGTACCTGCCCAGGCTGGTGTTGCACCTGAAAGGTGTGCTGGTCCAACTTCCCAAGCCAGAATGCCAGTTGTCCTTCCAGACTCTTTAATGTCTTCAGCCACTTGAGAGCTGCATGGTCTATCCTGATGATGAAGTAGGATCTATGCAGGTAGGGAGGAAAAGGTCAAGGATCTTCATTACTGCCAAGAGCTCCTTATGGGTCACACAGTATTTCCATTCTGATGGGCTGAGCTTTTTGCTGTAATATTCTACCACATGCTCTTTGTCATCCTGCTGCGACAGGACTCAACCAATATCTTGGTCACTAGTGTCACAGTCCAGAATGAATAGCTGACTCTGATTTGGGTACAGCAACACTGGAGAGCTTGCAAATGATGCTTGAGTCCATCAAAGGCCTTCTGAGTCACTGCAGTCCATGTAAACTTCTGCCTCTTCCCCAACAACTTGTGCAAAGATGCAGCTATCATTGCAAAGTCCTTGACCCAATGCCTATAGTAAGTACACAAGCCCAGGAACCTCTGAAGTTCCTTCACACAATTTCGAACCAGCCAAGTTTTCACAGCTGCTGCCTTCTCCGGAGCAGTATGGACACCGCCCTCACCTACAATGTGTCCCAGACACTTCACTTCCTTCTAGAACAAGTAGCACTTGGGGTTCAGCTTGAGATGCATGGCTCATATCCTTTAGAATACCTCTGACAGCCTCTCCAGTTTCTGGTCGAAAGTCTGTCCAAACACAATTACATCAGAATAGATGAGAGCTGTCTGCCAGTGCAGGCCCTCCAGTACTCAATCCATGAGATGCTCAAAAGTAGCAGGGGCATTGCACAGGCCAAATGGCATCACTTTGAACTGCCATAAATCCCGTCCGTATGAAAAGGCTATTATCTCCTTGTCCTTTTCTGGAATCCTGACCTGGTGATATCCTGATTTCATGTCTAGGGCAGAGAACCACTTGACACCTGACGGAGCATCCAGCATGTCATCAGTTCTTGGCAAGGAGTACACATCCTTCGTTGTCACTTTGTTCTAGGCTCGGTAATCAATATAGCACCTTACTGAGCCGTCCTTCTTCCTTATCAGAACAACTGCTGATGCCCAAAGACTGCTGGACTTTTCTATCACTCCCTGACTTTGAAGATTCTCCATCACTCTCTCCATTTTTTGCCGTTGAGCTGCCACCATCCTCCAAGCTGTCTGTTCAATTGGGCGGTGATCCCTGGTGTCCATACAATGCTCTATCTGATCTGTGCATCCCAGGTCTAGGTTTCCAGTGGAAAATTTATCGACAAACTTCACTAGTGTACCCCCTCTACAATATGTCTACCCCCGATGTATATATGCCCCCCCCCCCAATGCATACATGCCCCCACTAAACTTGCTGACCTAGCACGCTTTTCCAGAGCCCAAGCCTGGGTGAAGGCGTTACTGCGTCAGTTCTGAGCAGACACTCAAGAAGGGCAGACTATTTTTGTCAGAGCTCGTAATAAACTCCTTAACTAGCTGTTTGTACACGGAGTTTCTATCACCAAAGTATTGCAAGTTACACTAGCAGTTGCCTTAACTGCAGCACTTGTGAATCATCCATGCACTCACAACTCCTTCAAACAGATTTTATAAGTTGTCTGGCAAATTCCGGACTTTGACAACTCCTTTTACAGGCCCTCCACTGGTGCCACTCAGGGTCCTCCACATGGCAGTGTTCCACAATTTCTCCCTCGCTAATCTTCTGTGGCTCACGGGAGAAATTGGCCACCACAATCGGCACTTCACCTGCACCTATTTCTACCAAAGTTCTCCTCACCATCACTCCGGCCTTCGTCTTCTACTGTACATCAGTCTCCACTACCCATAGACAGCTGTCAAAAGAGCCGCTCACCTTGCACTGGAGCAATAGTTCAAATTTGGGGGGTATCACTCTACTACAGAGCGCCCTCACCCCACCACCAGGACTGATTGCTGTAATGGAACCGACTTTCATCTAACCTTCAGCTTCATGGAGCATTATGTCCAGCTCATGTCCCATGGACATCAGCTAGTCCAGACCAAGAAGGCAAGGATCCTCCATCTCGGCTACGTAGACTGGAAATGTGGCCTCTTGCCCTGCTGCTTCAATCCGGACATTCAAGGGTCCCTTTAGTTCTGCGTGGTGCCCAGTTATGCCACACAATTGTTCTGATGACACAGGCAGATACCGATGATGTAACACATCAGGCCTCACAAAAGTCTGCTCTGAGGCTGAATCAATCATCAGGGAACACTTATTGCAGTCTATTCTTCCATCTACGTGCACTCTGTCAGTTGCAGTTCTCTTGCATTTGCTTGGTGGTGGGGCTGCTTGGGAAAAGCTGGCTGGTGGTTACCTCTTAACACCAGCCTCCGCTAGTTTTCGACTTCTTTCTGGTCTTCTGAAGATTTCTTCGTATCTTCCTTTTTTCTTTTTTTTTTTTCTTTGGACACTCAGAACTGACGTGTCCCACCTCATTACATGACCAACACCCTTTTGTTACAATTTTAGATCCTTGTTCTGCTCTGTTCTAGCTCCTTCTTCCGTTTGTAACAATCATTCCTCTTGTGTCCCTGCTTCCTGCAGAACCAGCAACCTCCTCCAATCTTCTGTTCCCTTTTCTACTTCTAGCAGTCCTCTTTCCTATATCTTGGCTTTTCATAGTACCTGCAACTTCCTTCAAATTTTTCCACTCCATGTACAGTCAGGGAAAGTTCCACATTACCCACTGTTCGGAGCATTGGTGGTCAGCGTATAGTCACGAGGCAGCAGCCAGACCCACTTGTCTGGTAACTGTGAGTGGGAGGGAGGGTGGCAGGGAGTGGGTGGGTTTGGAGAGTTACTTATGTCACATTCATACATGTTTACTCTCAAAGGTATGCTTTTATGCTTTCGTTTTGTAATGTTTGATAGGAATGATAGTTACAGAGATCGATATGATAATTAGGACTTGCCATGTCATTCTGTCTAAAGGAAAACGAAAAACCTGATAATCGCTTTTAGAGATTGTTTATTATTATTATTATTATTATTATTATTATTATTATTGACTATCGGATACGTTTATGTGAAGCTACGAACGTGGTGAATGTTTTTGGCGTATCCGATAGAGCCAGGGTTCCGGGGGCTTGAATGATGAGTGAATGGAAGCATGGCCAATTGGATTGGGCAAATTTGGGCTGTCTGGACATTGCTTCTCCTCACCCTGCCCTTGGGTGGGAAAGGAGATCCAGATGATGATGATGATGAAATTATTATTATTATTGTTATTATTATTATTATTATTATTATTGTTATTATTATTATTATTATTATTATTATTATTATTATTACACATTGCATTAGACTCTAAGTTTGAGATGAATAATTACCAGAATAACACTGGAAATGTTTGCAGGTGGATGTTTACAGTGGGATGACAAAGGATAAATAAATAAATTTATAGAATTTACATATACACTGCTCAAAATAGAATAGTACTCAAGGATGTTTTGGTAATTATCTGAATCACGATATAAATTATTCCAAATATGGTACTTAATTTCTATTCAGGAGTGTATCGTGTTCCATTTTTTTATGTTTTGTTTCAGTCATGCTTCAGTGGTCATGACTCTGAAAGCAGCTCTCCCACGTCAGGTCAAAAGTGCAAGTTCACAGTCACTTGCAGGCGATTGTTTTCTGTTGTTAAACCATGTCTTTGATAATTCTAACCCTGTTGGTTTGCTTTCTGTCGGTCATTCATGGTATGAGAATACACCTGAATGAGATTCAGTGTGCTAGAGCATGCACGATGCTCGAGAATGGCCAGACACAGCGACAGGTTGCTCAGCTAATGGGTGTGAATCAGGGGTGTATCTGGAACGTGTGGCATCGCCACCAGGATTCACAGAGTTACCGTACGAGACGTGGGACAGATCATGGAAGGATAACTGATGACAGAGAGGACCGTCATGTGGCTCTTTTGGCAGTTGGAACCCCTGTTTGCCAGCTCGTCGGATCCAGAATGAGTTTCGGGCTGCCACTGGAAGGACTCTGAGTGACCAGATCGTCCATAACAGGCTCCACGAAGCCGGCCTACACTCCAGGAGACTAAACATTGTGCCTTGGAGGACTGCTGCACATCGCAGAGCTCGTCTCACGTGGGCTAGACAACACCTCCGTTGGACGGTGAACCAGTGGGCACATGTAGCCTACTGTTCACGGATGAAAGTCGCTTCAGTGTTGATCACCCAGATGGTTGTATTCGGGTCTGGAGAGGTGCACGACAGCGTTACAACCCTCAGTTTGTCGTGGAACGTGAACGATGGGGGCGTGGACCACTAATGGTCTGGGCCGGAGTCTTCACCAATCATCGTACAGCCTTCCATATTGTCCAGGGTAACATGAACGCCCAGAATTATCGGGACAATATTCTGGAGCCTCATGTCTTGCCAATGGCAAATCATATCGGTGCTGGTTTTATCCTAATGGACAATAACGCCCGTCCCCACTGAGCCAGACTCATCTCCACATTTCTTCAGGATCACCATATCGAGCGTATGGAGTGGCCAGCTTTGTCGGCGGACTTAAATCCAATTGAAAACATTTGGAGTATACTCGGTGACAGAGTTAGGAAACGTCAGCCCCTCGTTTCCAATGTCCAAGACTTAATTGTTGCTCTCTAGGACGAGTGGAGGAACACTGGCAATAATGTGATCTGGAACACTATTCCGACCATGCGTAGGCGTTGTCAAGAGTGTGTTAGACTCAGTGGTACAGCTACCCATTATTAATGTTGATTTGGAGTCGAATTAAACTCATTAAGTTAATAAAATGTGTTATCTGATTCATTGTGTGATTATCACTTTGATGTTAATCTTTTTCAAGATAAATTTTTCATCCAATCTTTTGAAAATCGGTGGTCATATCCCACTGAGAGTCTCATTAATGAATGATTCTCATGATTAGCATGAGTACTATTCTACTCGTATTTTGAGCAGTGTAGATAGATAGATAGATAGATAATATAGGCGTTTTGTTTTCGCGTCAACACGTAATATAAATATATGTTATATCGTTACGAATATCTCCTGGGGAAACGTCTCGTGTTAAAATCGATAAGGAATGAAAGCAATCTGTCCGAACCCAGCAAACTTCCATAACTTTCCTGGCAACACTAACTTTACAGATATCTACGTAATCTTTTTCATAAAATGCTAGCATTATATTGCCATCTATCCTTACAAAAGTACCGGTAACTCAAACACACCGTTCAAGTCATACATTGCTGACCTACACGTGATTTCCATTCTATCACTAAATCCTCTTCCCCCAGTCCCCCGCTTCCTCCTCCTTCACATTCTCAGTTACCCTACATATGAGGTCTGGCTGCCTCTTCACATTCACCTGTCTCACACCAGTGCTTCGAGAGGTGGGTAATGCTGAACTTTCCCCAAATGTACCTGCCCCTTTCTTGCCTTGAATCATGCACTATGACCGGGCTGAAAAGTGGATGTACTGGGTCTGATGTACAGTTGGGCAAGTAGAAAGTGCGAAAAAAAAAAATATATATTGGAGTATATGTCTGGCAGTTTCCTGTAGTAAGTCAACGTATCTTTATGAATAAATCACTCAGAACCTAGAGCTTGTGTCAGGTGGAACGTGACTCACTGAGCTTTTCAGTGGTGGTGAAGCAAACATTTCATCATATTATGTGGAAATAAAGGGTACTAACTGATAATTGGTAGAGATCAATTTATGGAGAATACTACAGAATTTAATGAACGAACGTGGAGTATAAAATAGTAATAAGCCTTAGGAATCTGTAAAACGTAGCTGGCAACATGGTACAGCTGGGCAGCGTGTTAATTGGAAATTTCATTTATTCATGATCTTCGAAGCTGCTGAAACGAAGTCCAGTGAATCAGACTAATGGATGTTGACCTCTAACAAAGAGAACCAGCAATGCTTTCTTTAACGAATCAAATACTGATTTTCTATTTCTTCAATATCTAGGGTTATTATCCTTTATGACACAAGATATCTATTACAATGCATCGGCAGTAAATTAACATTAAACTCTTTGTTGCCTTATTACCTTTCATTTCCATCCATCATCCAATCCTACGTTGCCCCATGAGGAGTGTAGGAGCCTAGGGCTAGGCATTTGGTCTTGACATTTAAGATGAGAGTGACCAGCCTCACTCATCCCTGAGTGACATTACGTGAGCAGTAAACCCTAACCACCCATTGGATATAAATATTCATCGGCTCAATCCGATTGGAGTGCAATAATTACCCACTAAACCACCAGGCGCCAAAATTTGGTTATATGGTTGCCACCCAGCATAAAAAATGGTTTCCTGATGTACAGGAAACCATTTGGCTTGTCACTCAGTGCAGAGTCACCTACAGGCAGAAGGAAGAGGAAAGAATGAAGGAAGGAAAGACAGAAGGGGGATGGTAAAGTCACCCGTAGGCAGAACGACGAGGAAGGAATGAAGAAGACAGACGAGGATGGAAGGGAAGAAGGATGGAGAAGAGGAAACGGCAGACACCCGAGAGCAGCAACACATCGAGTGAGTGGATGGTGAGCACCCCCACCGACCATTAACCTTTCATCTCAATATGATATATTGAAATAGGAAAGGAGAAGACTGTGCTAGGCCATAAATACTGTCACGGGGTTTTGGGAATATGCAATATTAAAGAATAATATTCAACAATACTTGAGAACAGGGACAAAGAACTAAAGTGTGAAAATCAAGCAATGAATGATTTATGCCAGCTTACTTCGCCGATTCTCTAAGGACGAGAATTTATTTACTTTCTCAGCAGTACACAGCAGAGACTAATTACTCACAAATGCTGTTTGTTAGTACTGCTAGCCTCACGAGAAAGTGACTCCACCCCTGACAATCAATAACTAATGATATGAACGATAACCAGGTTCTTGTTGGTGCATTAACCCGTACAGCGTCGCGGTGGTATATATACCACCTGAGCTCCCAGTGACTAGAGCGTCGCGGTGGTATATATACCACCTCATATTCGCGCACTTGTAGTAAATCTTTACATGTCGTGACAGTGTGAACGCGACCTTCTATGAA
The DNA here is from genome assembly GCF_032717465.1 of Coenobita brevimanus. Lineage (NCBI taxonomy): Eukaryota > Metazoa > Arthropoda > Malacostraca > Decapoda > Coenobitidae > Coenobita > Coenobita brevimanus. The sequence continues at coordinate 22,336,290 of NC_137014.1, read as the reverse complement.
CACCATTGTTTCATTCCACTGTCTCACTGTACAACCTGACTCCTCCAGGCCTCCCTTACCCCCTCCTTGGCCTACCTAGGCCATCACTCTGAGTTGAGCTTTTATGCTGTCAAGATGTCTCAAGCTCGTCGTTCCGGTCTCTCCCAAGAAGAAATACACAAAGCTCTAGACGATACTGTATCGTCTAAGATGAGTGAAAGTGTGGTATATGCTGATAGCGATGCATCATTAGTGGATAGTGATAGTGAGGATGAGTATTTACCTCCCTAATAACGAAAGTGAAACATCAGAATCTAGTGGTACTGGCAAACGAGTAGAACTGATGAAAGGTGAAATAACTTTACCAACAGTAACAGGGGTTGTTTATGTAAGCATTGAATACGAAAATGTAAGCCTAGAATTGTCATAACTGCATTTTTATTTTCCCCCACCAAATATACGTAAAATCTCTGAAGTCTACGGGATGGGAATGAAAAGTAAGCATTCTTATATACGAAAAAAAAAAAGTATTTCCTTGTGGATTTGAGTGACGATCTGTGAAACTCATGTTTTTTTTTTTTTACCTATTTATTAGTATTCCTTTTTTCCAAATACCTTACTTTTCTGTTACAGTAACTTTTCTCTAATTTCTATACCTTTCATCTGCATTTTATGTTACATTTTTATGCCTACAATATATAATATATCAAGATATGTATATTTTGTGAATAGTTTAGTCTATTGTAAGTATTTTGGTATCTTAGACATGTGTAGTAAATGGATAAGGCTTACGAAAATCGTTCTTGACTAGCCGCGACCGAATTACGTAAGGGCTGTAAAACTCTATGGGGGGAAAAACGTAATTTTCGGCAATGCCCGACATGGGAAAAAAAAACAATCTTCGAGTTGAAAACGAACGTTTTCATGAATGAAACCCATGTTTTTTCAGCATTTCTGGCCCATCTAGCCAATAAAATTTTTTTCCATAGTCCCGACGCTGGGCGTGTACATATAAGCCAAATCGGCCGACGCTGTACGGGTTAACTCCAAGTTGTACAACGGATTTAAGTTGATAAAAAGGACTGGCCTAAGTATAAGTTATGAATAATGCAAAGCATTTATGCAAACTAGGAGCGATAAGTGAAATAAGCTTAATGTGGAGAAATAAAACACGAGTTTACATTACATTAAGCTCAAGAAAAAGAACTTAATTTATTGATTACAATGAGATAAATTTACGTTACATGTTCCAAATGAATTCAAAATAAGGAGAACACACTCACTCACTCACTCAAAAGCTAAACTGTTAAACCTAGGAAAATATGAAAAGAAATACTGGTCAGAGAGTGGGCTAAGTGGGATGAACTGGGCGCTGTTGCTGAGGAAGGACGCTGCCACACACGCTGAACCTCTCGCCGATTCACGCTAGGTGGGGATTCAGGAACTCCCTGTACACATGCTGCTCCAAGCTGGGCCAACGAACCTAGTTCCATGGCACTCTAATCCTGACTGAATTCAAACAAGCGAGGCAAGGGCTGAGGCCAGCTGCTAACTGGTAACGGCTAACAGAAAGAGAGTGAGCGAAACACACCCATAATAAATCACTCAGCGAAAGCGCTAATGTCACGCACAAGGACGATCAATTATGAAACAGTGAAAAATATTCTGAAAACACTTCCGATCGGATGAATACGTGACGGTTGACTGAGTGATACTTATGGGAATTTACTAGAATTTGCGGTATCCCACCAAAGTTTAATGTCACGAGTTTATTTAGGTAGAGAATCGCGCCAACTCGTGACATTACGCCCCATAAAAATCAATTACTTTTTCCTCAGGAAGAAAAAAAATTTCAATTTACATACACATAAATCCTAACTCAGTCACACAAGATTCACACTGTGGTGTGTGTGCTATCCTGCTATGGGAGAAAATCACAGTCGCCCATGAGCATAAAAACCTCGTATTTACCTTAATAGAAGCAAGCTTGAGGAAAAAACTCTGTGACGACAGTGAAAAATTCTGTACTCAGGTCAAACCGAGCGAAAATTTCGCTACATTTACATTAACAACTAATTGTTATGTACGAAGTAGCGTGATGTATGTAATACATGGTGTAGGTGTGACAGTTGTGGTGTAACTGTACCTATGTGTAAAATTACATAATGCAAATCAATAATAAATGATGACGACGAAGCAGAAGAGAAGAGGTGGCAGCATGCATCAGGGACGATCAACTGTACTGCACAACAATGCTGCACCCACCAGTTGCACCTGCAAAATCAGTCAAGGTGGAGCATCAAAAGTGTCATTTCTCTCTCTCTCTGCCTAGCAATCAGTACTTATGTTACAAAAAGTACACTATTTACATTATTAACCAGGAAACGTAGTCAAGGTGTCTCTGCAGGACATCAAACGCTGACCCAGTTTACTGGTTAAACCCTAAACTTAATTAGCGAAAAGACTGGGCGTTTGTGCAGGATATCAAACGCTGCAATTCGCTAAATTAACCAGGGAACGTGGTCGTGAGCGAAAAGACTGGGCGTTTGTGCAGGACATCAAACGCTGGGATTCGCTAATTGAACCCAGTTTACTGGTTAAACCCTATACCTAATTAGCGAAAAGACTGGGCGTCTGTGCAGGACATCAAATGCTGCAATTCGCTAAATTAACCAGGGAATGTGGTCAAGAGCAAAAAGACTGGGCGTCTGTGCAGGACATCAAACGCTGCAATTCGCTAGGGACCCAGTTTACTGGTTAAACTAACTCTACACTCACGATTAATGACGGGAAACTGAGAATCCCTACACAGTCTTGGGCAGGTCACATTTTAACACCCACCGTGGGTGTGAACACTCATGTGGATAACGTGCATTCTCCGGGAATCCTCTGACAGGCCCACAGCTTGAGACGTTCCACAAGGTAATTCATACACAGCCTCGGACTGTCTCTGCAGGGTTCTCGAACCTCCCCCTTAACTTGCGGTACATATGTATGTACAGGCCCTGGACATACTGTGTCCTGTGGGGCCAATGGGTGACGTCAGGTCTGCACCCACTTCACCACTGCCCTGTCTCTCAACTGACTCAGAGATTACGGGTGTGGTTTCAAACGGCACAGGAAGGACATGTCCCTGATTAGTGGTACGTGGATAGTTTTGTGCAGGAACGCACAAAACTATCTATCTCTTGTCCCATCCCTGACCAGAAAGTCAGCACGGATACGGCCCTGGGTCTTCCTTTTGCCCATGTGACCTCCTGAGGCTGAACAATGACCCCATTCTAACACTATTTGGTGGTACATAGCGGAAACGACGAACTGCAGTCGAACCTCACCCTGGGGTGTTCGTGACTCACGGTACAGCCATCCTTGTTTACGAAGGAACTTGGCTTGACCTCCCCATGAATACTTTATCACTCTACCCTTTTGTTTCTTTCGCACGGCAGCAAGTGTCGGGTCAGAATGCTGTTCTTGAACAACAACTTGGCTACACATCAGATCTTGCGGAGATTCAATGGTCACCGAGGTGACACAGTTTGGAGCCTCAGCGATAGCTCGTGTTTCTGCAGCCGAAGTCTGAGTAGCGTCATCTTCAGCGCAACTATCCTTCGCACCGGGAATATTGCCTATGATAAGGTCAAACAAAGGTTCTGGCATGACAACTGCAACTGTCGTACCAGTTTAAAATGGAGATGCCACCTGGATACGTGCCTCGGGGAACAATCTCACTGATCCATCAATAAGGTTAGCTTGGATCTGTCGACCTGTATACTGCTCAGGCCGAACTAGACTCTGCCTGACAGAGCAACCTGAGCAACCATTGTCTCTCAGGACCTTCACAGGAATGTCTCCCACAAACCCTGGCTGAACAAGGAAAGCACTGTCACCAGTGGGAGGGCCTGTGGAGGAAGCAGCCAGCCACTGATTAGGCTGCTGAATAAATGATGCGGCAAACATGGTGCCCTGAGAATTAGATAGTTGAGGGGTCGTACTCACTGTCTGGGGAGATGGAGCGTTGTCCATCTGTGGAGGAGTGTTCACTGTTGCTGTGGGACTAGAGAACTGTGGGGGAGTACCCGTACTGGTAAGGACGTGACCACCGTGCTGCTGCTGAGGAATGAAGGCTACGTTCACCTCCTGCCTCCTATTCACTTGAGCTGGTGCTGAAAAGGACAGTCCCAGCGGTCGGTTGTGTGGCTGATACTGCTGCTGATTAGGGTACCTGTTGTACCTCTTCCACTCAGGCTTCAGAGTGTTTTGCCCCTGGTCCTTCCTCTGCAGTTTTAGACCTTGGCCATTATTCTGAGAACGGCCTTGTTGCTGGGGTTCAGTCTGAGACGGTTTCCCAGATTTATCAGCTTTCCTGTTCCAGGTATGCTGCTTGCAAGTTTGATACCCGTATGCAGTGAAGAATGCATCAGCCTTCTCCACCATTTGGCTGGCATCCCTTAATTGGCAGATCTTAATCTGAGCCATAAGTTCGGCAGGCCATGACTTTTCTAGCTGTGTGCACAGCATAAGGTCGATTATCCCCTCACGCGTGGATGGAGTTTCATCTTTCTCCATCCACTCATCTAAGTAAGCAGTAAGCCGGTCAAGAAACTGAACGGCAGTCTCTTTTTCCTGTAAACGCTCCCTCATGAACTGATTCTTGGCGTCGTCAACTGCAAGACCGTACGCTTTGATGAGTGCGGCCTTCATCATCTCATACGTGAGATTGTCTCCACGAATTCTGTGGAGAATATCGAGGGCAGGGCCCTCAAACAGGCTAAGAAACTGAAGCTGCTTAGCTGCCTCATCCAACTGGTAAAGTTGAGCCATGTCTTCAAAACAAGCTATGTATGGCTCGATTCACTCGCCTTCCTTGTATGGAGGAAGCTTGATGTATGAGGTCGCCATAATATGTGCAGGGATAGCGCTCATGGAGCTTGTGCCAGCTGCACCAGATGTGTCTGATGCCAAGGAATCTCGCTTGAGCTTCAACATTTCAAGTTCATGTTTTTCGCGTGCTTCTCGCTCGGCACGTTCGTGTTCTCATTGTTCTCGCTCATATTCACGTTCTCTCTCACGTTGTTCTAACTCGAGTTCACATTGTTTTTGCTCGTGTTGACGTTCTCTCTCGCGTTCCTCGTGCTGTTCTCGCTCATATTCGCCCTGGATTCTACGCTCTTCGCGAGCATCATTCTCGCGTTGCTGCTCGTAATTAAACCAAGAGGGGACGTAATCCTTTACTTCTTTGGGGTCTGTAAGCCCCATATCTTTAGCTTCGTGTACATAGACGTTGGTAGACATGATGCTAAGTCAATCTAAGTGAACTAGAGACTAAGCACTGACTGCTATTTTGCAATGAAAGATGCCAATAATCGAAAATAAAGAATATAGGCACAGGTTAATGGTGACCAGTTTTATATAGTTAGACTGGTATAGAAAGAAAATTAAACAAAACACTGACTGTGAAAACTATTACTTAAATTTAAAAAATGAATTAATAATCACCAGTAAGATAGTGCCTATAGACTTTAACCCGTCCCGTCCCGGAGACGTGAATTCATGTCCTCACATGATGTGCACTCATATCCCGGAGACGTAAATTAATGCGGCAACATTGCAAGGTCCCTAATTTGCACAATTTTCAATTTTCGCGAGTGATTTTTGGCACGTATACACGGGACACCTTCCTCTACAAGATGCCAGGCAGGGACAATGCCTTACCCAGCATGACCTCCTCCCCCCCCCGCATGACCTTTTCTCAGCAATTCACCTGTTATCAGTGACCTGGCCAGTAAAGCCATGTCATGCCACGGTACAAAATTCAGGGGCAGAGTGATTCCCCAATCGATGACAATGTGGAGGACAAACATTAGAGGAAGAAACAGTCAGAAATGATGATCAGGTAATGTGGCAAAAAAAGGTCAGGAATGGTGATGAGTTAGTGAGTGAAACAATGATTATAATGCCTATATTACCGTTTGAAAACCAATATACTCTCGTACTACATATAAATTCGTACCAGATAAATAAATAAATACCATTTATGAGTGGTGTAGAATAGTTATCCTCCCATAGAACTCGTTTTCCTTGCAGCCAGCCTGATAGAAAACCCAGTAAGGTAATGAGGTACTGCTACTTGTATCAAGTACTTTAAACCTCAGGTGAGCGATTTCTCTATGAATTTTCGATGTTTCTCACCAGAAGTGGATGGTCCAAAAATGTCGGGACTGGGGCGTACCACTGCCCAGAAAACGTCGGGATGGGGCTGGTTAATGATGAATACCTAAGTATGAGTGAGTGAGTATTATCTTGTTAATAACTTTAGAACTAGGAGTTAATATCCTGGTGAGGTCGCCAGATGTCACGGGGTTTTGGGAATATGCAGTATTAAAGAATAATATTCAATAATACTTGAGAACAGGGACAAAGAACTAACTTGTGAAAATCAAGCAATGATTGATTTATGCGGCCTACTTCGCCTATTCTCTAAGGATGAGAATTTATTTATTTTCTCAGCAGTGCACAGCAGAGACTAATTACTCACAAATGCTGTTTGTTAGTACTGCTAGCCTCTCGAGAAGGTGACTCCACCCCTTACAATTAATAACTAATGCTATGAATGATAAGCAGGTTCTTGCTGGTGCATTAACTCCACGTTGGACAACAGAATTAGTTAATAAAAAGGACTGGCCTAAGTACCAGTTATGAATAATGCAAAGCTTTTATGCAAAATAGGAGCGATAAGTGAAATAAGCTTTATGTGGAGAAATAAAACACGAATTTAATACATTAAGCTCAAGAAAAAGAACTGTTAATTTATTGATTACAGTGAGATAAATTTATGTTACATGTTCCAAATGAATTCAAAATAAGGAGAAAACACTCGCTCACTCAAAAGCTAAACTCTTAAACCTAGGAAAATACTAAAAGAAATACTGGTCAGACAGTGGGCTAAGCAGGATGAACTGGGCGTCGTTGCTGAGGAAGGATGCTGCCACGCATGCTGAACCTCTCGCCAATTCACGCTAGGTGGGGATTCAGGAACTCACTGTACACACGCTGCTCCAAGCTGGGCCAACGAACCTAGTCCCACGGCACTCTAATCCTGACTGAATTCAAACAAGCGAGGCGAGAGCTGAGGCCAGCTGCTAACTGGTAACGGCTAACGGAAAGAGAGTGAGCGAAACATGCCCATAATAAATCACTCAGCGAAAGCGCTAATGTTGCGCACAAGGACGATCACTTATGATACAGTGAAAAATGTTCTGAGAACACTCCCAATCGGGTGAATACGTGGCGGTTGACTGAGTTATACTCATGGGAATTTACTAGAATTCGCGGTTTCCCACCAAAGTTCAAGTCACGAGTTTATTTAGGTAGAGAATCGCGCCAACTTGTGACAAATACCTTGTAGCGCAAGGGAGAAGGGGATATAAAGGAGGGACTGCAAGCGCAAGAGAAAAAGAAGGAAAGGAGGGACAGCTGACAAGCGGCAAGGGATTGACTCGGGACTGAAGGGACTCCAAAACCCATTAAATATCGCCCACATCTCTGCAGCCTGCAGGCAGTACTCCCCTATGGAGTTCTCATTATAAGTACATTCAATTAGAAACGCAGAAATATAGTCGGATGATCAGTAACATTCACATATTATGAGACGGTTACCTTAAAATTCTTCCCAGCAGCTTCACTTAATTACTTTCACGTCCATGAGGTGCATACAACATAGTTTTGTAACATCAAACAGGGGCTAGGTAACTAAATGGTCAAATTTAATTTGGAACACCTAACCAACACCGATCCCTCCTCCACAATGTTTGGAGGAGAGGGTGGGAAAGAGAGCGATGAAGACAGTGGAATGAAGAGGTTACCATATGGGTAACTATACTTGGTTTCACGAAGTCTGATGCACTGATTTTGCCAGCCGAGGACAGGTGGATTTGGTAACACTGCACGATGCACTCGGGCTGTGATTGGTCGATTTCTGTTATGTTTGAACGTGCACCAAATTGACTTTGTATTCCAACTAAGGCCCTCATTGATTTGTCAGATACCGGAAAATACAGATACAAACTAAAACAATGATATATTTAATATTAAATAAGTGCCTTTTTAATTACTAGATATAAACCTGAACGACAGTGATAACAAAAAAAAAGTAAAGTCGCGACTGGATGCATACGAACACAGTTAGCGACTGTGGTGGGAATTCAGACGTTCATAGCGAGGTGGTTCCGAGGTCCTGTTATGGCTCGAATGTTTTTCCCACCACCACTACAAAGTGTCACAATCTACAGTCTATACCATGCCCTTCATTACCTCATCTACTATTATACAACCTGACCCTAGATACACTTAGCTTATCTTCTAATGATTATTATTAGTGTGAGCACACACACACACACACACACACACACACACACACACACACACACACACACACACACACACCTCAGTGGGGTCAATACATGCTGTTCTTAATACATATAGTGTACATACATATTTTCATCACCTTCATAGGTAACAGTAGCTTTAAAAATCTGCATTTGTTTGTATTCCCAGTCAGATTCAGTAATATTATTTCTTACATGAATAAGTTTGATGTTTGATTTTCCCTAACATATTCGTATCCTAAGAGACAGACATACATACAGACAGACGGACACCCTATCCCTGGTCACCATGCATCCTCTCCTCAAGGATGTCTCTCTGTCCCCTCGACAGAGAGCCGGCAAAGTAATGGATTAAAACATCATAGAATGAACCGAATTTTTGTTAATGGTGGAAGAAAATAAAATAAAAGCAAAACCCATGAGAAAATAATAGTTGAACTCTGCTGCTATAACACTGTAAAACCGCTTGCGGTGTGAACGAAATCAAACATAATGAAATGAATTTAAACAAATAAATCACTCGTTGACTCTTGTTCGTATGCTCCAGTTGCAACTTTACTTTGTTTTTGTTATCATTGTCGTTCAGGTTTATCTCTAGTAATTTAAAAGGCACATATTTATCATTAAAGATATCATTCTTTTTATTTGTATCTGTATTTTCCGGTATCTAACAAATCAGTGAGGGCATTGGTTGGAATACAAAGTCAATTTGGTGCACGTTCAAACACAATGGATATCGACCAATCACAGCCCGAGTGCATCGCGCAGTGTTACCAAATCTACCTGTCCTTGGCTGGCAAAATCAGTGTGTCAGACTCCATGAAACAGAGTATAGTGTCAATTAACACTGGCAGCCTTGGGGTTGTTCTGTCATTTGAATATGTAATTATATTGCTTGATGCTAATCGGTCCCCAGATTGAAGTTAAGCCTGTCCTGTGTGTGTGTGTGTGTGTGTGTGTGTGTGTATATATATATATATATATATATATATATATATATATATATCACGGGGGATGTGAATTTATGAATTATAAATGCTTCATATTACTTGAAAAAAGAGAGGGAATTGACTTGTGAAAATCAAGTAGTAAGTTTCACATTATACCGGCATACTTTGCCGATTCTATAAGGACGAGAATTTTAAAAAATTCTCAACAGTACACAGCAGAGACTAATACTCTCGAGTGCTGTTTGTTAGTACTGCTAGCCTCTTGAGAAAGTGACTCCATCCCTGACAGTCAATAACTACTACTAATCATAATGAACAGGTTCTTGCCGATGCTTAACTCCTGGCTGGCACAATGGATTTAAGTTTGATACAAAAGAACTGGTCTAAGTACCAGTTATGAATAATGTAAAGAGTTTGTGCAAACTAGAAGTGGCAACTAAAGTAAGCTTAATGTGGAGAAATAAAACACGAGTCTGATTACATTAAGCTCAAAGAAAAGAACTGTAAATTTATTTATTACAATAAAATAAATTTATGGTATATGAGTCTCAAAATGAATTCAAAAGGGGAATTAACGGTCACTAGGGGACATGAATTCAAATAACAAAGAGAATACACTCACTTGCTCATTCAAAAGCTAATCAAACTTAAGCCTAGAAAAAAAAAAAAAAAAACGAACAGAAATACTGGTCAGTGGAGGGGAGCTGAACGAAAGACTGGGTGCCTGCATGATGAACACCAAATGCTGCTATTCGCTGCAAGCCTGCTTCGCCAATTCACCATCTAGGTGGATATTCAGGAATTCGCTGTACAACAGAGGCGCTGCTCTACGCTGGACACAAACGGTCCTATCCTTGAGGTGACTCAAAGCTGAGTTCAAACAAGGGAAGGATAAGAGAGATGGCCGTGTTTGCCAGACTTCAGCGGTCAACGGAAGGAGGGCGAACGATAAAGAAATGCTATAAATCACCCAGTGAAAGCACTAATTTCGTGCATAAGAATGGTCACTTTTGAAACAGTGACAAATGTTCTGAAAACCATCCCGATCGAAATGCATCCAGAGACGGCTGAACTGAGTGATACCCAGTGGGAATTCCACTAGAGTTCGTGGTTTTCTCACCAAAGCACAATGCCATGAATTTGTATAAATACACTCACGCGAATTCGTGACTATATATATATATATATATATATTGTTACATAGCCTATGATTTCATCATCCTTTGTGTAATTTTAACGCACAGTATGCTGCATGTTTGATCACGAGCGTGTTCTGCCTCAGTTCCCCCCTTCTACCGTTATAGTAGAGTAAGTCGTCATTTCTGGAGTTCAGACCAGGATTGTCAACTCTTTGTCCCCATGGCTTCATTTGCGCGTCCTTCTTACAAGTTGTATCAAGCTCTGCCGGCCCCTATATAATGAGCTCAGTCTCTGCATCATCGCCACTTAGATCTGCTCCTCATTTTGTTCACATCTCTGTCCTCCCCTGTACAGTTATTATTATTGTGAGTGCTCAAGAAATCTCCAAACATCTAGCAGCTGTGTGTAATTTGAGTATAACTGTTGTATTTTTTCTTGTACTGTATAGCATAATTTTAAGTTGTAGGCCTAGTGAAGTTTTTGTAATTCATGTAGGGATCTTTATGTCCATCAGTTTTAATATTATTTTGTATCTGTAATAATTTATCTTGCATTCACTGAGTATTATCTGGTATCTCATTTTATCAGGGCTGACTTAGATAAATTTACTCTTGCTAATTTCGTGTTAATAGAGGCTATTGCAGTTAACCATATATTTAACCTGTTTATTTGCCATTACATTATCCTTATGAGTCCTGAATGTTTTGTAGTTAGTTTGAGCATTAAACTTTAACTTGTAATTTTACCTAACTCTTTTGTTTTGAACCTGGAACTTTACGGGACAGTAGTGACTCTTAGTATTCTCACTTAAAGTGTACGTTATCTTTCTCTGTTCCGTAACATAAATTTGGCGACCTCTCATCAGGATATTCAGGATATTATCATAAGGATATTGCTCGATATTTTGTGACTGTTACTTATTCATGATGTCTACTATTACTACGCTTGATGAAGCCAAAGATTTTTTGTCAAATGTGCAAACAGTGTGTGATGTAGAAAACAGAACAAAGAATGAACTTAAGCTTGTTGCTCAACAATTGGGAATTGCTGTTCGCTCTCATCATTCTAAAGATCAGATTGTTGACATGATTAATGAAAGTTTGTTTAATGTAACTCCTCCAAATGAGCAAACGCAGATTGAATTAGCTAAGTTACAGCTAGCCCTGAATGAGGCTCGTGTGAAGGAAACTGAATTTCAAGCACAGGCTAAGGAGGCTGAATTTCAGGCAAATGCTAAGCAGGCGGAGTCTCAGGCTCGTATTCAGGAGGCTGAATTTCAGGCAAATGCTAAGGAGGCGGAGTCTCAGGCTCGTATTCAGGAGGCACAGATACAGGCACAAATTGAACTTGCCAGGATTCAGGCAGACCATGAGTATCGCATGAAACAAGGTGGAACTGGATCATCTAGCTCTGATGATTTTGATGTGGCTAAAAATGTTAAACTTGTCCCTCCTTTTAATGAATCTGATTTAACAAAGTATTTTCAGTTGTTTGAGAGGGTAGCTACAGGTTTTAATTGGCCAAAGGAGTATTGGCCAGTACTCCTTCAAACTGTTCTCACCGGTAAAGCTCAAGTAACTTATGCATCTTCGCCTCAGGATCAATCTGATAATTATGATGTAGTTAAGAGCTTGATTCTTAAGGCCTATGAGCTTGTTCCTGAAGCCTATTGAGTAAAATTTAGGACAACTTACAAGCAAGATAAGCAATCCCATGTTGAGTATGCAAAAATCAAAGAAGATCTGTTAGAGCAGTGGTTAAATTCTAAGAATGTAGATTCTGATTTTGGCAAATTTAAGCAGATGATTTTGCTGGAGGATTTCAAAAGGTGTATTAGTAAAGATGTAAGCCTATATCTTGATGAGAAAAGAATAGATAATTTGTCTGATGCTGCAGTTTTAGCTGATGAATATGTTCTCACTCACAAGAGATATTCTAAAGAAAAAGGGAAAGCTGAGAGTAAGTACGTTGCCTCTACTCAGAGTACAGGTAACAGGAAAGAGAATAAAGATGATGTTTCTCAGGAAGTAAATACCAGCTTCACCTCTAGATTTCAGAAAAGTAAATGTACTTATTGTAGTAAGCTTGGTCATACTACGGAGAGATGTTTCAGGAGACAGCGTGATGTGAACAAAAAGGAGTCTTTAAATATTCAATCAATTGGTCTAGTGTCCACTCTTGAGAGTTCCCAGAATTCTTTAACTGAGTTAACTGAACCTGCTTTGAGGGGTAACTTAAATTCTCATGATGGAGCTCCTCTTTTGAGCAGTAACGTGGGTGACACTCTCAAGAGTTCATGTGCTAATTTCCTGTCTGATGGTTTTGTCAGTCCTCTGGACAGTAATGACAGGAAATCAGTTAAAATATATCGTGATACAGGTGCTTCCCAATCCCTTATGCTGACCAGTGTTCTAGGCTCTAATGTTAATTCCTCTGATGAAACTGTAATCTTACAAGGTGTAGGGAATAATTACTTCTCTGTCCCTCTGTGCAGAGTGAATTTAGAGTCTGGTTTTGTTAATGGTTCCGTTATGGTTGGGTTGGTTGAGACACTCCCAATGTCAGGTGTAACTTTCTTACTTGGAAATGATATTGGTGGAAGTCAAGTGTGTCCAGCTCCTCAGTTGTCTAGTGAGCCAGTGGCTGCGTCCCAGGATTGTGATGTCCCTGATGTGTTCCCTGCATGTGCTGTCACTAGGGCTAAGTCTAAAGTTACTGGTGATATAGAGGATAATGATGATGATGATGTTATCCTAGCTGACACTTTTCTTGCTAATTTGGACCACTCACCAGATGAGGCAGTACCCCGTAGTGTTGATAATTTGTCTCGTCAAGAGTTGGTTGAGTTGCAGGTTGCTGACCCTGAGTTGAAAGGTCTAGCTAACTCTGCTTACAGTGAAGAAGAGTCAGCCGGTGCTTCAACTTGTTATTATGTAAAGTCAGGAGTACTTATGAGGAAGTGGAGACCCCCAACAGCATCAGCCGACTGTGAATAGGAGGTTGTACATCAAGTTGTCATCCCTCGTGTTTGTAGGCAGGATATCATTCGAGTGGCTCATGATTCCAGTTTGGCAGGACACCTTGGAGTGAGGAAGACTGTGGCACGCATTTTGAAACACTTCTACTGGCCAGGTATCTTCAGGGATGTTTCCTGGTATTGTAAGTCTTGTCACACCTGTCAAGTTGTGGGGAAGTGTAATCAGACCGAAAAGGTTGCACCTCTAGTTCCCATTCCTCCTTTTGAGGCGCCTTTCGCCCGTGTGTTGGTGGATATTGTGGGCCCTATTCCTAAGACTTCTTCAGGATTTTCTTATGTGTTGACCATGATTGATATTGCTACTCGTTATCCTGAAGCCATTCCACTTAGAAACATCTCAGCAAAGTACGTGGTTAAGGAAATGCTAGGGTTCTTCACAAAGTTTGGTCTGCCCAAGGAGGTACAGTCAGACCGGGGAAGTAATTTCATGTCGAACGTTTTCAAGCAGTCTCTGAAAGAGTTGGGCATCACCCAGATCACGTCTTCAGCTTACCATCCCCAGACCCAAGGAGCGTTGGAGAGATATCATCAAACACTCAAATCGATGCTCAAGAAATACTGTTTGGAACATCAGAAAGACTGGGATAAAGGTCTTCCATTCGTTGTGTTTGCTGCAAGAGAATCTCCAAATGAATCACTGGGCTTCTCACCTTTTGAACTACTGTTTGGCCATGAAGTAAGAGGACCCCTTAAGTTACTCAAGGAATGCTGGCTGTCGGAGGAAGATGACATCAACCTGCTGGAGTATGTGATGAAGTTCAAAGAACGGCTGTCCACTGCTTTACAGCTGGCGAGAGAGAATTTAGGAGCTGCTCAGGAGAGGATGAAGACTTGGTATGATAAGAAGTCCAGGTTACGCCACTTTCAGCCAGGAGATCAGGTTTTGATTCTGCTACCAATTCATGGGCAACCTCTTCAAGCCAAGTTTAGTGGCCCTTATTTCGTGGAGAAGAAACTCAGTGATGTCAACTATGTCATCACCACACCAGATCGTAGAAAGAACAAGCAACTATGTCACATCAACATGCTAAAGTTGTATCACAGGCGGGACGAAAATAACCCAGTCTGCACTGTAGCTGTTCCACCCGAGTCTGCAAGTGAAGCTCTCCCATGCAGTATGAACCTGAGTGATAGTTTGGGGAAGAATCCTGATATCATGAATGATCTCCAGACTAAGCTTTCTCATCTACCTCCCGAGGAAAGGCAGGAGTTTTCGGCATTACTGCAGGAGTACCCGCAAGTGTTCCGTGCCACTCCAGGAAGAACTACTGTGTTGATGCATGATGTCGATGTTGGAGACGCAAAGCCAATTAAACTGCCTCCTTACCGTGTGAATCCAGTGAAAGTTCCTCTCATCCAGAAGGAGGTTGGCTACCTGTTGGACCACAAGATGATTGAGCCCTGTCAGAGCGAGTGGAGTTCTCCTGTCACTCTGGTCCCTAAGCCAGGTGGGTCACAGCGGCTTTGCATTGACTACAGACGTGTTAATCAGATAACCAAAACAGACACTTACCCTCTCCCTCGTGTGGAAGATTGCATAGACAAGATCGGAAAGGCTAGGTACATAAGTAAGTTTGATTTGTTAAAGGGATACTGGCAAGTACCTATGACTGAACGTGCTAGGGAGATCTCATGTTTTGTAACATTAGGAAAGACATTTGCATGTTCTGTAATGCCATGTACAGATTGTTTTAGAGTGATAAGAAATTTCCTTTGTAAATTTCTTTTTCTTTGTGGGGAGGTGTTACATAGCCTATGATTTCATCATCCTTTGTGTAATTTTAACGCACAGTATGCTGCATGTTTGATCACGAGCGTGTTCTGCCTCAGTTCCCCCCTTCTACCGTTATAGTAGAGTAAGTCGTCATTTCTGGAGTTCAGACCAGGATTGTCAACTCTTTGTCCCCATGGCTTCATTTGCGCGTCCTTCTTACAAGTTGTATCAAGCTCTGCCGGCCCCTATATAATGAGCTCAGTCTCTGCATCATCGCCACTTAGATCTGCTCCTCATTTTGTTCACATCTCTGTCCTCCCCTGTACAGTTATTATTATTGTGAGTGCTCAAGAAATCTCCAAACATCTAGCAGCTGTGTGTAATTTGAGTATAACTGTTGTATTTTTTCTTGTACTGTATAGCATAAGTTTAATTTGTAGGCCTAGTGAAGTTTTTGTAATTCATGTAGGGATCTTTATGTCCATCAGTTTTAATATTATTTTGTATCTGTAATAATTTATCTTGCATTCACTGAGTATTATCTGGTATCTCATTTTATCAGGGCTGACTTAGATAAATTTACTCTTGCTAATTTCGTGTTAATAGAGGCTATTGCAGTTAACCATATATTTAACCTGTTTATTTGCCATTACATTATCCTTATGAGTCCTGAATGTTTTGTAGTTAGTTTGAGCATTAAACTTTAACTTGTAATTTTACCTAACTCTTTTGTTTTGAACCTGGAACTTTACGGGACAGTAGTGACTCTTAGTATTCTCACTTAAAGTGTACGTTATCTTTCTCTGTTCCGTAACAATATATATATATATATATATATATATATATATATATATATATTAGGGTGTTCAGCACTTATACGGAAAAAAATCAAAATTGGATGCTTTGGTGTGCAAAGCATGCAATCGATTCCACTTTACAAACAAAGCATTCAAGCAAAAATTTATGTTTTTTTTTATTAATGCAAAGTCGTGCCTCACTGCCCCTGCATTCTGTAAATCTTACTGATCTGAGTACGTGAAGGGTATGGTGAGGAAAAGTAAAAAATATAGGATGTGGTGCAAAAAGAAACAATAATTTTGAGCTATACAACAAGCATTTTCAGTTTATTACATATGGGATTTTTTGGTCAAGTTGTAAAGGGTTCTGTGGTGCTGCACAACATGAAAGATCAGCTGTCGTTCTTCTTCATTCTTCGTCATACCACTGTTGTAGCCCATTGCCAGTTTGACTGCCTGCTCTGCAGCATCATTGACCACTTTGAGGTGGGCCATGACATCAGGATTGAGGCAGAGGTCACTGATGCTTGTTGGAGTATCCAGCTTCAAACACTGGAAGAGGTTTTTCGACTTCTGATGCCCTATCAATCGTCTTCATGTTCAAACGGCGCAGACCATTATTCCTTGGCAGTGCTGTGGTCATATTTTTCAGTATTTCCTGCTATTCCTCAGCAAAGATTTTGTCAGACTACAGGGCTAATGGAGCCAGGTCCTCACTGAGGTACCAGAGGTGGCTTTTGACTTTGTCCAGTGCCTTTTTGCTACAACAGGATCCACCTCTGAATTCTTCAAATTTCTTCAGGAAATTGAGGTCATTGATTGGAGCGTTGACAGCATTTGGGGCTTCAAACCAGTGCTTCACATTGATGGTGACGAGGAAGACAGATGAGTTTGATGGCCTCCTTTTGTTGCCATGCAAAAGGGATAGGAGGCTGCATCCTTCAGTTGATTTACGAAAAGAAAGATCTTGAGGCAGTAAAGGCATTTGGCCATCCAACGTGCTCTGTGATAGGCACCTGGACAGTGAAAGGTCATCCGTGCTGGCTTCTTGCTGAGGAAAGCCAAAGACAGCTGGAGGAGCTCAAGGTAGTCATCACAGGGTTACACACGATCCATGTGGCTGAGTATGTAGTGTTCAACGTCCTCGGCTGTGTTGGCAATCCACGACTGAGATTTTTCATCTAGGTCATTATCGTAGGGATCGAAGGAATCTGTGTCAGTTTTGTTCCGAACTCTTTGAATCGACTGAAGAGAGGAATTTCAGGACCAAAAGAAGAGAAAAAGAGGTCATAGATCCCTGCCACTCTGAGTTGGCACCTGTGGTGCCTGCATGCCAAGAACACCAGTGGGACTTGGAAACCTCTTTCAATGATAAAGCAAGCTCCACTGTGAACCTCGGTGTAATATCAAAACAGAGCTCTGAAATCCAGGGCTTCACTTCCGGCCATTCATCTAGAGTCCTTAGCACTGCCGCTCCCATTGCTTCGCCTGTTCCAGTAGGGATCTTAGGGATCTCCAGGATCTTCTCCGTAAATCACAGTAACAACAATTGCCAGGTGATCACTGCAGCCACTACCATCAAAATGGAGAATCAAGGGTGTTTGTGGCTGGAATTCTTTTATGATCTTTTCAGCGATCTCAGTCCTTGATTCTTTCTGAACAGAGTGGAGAGATCCGACAGACAACATGTGTCCCCCCACGTCAATCCCTGCTGCGATCAAGGCGGGAGTTACTACTTGCTTTGCAACTCGTGTTGAAATGCCTGTCTGATCACATGCAGCAAGAAATACAGGGTCATCAGTAAGCTGCCTTCGCCTGGGATCCAAGTGTGGAACTTTTAGAGTGAATGAAGTAAACAGCCCTGGAACTTCTTCATTGTCACCTTCATCCTCAGAATTACTTGATGATGTGGATGTTTCTACCTCTCCTATTCCTCCCTTCTCCAGCATTTTCTTTTTTTCCTTCTCGGACTTCAGACGTCTCTTGTCTTCTTCCTTTTGTCCTTGCCCTTCATTCTGGTCTTGTACATTTTGTCTTCAGTGCCAATGTACATTTTCCTGCTGGTACGCTGATCGATCAGGAACTCCTTGTCCTCCTGCATCTTTGGCCAAGTGAACTAGACCTTTCAAGTGGACATCCCTGTAGTGAGCTTCTTTTTGTTTTTGAGTCTTCCCACCTCGAGCTGTATTCTGTACCACGTTATGGTATTTCTCATACTCCTTTTTCAACTTTTGTACAGCATGCCGCTTTTCAACCATGGGAATGGATGTTTTGACCCATACTGCCATTGCTTCTTCAGCAACCAGTGACAATGATGTTGGCAGATCCTTCTTCCCCACATTCAGAAATTAGAAAAGTCATTGAAAGACATTTCCAATCGCTGGCAGCTGGCTCAAATTCAACAAACTGTCTTTTCAAGCATCATCATTCAGGAATACAGTGGTTATGGACCTTGTACTAGCCATCTGAAAAGAAATAACATGGAGTTGTGGGAGAAAGTATGACTAACCTCAATCACCAAGAAACCAAAATATACTGGGGTCGTGAGGTATGAGTTTGAGAAGGTCAAAGAAAATTGCAAAGTATGGTGCAGTCCCCACCAGTGATGGAGCTGAACAAGCACTTTGCCCTTCAAGTTCCTGTAGGTTCGATTTTTCTAAACACCCTAATATAGTAAGATAGATAGATTGATAGATATATGTATATGTGTAAAACGTTTGAGCCAATGTTGTTAATGTTTTTGAGTCCTACGAGGAAAATTCATCACAGCAAATGTTGCGTCCGACAATGAGAGAGTGGGAGGTACTGAGGAGGAAACCTCTTATCTTTCAGAATCACGTGGAGTCATTACCTGACCGCCTTCAAGATGAGATTGCCAGCAATGGTCTCTGGACAAGATACTGGGTTGAATATAATTGGCAGACTTATTTTGATTTAATTTCATCCAATGATTTATTGTTTTCATGAAATAATATTATATTTTTTTTTATACATTTAGCCAAATAAAAAAAAGGAATATTATTTATTTGTCATATATAGATCACACATGTCATATTGAAGAGAACATTATTTTATAATGTTATAAGGACTAAATATTTTGTCAGAGGAAAACTTAATGCCAATTATTTTGGTTTTGTTCTATGCCTACCGATAATGAGAAATATTAAAGCTGAAACATTATCAACTTCTAATGACAAATATGTTAGGCAAAAAGAAACCCTCATAATTGATTACCATGCCATTCCTGTATTCATTTTCACCACATCAGAAAACATGTCCTATGGAGTGATTGCAGTGAATTTTCTTGGACAAGATAGAAGGCGATAAAACCGTGGTGAGATATGTGTTGGAATCAGCGTCGTGCTCATCAAGCAGCTATATCGCACACAGTAAACATCCTGGCAATCAACAGTGAATGCCTGAAGTGATGTACAAATAAACTGTGCAACATATCAAAGTATGCATATAATCTAAAAGCCCGGCGACACTATTGGGCAGTGCCCGGCGGGCACGAGTGGTAAGCCTGTCATCGAACACGTTGTGGCAACTTTGACAGGCAAACCAGCGGACAGCCAGTGCAGGTAGTTGAACGAAATCACCAGACTCTTCCCCGTGGTTTGGTGCTGGACATGGGCTGACGACCCTGCCATTCGTAAAAAGTTACATCTGGGTCTTTAACCAGATTGTTTTCTTCTGCACTCTTGTTTCTTTTTGCAACAAGTAACATGCTATACTGAGCTATTTTGTTCTTTTCAACTGTGGTGCTCATGGTGATACCGCAGTCAAGCGCTGCCGACCACCTACAGACTATTGGCCAACTTTACTGCCTGACCAGCTACTCAGCATTGTGGACATCACAGTCATGCCCAACTGACTGTGCTCAGTGAGGGCCCAGTCCTCCAGTCACTGCCCGATAGTGTGGACGGGACTTAACAACTTTGATCCGGGGACTAACTTGCGTCACCGATCACCTACAGCCAATTGGCCGAGTTTACTGCCTGACCAGCTACCCAGCATTGTTGATATCACAGTCATGCCCGACAGACTGTGCCCAGTGAGGGCCCAGTCCTCCAGTCACTGCCCAGTAGTATGGACAGGGCGTAACAACTTCGATCTGGGGACTGACTAGCATCAAGCAATATAATTTCATATTCAAATGAGGGAACAACCCCATGGGTGCCAGTGTTAAGTGACACTAGTTACCTATTTGGTAACCTCTTCATTCTACTTTGATCGCATTCTCTCCCACCCTCTCCTCCAAACATTGTGGAAGAGGAATCAGTGTTTGTTAGATGTTGCGAATTAAAACTGGATATTTGGTTACCTAGTCCGTGATTGATGTTACAAAACGATGTTGTATGCATCTCGTGGACCTGAAAGTAAATGGGTGGAGCTGCTGGGAGGAATTTTAAAGTAACCGTCTCATAATATATGAATGTTACTGATTCTCCGACTATATTTCTGCGTATCTAATGCAATGTATTTATAATGAGACGAACCCTGTATGGGAGTACTGCCTGCAGAGATGTGGGCGATAAACGGTTTTGGCGTCCCTTCGGTCCCGAGTCAATCCTTCTCCGCTCCTCGGCTGTCCCTCCTTCCCTTCTTTTTCCCTCGTGCTTGCTGTCCCTCCTCTCTATCTCCTTCCTTGTGCTACAAGGTATTTATGGCCTAGCACAGTCTTTTCCTTTCCTATTTCAATGTATCATATTGAGATGACAGGTAATAAGGTAACAAAGAGTTTAGTATAAAGTTACTGCAGATGCATTTTAATAGATATCTAGTGTCACAGAGGATGATAACCCTAGAAATTGAAGAAATAGAAAATTAGTATTTGATTCGTTAAAGAAAGCCTTGCTGGTTCTCTTTGTTAGAGGTCAAGATCTATTGGTTCATTTCAGCAGCTTCGAATATCATGAATAAATTAAATTTCCAGTTAACATGTTGCTGTTCTGTGCCATGTTGCCAGCTGTGTTGTACAGATTGCTAACGCTTATTACTCTTTTATACTCCACGTTCGTTCTTTAGATAATGTAGTATTCTCTACAAATTGCTTCATACCACTTATCAATAATTTGCCTTCAGCTCAACATAATATGATGAGATGTTTGCTTCACCACCACTGAAAAGCTCAGCCAATCACGTTCCACCTGACACAGGCTCTAGGTTCTGATTGATTCATTCATAAAGATACATGGGCTTACTACAGGGACCGCCAGATGTCTCCATATACTCCAATATATTTTTTCGCACTTACTACTTGTTCAGCTGTAGGACTGAAATTCCATAGCCCTAGCTAGTACCTATTGCATTCTTCTGGATTGTGTCTGCTTCATTTGCACTTTCAACTCTGCACTATCAAGAGCATCGATGAACTGGTCCTTCAGAAGAATAGCCAACAGATTAGGTGCTGCTTCAGAGTATGCCTTATGTGCCATACACTCCAGATCATGAGCAAGCTGTTGAAGGGATTCACCTCAAGCCTTACACGGGTCTGGAATCATACCCTATAAACGTTAGTCTGGTACACGGTCCCATATCTGCATTCCAACACTTCAACCAGGGACTGATAACTGTTTTTTTCCTCCAATTGCATCTGCCCAAGAATCTCCATTGTGGCATCCTTAAGGCTAATAGCTAGCTGCACTTCCTTCTGCCTATAATCACAACCATTCTGATCATCAAGTAGCTCAAACTGACGTGGTAATCTTCCTCCTATTTGCTCTCAGATTCCTGAGGTTTCTTTTTAATTGGTCTCCCATTATAGCCACGCACTTCACTGGTTTGGGGCCTAAAAACTGAGGCAGCGTAACTAAACCCAGGACTCAAAAATCCTGCATTTTGATTACTCAGCCCCGTAATGAAGTCTTTAGGTGCTTGGGATTCATCAAGATTCAACATACATTGTCCATTTTTTTATATGCTCCTTGTTCACTAACCTGAGGCTCAGCAGTGCAAAATTTCGCTACAGCCTCCATTCTCTCGTTAATTGTCTTTAACTGGTCGCCAATATGCTGTCTGCAGTCCATCACATTTCCCTCGCTAACTATCTTCGACTGGTCGTCTAGATGCTGTCTGCTCTTCATCAGTTCATTGCTTACCTCACACTTCTGCGCTGTAGCTCAGCATATACTTCCTCCTTCAACTGTTGCTGTTCTTCCTTCATTTCCCCCAAGAAAGCATGTAGCTGTCCTTGCATCCTTAGTTGCAGGTCCTTCTGTTGCTCCTTTAATGCCTCTTGAAATCGTTCATATCGTTCTTTCTGTTCTTCAGTTTGTGGCACTAAATGTTCATATTGTGCTTGTAGTTTTTCTCTGAGTTATTTCTGTCCTTCATCCTGTGCTTGTAGCTGTTCACTTTGGTCTTGTTGTTGCTCATTGATTTCTTTGGTAAACTCTTTTTGTCCTTCACTTTGTGCTTGTGGCAACTTCATAATTGCAGCCAGAGACACTTCCTCCTGCCCAGCTTGGCAGGTGTCTGTATACCTTCCGACTCCATGACGAAGATTGGACTCACTACAGCACTTTCCGATCCCAACTCCTGACACCATATGTTATATCCTCAACCCACACTGCCACAGGCTCCAAAAGCAGTAGTTCTGTATAGGAAGGATGTTGCCCTGTAAGTTGGTCTTCCTAGCGGCAGCCTTTAGATGTACAACAAGAGATCAGCTAGGGTGTTGTATTTAAACAAGAGCTTCTTACATTCATTGTCTTTATTTAGCAAATAATTACACTATCAACTTCGCAACTCCAGAGCTGCACTAACTTCATAAGGCCATGAGTACAATTAAAATTGACTGAATCCACTCTGTTCTCTCTCCCATCCTTATATAATCTTGCATTACACTTGCATCTTCTAGTTTACTTCAGCACCTACAGTTACTAAATCGAAGACATCCGAAACACGCCAGAGTTTTCTTATATATCACAACACTCTATATGCTTTAGCTTACGAATTGAACTTAAATGTGAATATTGCATAATCATCCAAATAAAACATTATAGAAAAAAAACGAATAAAATTTAATGAATAACTTTATGAAATGCCTCCACTTAAAACATCAGGCTATCTGGCAACTCTGACTCGTAACTTCAGATTCGAAAATGAACAGGAATTGTCCAGAACCACCCAACTAACACTCTTACGTCATAACAGTATAAAAATGCATCAGCTGATTGAAGGGAAGAGATAAGCTGTCTTGTACTGTATATAATGATGACTGTTTTGCTGCAGATGGGTAT
Organism: Coenobita brevimanus; assembly: GCF_032717465.1. Taxonomy (NCBI): domain Eukaryota; kingdom Metazoa; phylum Arthropoda; class Malacostraca; order Decapoda; family Coenobitidae; genus Coenobita; species Coenobita brevimanus. The sequence continues at coordinate 22,313,045 of NC_137014.1, read as the reverse complement.
ATAATGATGACTGTTTTGCTGCAGATGGGTATACAGTAGAGCAAGTAGATAGCATATTACTCTGAAGTGCTGTTGAGTGTTAATTTCAGTATCGTAATGTTGGTCTCATGGAAGTGTTATTGTAGTGCTGCTCCTACTGAAGCGTCGCTGTGGGTTTCTTTCATTTTTTTTGCGTTGCGTTGTTGCAGGTTGAGATGGAGGGCCTGACGGGCAACATAAGTTTCACAGACGAGGGCAAGAGGAAGATGTATTCGCTGGACGTGGTGGAAATGACATTCAACAGCCAGGCAGTCAAGGTAAGTGGTACATTAACAATTTATCTTTAAGCATTCATTTTTATGTCTTTCTTAATATATGTTTTAGCCTGTTGCTGCAAATGACATTTCTTCTGCGCTTGAGTCTTTTGTGTACGGTTGCAGAAAAAAAAAATGTGATAAACAGTACAGAGAGTAATGGCTGGAATTCCAGTAATTCTGATCTAAAAAATTAATAGGTATTATTGTCACCAACCATACGTATTTGATTATATCCTGTGAACACTTCTTCCAGATATGTAACTTAGGTAATATATATTTTTTATTGTTATTTCCCTTTAGCTTTTCATATAATAGCTCGGAAAGTTCTTCTTCGTCTGTACGTTAGGAGCATTTCAAATTATATTTGTAAATCTGTTTACAGCTTTCCTATTGCTACATTATTTTGATTTTCATCAAACACTTCAGTCCAATAACGTACTTTATGTTGTTATTACTACCCATAGCCGGTTTTATTCAGATCAGGCAGAGGCGTGTCGTTGTGAAGGGGGTAAATGCACAATGAGTCTAATCCTGCCATTACAGGCGATGTCTCTAAAGCTTAATGTTGTCAAGCTGTAGAAAGAATAAGAAAATAAGTCACTGTACCAGAAGAAATGTCTCATTTAGCTCGACCCTACGTCTCCGTGTGTGGTGTTGCTTGGATATGCTTCAAGTAAATAACTTCAGACATAAAGCCAGGAGAGAGAGAGAGAGAGAGAGAGAGAGAGAGAGAGAGAGAGAGAGAGAGAGAGAGAGAGAGAGAGCGTCTCCATGTAGGCTGAAAAATATAAAAGGAAGGATGTTATGAGGGGACGGAGGATGAGGGGAGACGAATATTTTGGTACACGAGGTGGGAGGGATTGCCTTTGGCAGTAGGACAGGAGAGAAGGAGGAACTGAAGGGAATAAAGAGGGAGAAGGATGCAGAAGAGGGAAAAGGAGAGCAATAGGAAGCTAAGAAAGATTAAGAACATGGGAAAGATGAAGGGAAGAGGGAGGAACAGAAGGAAAGAGTTTAGAAAATTTTAAAGGGGAAAGAAAATAACAAAAAAGAGTAAAGGGAGAAGGAGGAGAAGAAAAGCAGGTGGGAGGAAAAGAGTATGCAAGAAGGGGGGGAAGGGATCAAGCTAGATTGTAATATACGCATACGAGGTGCGCGGATTGCAGGTGGGAGAAGGGGAGAGAAGAAGGAAGGGTAGGAAATTGAGGGGAAACGAAGGGAGAAACGGAAAAAGAAAGGGGAGGGAAGCAAAGGAATGAAAATAACGAGGACTATATTACTTGCAGAAGGAGGCGCTGGGGGAAGTGATAGGATGAGCAAATGGTTGGAAAGAGACGGGGGGGGGGGGGTGGAGAACAGGAGGAAAGGAAAGGTGGAAGAGAAGAGAATTTGAAAAAAAAGAGATATCAAAGTATGGAAACAGAAAAAAAAATATGCAAGAATGAAATTAGGAGGAAGAAGTGCTCCGATGGAGGCAGAAATGTGATTGGCTGAAGGCTGTGGTGTATAAACAAAGGAAGCAAAAAGAAGAGGGGAAAGAAAAAGAAAGAAGGAGAATCAAGGAGAAAATGAGATATATGGAAGAGAACTGATGCGAAGAACAAGGGATAAAGGAAGACGGGAAAGAACGAGAAGTAAGAGAAAGGAAAGAAGAAACAAGAGGAGCGAGAAGAATGATGTGACCTAAGGAGCGAACAAGAAAAGGAAGAGGAGGGAAATGAGAAAGAAGAGAAGGAAAGGAAGATGAAAAAAAAAAGGTAATATAAGCTTGGAAGAAAAAGAAGAGAATACGAGCTTACAAGAGCGTAGATCGAGATAAAGGAAGAGAATATATGCTTGGATGACGGTAGATGAAGATAAGAGACATGAGTAAAATGGCGCACAAGGATAAAAAGTAGGATAGCTTCTCCCACCCTCCAAACCCGCTAGCTGATTGTGGCAGGAAATAATGAGAAGGGTCACCATGCAGCCAAGAAAAACTGTCATGGAAATTTCATAGGAAAGAGGAAAAGGAAATTTTATTTTACACCATCTAACTGAAAAAAGAAGCATTAAGCCAACAGTATTTATCAATGTTCTACGATCGTGCGATCCAGGCTTTGAATAATATATATATATATATATATATATATATATATATATATATATATATATATATATATATATATATATATATATATATATATATATATATCAGAAATGTGTTATTCAGGAGTTAACATACTTAGCTGGGGGTCAGATGACAGATACTCATCCAAGCGATTTTTAAAGGTTAGTACTGTATCACAGTTAGCTACATCTGAGGGCAATTTAATCCATATATTTACAGCTCTCTTAAAGAAGAAAAGCTTAGCTTCCTGTGACTGAAGTCTTTTTCGGATAATTTTATGTTCATTACGTCTAGTATAATTTAAGCAATCAACTTTAAGCATTTATTGATAGCCACGTTATCGTGTCGTTTTGATATTTCTAATACTTGAATATTAACTCTCTTTGTAACCTGCGTTCAGTTACGATAGAGATTCTGGGCTTCATACGCTTCCCATATTGTATAGTTTTCATTCTAGGTATCATCCTGATCACCCTTCGTTGTATTCTCTCAAGTTTCTTCACATCATTTTTGTATAATATAGGGACCAGACTTGCACGGAATACTCAGAGTGTGGGTGTACTCGGAATTATATATAAGTGAGGTTGATATTGTCAGATTCATATTCGAATGCTGTACCTATGAATCCTATAAATTTATTTTTTTTAACAGCTTCTGTACACCCTATCCATGGTTTAGAATAATGTGTTATTGTTATTCCTGAGTCTTTTTCATGGTTTACCCATGTTGTAACTGGCCCTTAGATTTTTTACTGCCAATGTTTAGCATCTTTACTATTATTAATGTTGAAATTCAGTTGCCATGCTTGGGCCCCGTTTCACAGTGATCAAGATCTCTCTGAATTGCCTGCCTCTGCAGTGATGTGTTTGCCCTGTTACCAATTTTAGTCGACAGCAAATTTAGAAATCATACAAATGATCTTTTATCAACGTCAATTATGTATATAAAAGAAAAAAGAAAACGATCTAACTGTGAACCCTGTGACACTTCACTTGTAACGTTTGTTCGGTCTGATTCCTTTCCATTTATTACAACACTTTGCTTTCATCCGGCGAGTCAATCTTCCATCCACCTGAACACACTGCCACTGAAACCATGCGCCTTTAGCTTCGGAAAGAGTCTTTTGTGTGGAGCCTTGTCGACAGCCTTTTGAAAGTCAAGACAGGCATCGTCAACAGATTTAGTCTCGTCATGCAGATTCTTGAGGCAGGAGTGATTATTCCGTAAATCAAGTTGAGAATCACTGATGGTATTTGTTTCTAAAGGTTTCACAGTCTCTCATCTGATAATAGTTCCAAACAATTTTCAAACCATTGTCGTCAAACTAATCGGGCGTTAGTTTCTTGGTTGTGCTTTGTTGCCCTTTTTGAATACTGGGGTTACATTTGCATCTGTTCGTGTGGAACCCTACTGCTCTTTAGTTATAAGTTAAAAAGTTCAGATAAAGGCTTTGATATACATTTCTGAAGTCGCTTTAGCACGGTTGGCGATAATCTGTCTGGTCTTGGTGTTTTATATTCCTTTAATTTGCTAATTGCAAGTAGTAAATCGCTTTCACTAATTGTAATATCATCGATTATATTTCCCTCTTGTATAGGCTGGGAAAACGACAGGAATCCTATGTGTACGAGAATTTTCCATTGTAAATACTGATGCAAAGAAAGTACCGTATTAAGAATTTATGACATCAGTTTCATCAGTATGCACTCTGTTATTTGTCATTTAGGGTCTGATTGTTGGAGTTGTTATCGCCTACCTGTAGAAGGCGGAATGATAATGTTTTTGCCTGCCTGTGTGTGTGTGTGTGTGTGTGTGTGTGTGTGTTTTAACATTATATGTCATGAATGGCTTGAGCTGTCAACATGAAACCTTCAGGAGATCAAGATATGGCCAAAATCTTTGCCAAATTCGAAAATGGGCACTCGGGGTCAAGATCAAGGTAACCAAAATGGATGGCAAAGGTCAACTTGTTTTTATCACCTGCCTTTAGCACCATTGTATCTCATGAACGTCTTGATCTATCAACATGAAACCCTTAGGGTACCAAGATAAGGCCAAATTCTTGGCCGAGTTCGAAAATGGGCACTCGGAATCAAGGTGAAGGTCACAAATATGGCTGTCAAAGGTCAACTAGTTTTTGTCAGCTGCCTTTAACACCATTATATCTAATGAACGACTTCAGCTATTAACATGAAACCTTCATGGTATAAAGATATGGCCAAAATCTTGGACTTGGCCAATAGCATATTCGGGCAGACTCCCGAATGCTTTTCTTTCATTGCCTTTTTGTTTCTGATGTATCTGAAAAATTCGCTGTTAAAATTTTTACTGATACTTTTTTGTAAATAACAGAACAGAGGAAGAAAAAACAAATGAATAGAAAACAAATAATCCATACACGAGATTACTGTTGTCCTCCATTTATAAAATATCAGTAACATTTGGACTTGAACAGCTGTTGGGTGAAGTTTGGAGGGAAACAACTCTGAGAAGCAAGTTCCAGAGAGATGCAGTTTGGGGAATGAAAGAATTCTGATAGGCAGAAGTTCTGGAATATGGCTGAGTAATGTTTCGGTCATGAGCACTACCAGATGCCCATGTAGCACGAGGGAAGGCATGGAGAGGTGGCACAATGGACGCAACTTTGTCTAAGCATTTGCCATAAATATATCTGTAAAATAATGCAAGGGAGGCAACATTTCTTTTTACTTATAGGGGAGGTGGTTTATTTATTATAGCAGGGTTATTAATAATTCTAAAAGCTTTGTTCTGAATTTTGTCTAGGTGTTTAACTCCGACACGCTCCTCCCTACGGGGGATTTCGTGTTTTCGGAAAAAACACCCATACCTCAAACCCTAATATCTTCCAAACTGTTACAGCTAGAGAAAAAAATTAAAGATACATAAGACTCACCAACTCTTCCTCTTTCAAATGAAAGTATCCCCACATCTCCAGGTGATCCCGTCGGTGAGTAAGGATAAGTTAAACTTCAAATGGTGGCACAAAGACGCTTGTGGCTATACACATCAACCGACGTTGCTCTGTGCCCAAAATCATGACGGTTATACATGTCAACTGGGTGTGTAGGGGTTAATTCAACCTCTCCACATCCATTCCACGAGGGTGAGCTATATTCAAGCTGAGAGCTCCCCTGACACTTGTAAATTATAGCTAACTGCTCGTCAGTGAAGAAGTTACGGACTCTGTACAATAATCCAAGTTTCTTTGAGGCAGTTTTAGCTAGTGATCTGTCATGAGAGGTCCAGCCGATAGCATTGTTAAGTGAGATGCCAAGAATTTCAGTACTTTGGGGGATGGGAATATTAGTAGTACTGAAGGTAATATGCGAATCTGGCAATATCTGTCTATTAGTAAATTGTATATATTTAGTTTTTCTAGCATTAAATGAGACAAAGTTGTTTTGTCCCCATTCATTGATTGTAGACAAGTCTTGATTTATGGAGATGGTTGTACTGAGTTGAGAGTTAGGGGTATTAGACTTTATAAGTGGGTGTCTGAGTGTAAATGAACTATGAAGTGTTGAGTCATCTGTATATGAATGGATGGGATTGTGGATGACGGATAAGAGATCATTAATGTGAACCGAGAACAGGGTTGGCGCCAGAACCGATCCCTGTGTTCGCCGGCGTTAATGGAGTGGAAATTGGAACATACATCACCTACTTTTGCTCTTAATTTTCTGTAGCTGAGATATGAGGAAGGCAGATGAACAAAAGACTTTAGCCCATAGCAAGGGAGTTTGGATGGCAAGGAATGGTGCCATACTCTGTCGAAAGCTTTAGAAATATCAAGGGCTACTGCATGAGTTTCTCCATGTAATGGTGGATCTTTCGTGGCAAAAACCATATTGTCTATCACTAATTAAGTTGTTGGTTTCAAAATATTTAACTATGTGCTTATTAACTAAAATTTCAAATATTTTACCAAGAGAAAATGTGACAGCTATTTGTCTTTAGTCAGAGGAACTTCTTTTCTTTGGAACTGGGTGGATATTGGGTTCTTTCCATGAATCAGGGAATGAAGAAGTACGTATGCATAGTCTGAATAATTTAGCTAGAACAGGGACAAGTTCTGGGGAACACTTTCTCAAAACAACTGGGGGAATTCCATCTGGGCTTTGTTGGTAGGTAAATTGTCTAGGATGGATTTTACGTATCCTGTCTGTATTTGAAGTGGCAAATTGTGCCTCAAGGTTTTTCTTACTGCGTTTGATTATTTTTTTGGCTTTCCATCAAAGAGTATCATATTGTTATTTTTCCTTTGACTCATTGTTGTACTATAATTTTTGTATGCAAGGTGTATTGCTAACAGACAGTGTTAAATATTGGATTTCCAGCATTTGGGTCTAGAATTTCTGGCAGGCCTTCTGTTGTGCATTGTAATACATAACTTGACTGCATTGTTGAGAGTTTCTGTTAGAAAATGACATGAATCATTGATGTCAAATGTTTAGATGATGGGATGCCAGTCACTGGCATCTGCGGTTGCCTTTAATTGATCAGAATTAGCCCTATTATAGTTGGGCTCACTCTACTACTCGCCTTGATATTGTCTTCGCTGATTGTAAGGTTAAAATTAATTATACGATAATCACGTGTACGAAATTATCCTACAATATAATTTTTCACTCAATTTTCTTATGTGGCTAAGACAAGGTCTAAGATGTTAGCTCCACGTGGTGGATAATTTACAAACTAATACAATGAACTTTCCTGCAAGTTTGTATATAGGTCTGACCGTGTGGGTGAGGATAGGGCTTCTACCCACTTCCGAACTGGTAAATTAAAATAATCAAATATTACAGTGCTTTGCATGCAGAGAATTTGGCGGTTTAGATTTCGTTGTCGATGTTGAGGGGCTGTCAGGGTAAACGATATATTAACCCAAATGTGATATTATGGCATCATGCTAGGTGAGGGTGCTCACCATCCACTTGCTCGATGTAGTACTGCTTTGGGTGTCAGACCTTTTCTCTCTTCCTTCCTTCCTCTTCTTTCTTTCCTTCATTTTTTCCTCTTTCTTCTGCCTACGGGTGACTTTACACTCCCCCCTCTGTCTTTCTTTCCTTCATCCTTTCCTCTTCCTTGTGCCTATGGGTGACTCTACACTGAGTGACTAGCCAAATGGTTTCCTGTACACCAGGAAACCATTTACAATTCTGGGTGGTAACCATATAATCAAATTATGGCGCCTGATGGTTTAGTGGGTAATTAAGACTCTCCAGTCGCACTGAGTATGTGTAGGTTTATATCCAAGGGATGGTTGGGGCTTATTGCTCACGCAATGCCACTCAAGGATGAGTGAGGGGGTCACTCTCATCTTAAATGTCAGGACCAACTTACCTAGCCCCAGGCTTCTACGCTTCTCATGGGACAACATAGAATTGGATGATGGATGGTGATATTATGACCTCATTCATATCTAAGCTGAATGGAAATGCTGGCGGTGTTTTCAATACATGGCTTCGTAATCATGACTGGATGGAATCCTGATTAAATATATAGCATCACACCGCCCCCTGCTCCAGCCCTTCCTTCACTACTGAAAATGTGATAGCCTGGTAAATTAAACCCTGCTAGAAAATCTCTTTGTTTAGTATTTAGCCACGATTCTGTTATACCCGTTGCATCATAATAGTTGGTAAAGATGAGCCTCTAAATCGGGATATTTGTTATGCAAGCAACGCACATTTGCAAAAACAGTTTTAACATATTTTCCTTTTCGATGTGGGGAGCATACGTTACCTACAGTGTTTTCAAATCATATGATATCTAGGTTCACCTCGCGTGATGATTGTTTTTCCCAAGGAAAAACGTACTGCAATATTTAGTAAACGACCGAGACGAGCAGAACCAACAGCATTCAAGGGTAGTCCATCGTTTGAAAGAGCATTCGTTGCTCGCAAAAGTGGTTCCATGTGTCTGTGAACTCCACCCCATCCTACAGTACAAGCAAAATGATTTAACCCTGTTATTTTTACTGAGCATTTCACTGAAGAAGATATTCTTTGCATTAATCCTTGGGCGTAAGCCTGAAATTCAAATGTTATTAGCTTTCTCCTTGTAGCATCGGATCGTCTTACTGAATTTCTCCATCAGCACCTTTGATCAGGTTCCTACGACATCATTGTTACTTGTATGAATAATAAATTTATTGTTTTGTGCGTTCTCAAAAACGTCATCCACAGCCTGTATTGCATAACTACTCCTGCGCCTGGAATACAAAAGCACTTTCATTTAGAGGGTGTCCTGCAACAATACCGGGTATTCCACAATCTGACCATGGATAATGGATAGGACACGAGGAAGAGGAGGAGAGGAGAAGAAGAAGAAGAAGAAGAAGAAGGAGAAAGAGGTGGGCTAGCAGATAAAAAAGAAGGAGTAGGACAAAGGAGAAATAAGACCGCGATGAGAGATGTAGACCTGATCAGTAACAAAATGAGGAGAACGTGAGCAGGAGGAGGAGAAAAAAAGAAAGAAGGAGTTGTGACGAGGAGGTGGAGGAAAGGGAAAAAAAAAAACAGGAGAAACAATATGAAATTTGGAAAAGAAAGTAGAAAAGACAAAGAATCAAAGGAAAATGGGATTTCAAATAAAGAGAGATAGGATCAAAGAAAAGGGAAGAATGGAAAGCGCAGGAAGAAAAACAAAGAAGAGAGCAATACCTAAGATTTGAGAAGTAGAGAGGTAAGCATGAGGAAGAAAGTAAAGTTGGGGCGGAGGGTTTCGATGAAGGAAAATGTTAAAGAAGGGTACAAGTAGGATAGATGGACTAGGATGACAGTTGAGAGGTAGGAGGGAGAGAGAAAACAGTTAAGAGATAGGAGAGAGACAGATCACCCAAGGATTGTAACAATACTGTATGTAGGCCTAATACATTTTTTGGACATGTTTATTTATGATAGATGGGACGGTAGCAAGAGCGTTCATAGGTCTATACGGAAGGGGTTACAGAAAATGTGCGCTGAACGAGAGCACTGAGAGTGGTAAAACGTTCAATACTAACGATTATGGAGAGGTAATACACTTAACAGAGGGAAACGCAGAAAGGAAAAATACGTAATACGAAAGAAGTGGAAGAGAGCAAATAGGCGAAAGACCATAGAGGAAAATAATGCGTAGTACGAAAGATCGTGGAAATGAAAAATAAATTGTACGAAAGAAGTAGAAGAAAACGTGCTTGGTATGAGAGAGAGAGAGAGAGAGAGAGAGAGAGAGAGAGAGAGAGAATGTATGCGGTGAAGAATTAGCATAGAAAAAAATAAATTTTATTTTTCTAAAATTAAAATGAGTAGTACGTAAATGTGTCGCAGGAAAATTATGCTTAGGACGGAATTTTACAGCTGTGAAAATGCGCTGGATGAAAGACTTGAGCACAAAATACGACAGATAAAAGAAAATGCATAGGATCAAAGATAAATACATAAGGCGAAAGCAATAAAAATGAACTGGAGGAAAACCAAAGACAGTGCTAACATGTAAGCACTTAGCTGAGGACAAGAGGAGTACGAAAGATCTTTGTGAAAAATACATTGTGCTAGCGATCTTTCATGGAGATAAAAATGAGTAAAGAAGATTAGAACTGTGGGAAAAATGTATGAAAAAAGTGCCACATGAATAATGTGTAGTAGTTAAACAGAAAAAGTAGAAACATGATATTGATGGAACCATTCACTATCTACCATGAAAGGGTTCGCTGTAGGGAAAATACAAACAGTGAAACATGAAGGTGTGTGACGCCAGCTTTTGCGTGTAAGAGGACCGTTGTGCATATGGGAATATATTTTAATATCAGACCCATATTTCAGTGCTATGCTATGCCCAATAGAAAGAAAAGTTTCTCTCTCTCTCTCTCTCTCTCTCTCTCTCTCTCTGAACAGCAGAACAGCAGAAAGCCAATTCAAGATCCATTATTTCAGTATGTCTAAATACACTGCATCTTAAAGATTAAGGGTCTAAGGCAGAGGAAACAACTGACTGAAGAACAGTTCTCAAGGTTGACCTTTTGCATTCGTGAATGACTAAGTGTATCGGAGATCCCTGGCATTAAAGAGTTAGAAACAAAACGACTCAAGAGTTTACTACCAGAGAGATGCTGCTTGACAACCGGAATGGAAGAAGGATGAAAACAGAAAGTTCAGAAGAACGGTGACTATTGAATTTGCAGTATTAAGAGATAAAAGTGCAACAGTGCAGTGAAGAGAGAGGTTCGAGGGAGTCGGTGAGAGGAGGCGAGTTGATGATATGAAAAGCTTTTGACTCATCAGCTGTTTGAGTGTCCACTGCACGAACGGCCGATCCTAACCGAAGTGGAGAAGATACAGCCTATCGTTGCGTGGTAGAGATTGTATAAATATATATATATATATATATATATATATATATATATATATATATATATATATATGTGTGTGTGTGTGTGTGTGTGTGTGTGTGTGTGTGTGTGTGTGTGCAAGAAAATGACTGAAAGAAGACATTTCACCTTGAAACCTACTCAGTATGAGAAGATTCCTCCCGGTGCATTGCATGCCAAAACAAGAAAAATTCTCGGAATTAATGAATCCTACAACTGCTTGGAATGTCGATTGGAAACGCATGTACTGGTATGAGTTTACACAGAGAAATGTTAGGTCTGTAGGCCTAGAAAACTCTTTAGTACGAGAAGATTGGTACAGGGTAATTGATTGGTGTATATGAATAATGCTGAATTTGAAAATGTTACGAAACATGTTTGGTATGGAGAAAAATTTGTTCGATATATGAAATGAAATATTTCTTCGTGAATAATGAATGTAATGCTCTGAGATGAAGTACTATAACAATACACTGAACTTTGGTTAGTACGAAATAAGATATCCACGATGAAAGCTAAATACGAAACATATACCTACGAAAAACTCTTGTTATAAAAAGAGTACAGGAGAAAATCCGCAAAATAAAGTTACTTGGAGGTGGTGGACGAATGGTTAGAAAAGCAGTCTACTGTATGAAATAACCTGAGTTCGATCAATAACCTTTCAATCTGATGACGTCTTTTCTAGAGTTTACCCTTACCATTTACACATGATACTATTCAACTTTGAAAAAATTTCCATCTAGAGAGTAAATACGAGTATACGAGGGAAGAGGAACAAACAATTATGGAGTCATTATATACATACTGTATACTAAGAGGCCCTCCATTGGATCCCATTAGACTAGTACTCAGCTACTTTTTTTTTTTTTTACAGATTTTGTTTGATCTTTGTAATGTATTTATATTAGTGACATTTAGAATATGTTTTATATTGCACAATTTTTTTTTCGATGTCTAGCTCTGCACATTAATCTTTTACAAATTTTACTACATGGCTGGTATCGTCGTAATTGCCATTATGTTCATCCTCCTTCATTGTTTTAACATTCTTTCCTGCACCCCTCTGCTCTTTATAAAAGACTATAGTTTTTCAGGTACATATTTTAGATCAATTATTGTTTATTTTCCTTTGTTAGATATATATATATATATATATATATATATATATATATATATATATATATATAGATAGATAGATATAGATATATATATATATATATATATATATATATATATATATATATATATATATATATATATATTGACAAAAGCTAATTAACGTCGCAAGGGCGAGGTATGTCAAATATTGAATTCAAGCTACCTTTTTAGCTGAGAGGGTGAGTCAGGAAGCGTAAGTTAGGAAGACCTAGACAGAAAATCTTCCTATGCACTTTTAACCGGTTCAGATATTCGTTGCTCTGCACCTTATATCACGGACTTCAGTGGCAGAAAAAGGCACTTCTGAAGCTCAGTTTCTATCCCGCACACTTTTTTTTGTGACTAGCATCTTATTTTAGTGTCAGTTTTAATTATTATTATTATTATTATTCTTGCATTCAAGATGAAGAGACCACTGCTCGAGGACGAGTTCAAGTGAACAGTATGTAGATATTCCTGTATGTGGCACGGTAATATTCACTTGTGTGATATATACTAACAATGTTGGTCATATGAGATATGAAGAGTACACCGCATCATGAAAATATTATGCCGTACTATATGGCGACGCTTTTTTATTTATTTCAATGTGGTGACTTTCTGGCAGGTGCAGAAACTCACCCAGTGTAGTTTGGAAGGGAAAACGATTCTTTTTCCTCGACCAAAGCGTTCTTCACGATAATTTTTAGTAATTGTAACACGGAAGAGCTTATCAGTCGGCATGAAATTGAAACTGGTCCACTTGGGACCCAAATCCAAACATCCTACCAAGTTTCGTTCAGATTCCTTTTTCCAGTGTTGGCTACACACACACACACACACACACACACACACACACACACACACACACACACACACACACACAAACATTAGATTTTGCGTGTAGTGAAGTTGCTACGGTCATACTGTTAGTGATAGGTACCTGATGCCTTTATTACTGCTACATCAGAACAGTGAAAGTTTATAGAAAAGGACAGTTTGGATAATATCATTGCATATATGAGAGAAACGGAAGAAACATAAAAACAAAAAGGAAAAAGAAGGGTGCAGGAGAAGGGTGTTGGTAGGGGAGGGCTGGGATAAAGAGGGTAAAGGAAGGGAAGAAAAGGAATGTAAAGAATGAAAGTGGAAAGGATAAGGTTGAAAAAACCGATGACGCATTAGGAGAGCTAAAGAAACAAAGAGAAGCCCCGAGTGGAGGAAGGAGAGGGAAGACGAGGCAAGGGAAGAAAAGGAGGGGAGGGGAGAGAGAGGAGTAAATAGAACAGTTACTGTATGTAAGAAGGAAACGGAAGGACAGAAGGGGAAAAAAAGAAAGTGTTTAAACTTATTCACTGATAAGTTTAAGTATTATAGTATTACCATTTATACGAGGGAAAGCAGAGCAAATGGAAGAGTATGGAAAACAGAAAGATTATGGAGGAGACGAGGAGAGTAGCCGTTTAAAACAGAAAGAGGATGGAGGAGATGAGGAGAATAGCCGTTTTATGAGTGTGGAAGGTTGCATAATATATACGCACCTTGGATATTGCTGCATGATCGCTCTGAAAGGGAAACTGTGAGAAATGGGAAAGCATAGAAAGAGGAAGTGAAAAGGAAGAGAGGGAGAAGGTAGTGGTGAATAGAATGATGGGAATACAGAAAGAGAAAGAGGGAGAGACTAGTTATTTGTTGTGAGTAAAGCAGTAAAAGAAAGATTACTAAAATTGCTATTGTATTACTTACATAATATTAAAATCATCATACCCTGTATAAGATACACTAAAGGAAGGAAAATGTACTTTCAGTTGGAGGCGTGCTTCTTGGAGAGACTAGGCTAGTCACTCACACTATTATGGATTTTCACACACAAGGCGCTTCACTCTAGCGAAGCTCCATATGGTGCTTTACATAACACCCCAGGAATTTCCGTATGGAAGATGTTGATTCATCGCAGTTAAGCCCCGTATGGTGCTTCACTGTAGCTCCGTAGGAGTTTCCACACGCAAAGTGTTTTAAAAGGGAAACCCTTATGCTGTCTCATTTTAGCGAAACCACATATGGTTCACATCTACGATATGTGATACTTCTGTGTTTGCTAATACCGAGTATGATGACGTTCTTTATATTTTACTGGGGCTGCTGCTAAACGAGTTGGTCAACTTGTGGCTGTGGATGGTTGTATAATAATAAGGACAAAGAATACATCATTATTAAATATAAACCGTGAAAGGAAGACAATAAAAGAGAAACGAAAGTTGCAAAAAGACGGCAGGGTAAGAAAGGGAGAAACTGAATACGAGTGTACGCTGAATGATGTAGCAAGTTAAATGGTAACGCGCAGGCTCCTATGACTCACTGTGCTAAATAAAATCGTCTTGGTACGACTGGAATAGAATACTAGAGTTGAATGATACCAGCAATAAACACGTGACCTCCTGTGGCTCACTCTCTGTTATAAAACCGTCTAAGTATAACTGGGTAAAATGCAAGAGAAGATGCGGTCATAAGAGTTAAAATATAAGAACGAAATATGAGAGAATGGGAAGCTGGGGAGACGGAAAGATTATAATGATTACATGACATTACTGAAGATTCTCTCTCTCTCTCTCTCTCTCTCTCTCTCTCTCTCTGTATGTGTGCGTGTGTGTGTGTGTGTGTGTGTGTGTGTGATTTCACTTCAAGAAAGCTGTACATCAACTCCAGTCTGATTTTCATTGCGTTAATATTATGCAGCTGCAGTATATGGCAAATGTAGGTAATTTGAAGCGTTTCTATAAAGGAACATGAACGATATATATGCACATCCTTAAGCATTTGAGTTGGACTCAGGATTCCTGGGACATGAATGATGTATGCATGACTGTCTGGCCCATTCCACTAGAGTGCTGTTGATAATTCCCTCTTTTTGTGCTTTCTGTTTATTTTATGAAATCCAACTCACCCAGCCTTACGTTAGAAGAAAAAAATCATGGTGATGATGATGATGATGAGATACTAATTCTTCATTTTCTTTTTAGGTGAGTAATGATTTGCATTGCTGGCGCTGAGCATCTCTGTGGTATGTACTGAACTCAGTTGTTTCAGTAGTTTATTTAAAGTAAATAGGCAGAGATCTTCGTCCTTTTGCAGTATATTTTACCCAGAAAAGTTGCAAAATAAGGCAGTGCATCGCTTTTGCATACTTTTCATAAAAATGTTTTCGTGATTAGCATCATGTTTTAGTTTTAAAGTCCCATTATAACTTATGGGCAAAATAAGACAATACTGCAGCTCAATATCCATGCCACAACACTTCTTTATGACTAGAATAAGAGAATTGCCTTCGCTTATTGTGATCCCTGTTGCTAGTCCTGTTGTGTATGTTGTGCTTTGTCATCGGTGGTGGCCCAAGCACTTCCTGAGGGGACATCAGTATGAACCAAACTTGAAATTTCAGCTGTTAGGACTCTAATGGTCGCGCATGCAAAGTTCCTCTAAAAATGTGCGCCCATGTTCTCAATTTAGCCACATACACCAGTAAAATGTCTTTGTCGGCGGGGTACGAACGAGGTCATTTAAATAAAAAAAACATTAAAATGTCGCATTACACCCCGAGGATGCCTAGAGTATACTGTATTGATGGTTATTTACCTACCAAGTTTCATGCCTTTACGACAAACTGTCTGGCCTTTGGCCCTATTTTGAAGATTATCGACATGCTGCACTTGGTGTGCGTCGCGTGCCATGTGCACTGCTGGGGTGTTATGAAACTTGTCAAAAACATTTAAAGAATGGGGCTATCATATGGTGCAAACCACGCAGTGATCAGCCCTGTGGTTGATGAGATAAAAGCTTCTCAAAAGCGTTGTGGTCAGGCCTGGTTGGGCCGGGCCAGGTTGGGCCGCTTAGGCCTATAAGTGAGAAAATGCCACTACTTGACGAGAGACTCGCGAGGGCTTCGCCCTCGCTCGTAATAAAATGCGTTTATGCCTACATATACAAACAAATCCAACATCAGTAATATAGCCGATGGATAAGATGGAGGGGAGTATCTTAGGTAACCACACATGTTTTACGATTTCCATATCTCATCGTTGTAGATGGCAGCCACAACATCCCCTCCCATGGCATCAGTCTGGACCAAACAGATTGTCAGCTATTGGACCAGCAGTAGCTGAGCGTCCAAAGTTTTGTTTTAACCAGTCACGTCCCGAGCTAGTTCGCACCTCTGACACCCCCCAATCCCGAGGTATTTTCGAAAAATTTTGTTTCGGCTAAAACCTCTGCTTTTGGTGAGAAACATCGAAATTTCATAGAGAAATTGCTCACCTGAGGTTTAAAATACTCGATCCAGGTAGCAGTAACTCCTTACCAGACTGTGTTTTCTAACAGGCTGGCACCAAAGAAAACGAGTTTTATGGGAGGGTAACTATTTCACACCACTCATAAACGGTATTTATTTATTTACTTGGTACAAATTTATATGTAGTACGAGAGTATATTGGTTTTCAAACAGTAATAAAGGCATTATAAGAATTGTTTCACTCACTAACTCATCAACATACCTGACCTTCTTTTGCCACATTACCTGATCATCATTTATGACTCTTTCTTCCTCTAATACTATGTAAACTTTGTCCTCCACATTGTCATTAAATGGGGAATCACTCTGGCCCTGAATGTCTTTATTGGCCAGGTCACTGGTAACAGGTGAATTGCCCAGACAATGGCATGCGGAGGGGGGGGGAGGTAATGTGGTGTAAGGCATTGTCCCTGCTTGGCATCCTGTAGAGGAATAGAGGAAGGTGTCCCGTGTATACTTACGAAAAATCATGCGCGAAAATTGAAAACTGTGCAAATTAGGGACCTTGCAATTGCACAACGTACCAGTACGTCGTCGGGATTGGCATATGCAAAATGTTGCAACGTACTCATACGTCGACGGGACATCTCGGGTTAAATAGTTGTCAGGGTTTGGAACTGTTATATATATATATATACACACACACACAGTCAGTAGTACTATTGCTTCTCTCAGCGGAGCAAAATCTTTGTGATATGAATCTGCTTATGATTCCTAGGTGCACCAATAGCAGAGAAAGGGTTACTAGACATAGTTTGACTTTGATTACTGGAATTTCTTCATTTATGCAGCATTTTCTGCCATTAGCTTTAATAAAGTATCCAGTTGCATTCTCCACAGCGAAAAGGTTTAGGGAGGCAAAGGATGTAGAAGACGAACGCGAAATAAGAAAAAGGAGAATAGCGGGGGCGGGAAGAATGATGAGGTGATAAGAGTTCAGAAGGTTATATGATGTAAAAGGCCTACTATGGTGGCGTCTTTAGTACTGGATTCCAGCTTATGACAGACGAATATACTAAGCTGAAAGTCAGTGTAAGAGCCTAGGGAAATTAATCCTGTCACCAATAAACCTCTCATATTCAGAATGACTAGAAAATTTTGCACCAACCAGCGCCAGACGATTTTATTCTGCGGAGTTTGTCTTAAAAGCCTGAGTAGTAAAGAGAACAGGGACCAAAGGAGGAACAAAGGACGAGAGAACGGGGCAGCAGATAAGGCCAGCAGAATAGGTGTTATGAAGAGAGTGGAAGGTTAGTACTGAGTTTCCCGTTACTCAGAGTTTGGCTTTAGTATGAGTTCAGTTGTCGAGGATTAACCATGAAAATGTTATTGGTGATAGTGGCAACGTTTAGGCTGGTATGACTTGAGCAACAGAAATAAATCGTTTTGCATTAACTGGAACACACTAACAGAGTTGTCACGACCATGGCAAGGTTAATGAAAGCATTAACACTCATATTCCCGTATGTCCCTCAGCTGGGTAGGATAGTAACTTGCGGTTGAGGGCACATTATTAGCCCCTTCAAACAGCTAACGTGTTTTTAATTTATACAGAACTTTCATCCCCAGACGATAACTTGTCACAGAATATACTTTAAGAACTTCGTTTGTTATCAACCTTCATTAACCACCAGAGATTCTTGTATGTTGGTTATATCGTATGGTGGTAGCAAAACAACTAAAAAAAAAAAAAAAATACTCCATCATTATACTGAGTGGACTGACGTGCCATATTCGTGAATAAACTGGTGAGGAAGACATGGTTGGGTGCCGCCAGAGCCCACCAAAACACGGCTAGGTATTTATGGATAATCTTAATCTCATAAGGGGTGGCCGCAAACGAATCGCCTCCATCTCACTGTCCTCCACGATCAGGCTGCCATATCTCCCATTCACAATCCTTCTTTTATATCTCTCCACACCTCATGTCTCCATCACATCCTCGGTCCTCACCTCCCCTTTCCCTCTCTACCTCATCCACATGGACTTTCCTGGTCAGGCTTTCACTTTCATTCTTTCCAGGGATGTTGATACCTTAATTTTACTTTGCTTTGATCCTGAAGATTTTGGTAGCTGTACTAGTACAGATAAATGTAAATTACCCATCAAATGGACAGGTTAAGCTTAGGTAAGGTTATGAATACGACCCAGGGAAAAAATATATAAATTCTTAAGCTTAGCTTATGTTTCAGAGTACTTGTTTTTATGCTTACCCTGACTTTCTGTACACTTCACATTGCAGTAATAAACACAATTTTAAAAAATGCAAAACGATCTGTGGTAACAGTTAATGCATGTTATGCCACATTTAATCGTCTGGCATAAAAAAAAATACGGTAAATAAATAAACTAAGACGTGCATAGATATCCCCCCTTGTTCTCTCCCCTTCACACTGAGGACGAGACAGACGAAGACAGATTGGATGGGGTAGTAGGCAGGCTGAGGAAGGTATGAACTGGAGGAAGGGAAAGGAAGGAGAAAGAGAGAGAGAGAGAGAGAGAGAGAGAGAGAGAGAGATTTAAATTAAAATTTAAAAAATCAAAATTAAAAAACTTTATTTCCACAAAACGTGGTTATCCTTCTTACACTGTACTTACACGCTAACAGAAAATATAATGATAGGTATTACACATACAGTATATGGTTTAAGACATTAATACTTTTAGGCAGAGTTGTACTTACAGTATAATAGTTGTGAGGCCGTAGAACTAAGTTTTGCTTACTAGGTAGTCTTTTAGTTTGCATTAATATTATATAGGTTTTGGGACTCTTTAATATATGATGGTAACTCATTCCATAGGTTAGGACCTGCTGCTGAAAGTGATCTAGTCCCCGCGTCTGTGTTAACTTTTGGAACATGTAGATTATTTCGTTGCCTGGTTGTGCTGCAGGGTATATTGTTGACGGTCTGGAGAGACTGAATGTGCTCTGGGGGAGATTATGTAGTTTTTTTTTTTTTTTTTTTTAATATAGGAACTGCTAGGTTAAGTGTTGTTAGATTACCTAGGGTTAGCCACTGAAAGTCATACTTCCAGGCTCTTCCGTCTGCAACTTTTGCAGCAAAGTTTTGTAGTTTTTGAACTTTTACGATCAAAGTAGTATTAGTTCTACCCCATATAATGTTACAATAGTTTAAGTGCCTTATTGCCTGCAATTTCATCATGATTGAACGAGTATCTTTATCAAAATAGTGTTGTATTCTATTAATAAACATTAGAGCTTCCATTACTCTTTTGCTTTTTACATTTACCTGACTATCAAAGGTTATGTACCGGTCCATACAAAAGCTGAGGTTCCTCACGGTGTCAGTTGGTTGGAGTGTGGCGTCATGAAAATGAATGGTAATGTCATCAGGTATTTGTGGTAGCAACTGGCGAGTACCTATGAAGATGCATTGCGTCTTGTTTGCGTTTAGCATAAGTCCGTTTTGAAGAAATACATTCTGGCCTTACTAAAAGTTTCTTCAGTTTTGTGTACAGGTATTAATTAATTTCATTTACTAAGCCACTGAGAAGGAACCGGGTATCGTCAGGGTATTGTACTAGGGTACTGTTATTAAACTGTTCTTTCATATCATTTATATATATATTGAGTAATATCGGTCCAAAAATAGAACCTTGAGAGACCCCATATGGCATTTAATTTAGAGGATATTGTATTATACGAACTGACTCTGTTCTGTCTGCTAAGTAGTTATCGAATCAAAAAATGTCTACACTTACCTACTTTAATTTTCTAACGAGGATGCTATGAATGACGCTGTCAAATTCTTTTGAAAGATAACATAAGGTTATGGAAGATATACGTTTATTATCCATATTGTTATAAATTTTATTGTTTACCACAGCGAGATCTGTCTGTTGATAATTATGGACGGAAGCCATGCTGGTTATTAGAGAGTAGTTTGTTGGTTTCCCAAAAAAATCCAGGAGTTGATTAGAGAAAATTTTTTCGATAATTTTACAGAAGATTGGTAGAAGTGAGATGGGGCGATGTTTAGTAATATCATTATTGTCTCCATCTTTATAAAGGAGGGTAACAAT
>NC_137014.1:22265236-22287736 GCF_032717465.1 Coenobita brevimanus | reverse complement strand
TCCCTCCTCCCTCATAGACCTCTCAACTCCATCCCTCCACCTCATCCTCGGTCTTCCCCTCCCTCTTCCTCCCTTCACTTCACTTACATACACCCTCTTAGTCAGTCTTTCATTCTTCATTCTCTCCACATGTCCAAACCAACTCAGTGTATTTCTCTTAATTTTCTCAACCACATCCACATCCGCCCCACAACGTTCCTTCACTTGTTCATTCGTCAACCTGTCCCTCCATGTCACTCCACATGCTCCTCTCAAGTAACTTATTTCCACTGCTCTCACTCTTGACTTGTTCCCCTCTAGCAAGGTCCATGCCTCGCTTCCATACGTCAGGGTAGGGAACACAATACTATCATGCAGTGACTTCTTAACTTCCATACTCACCTCCCTGTTTCTCATCACTGCTTTCAGTGAACCAACAACCTTCCTTCCCTGCTGTACCCTTTCAAGCACTTCATCCCCAAAAGTTCCATCCTTACTCATCCCACTACCCAAGTACTTGAATGCACTAACATTCTCCATATCCTCACCATCCAACCTCACTGTGCATTCTGTGACTTTATTCCTCTCAAACACCATAACTTCACTCATGTTTACATTAACTTTCAGATTCCTCTTCCTACACACTGTCCCAAATTCATTCACCAAACCTTGCAACTCCCATTCATCTTCACTCAGCAATACTGTATCATCAGCAAACAGCAACACCGGAATCTTCCACATCCCACTCTCATTCATTAGAGCCACCCCCACATCCACTGCCCTACCTTGCACCTCCTTGACAACTTCATTCATGTGTCTATTAAACAGCCATGGAGACATCACACATCCCTGTTTCAGTCCCACAGTTAGATAAAAGAACTCACTTAGCTCACCATCCACTCGCACTGTAGCCCGAGCTCCTTCGTACATACTGTACTCTTCACAGCACTCAGCAATTTCCCATCCACTCCATATATTCTTAATACCGTCCACATACCTTGCCTATTTATTCTGTCATAAGCTTTCTCCAAGTCCATGAAGGCAGCATACAGTTTCTTTGCCCTCTCTAGATACTTCTCCACTAAACATCTTAGAACTAATATCTGATCTACACACTCTTTTCCCTTCCTAAATCCCCCTTGTTCTTCTCCAACTAGCTCCTCTGTTATATGCCTAACCCTGTCAATGAGTATTCTGCCATATATTTTTCCAGTCACACTAAGAGGGCAAATACCCCAGTGGTTACCACATCCTTCTCTCTCCCCTTTTCGTTTGTATAAAGGAACAGTTTTATCTGATTTCCAGTCCTCTGGAACCCTTCCCTCTTCCCAAGCCAATCTACACAACTTCCATATCCATTCCACAACAATCTCACCCCCATACTTCAGCATTTCATCTCACACTCCATAAATTCCTGGGGCATTTCCCATCTTGATCTTCTTCATTGCTTCCACTTCTTCTGCCCAACTGATCTCTTCCTTCCTCCTCGCATATCTTCTTCTCCCAGCCTCTCACACTGTACATTCAACAAATCCTCAAACTGCTCCTTCCATCTCCTCAATTTCTCTCTCTTCGCCACCAACAATCTATTATTCCCATCTTTCACTCCCCTACTATATCTCCTTTCACACTGTCTTACTTTCTTTTCCTCCCTCCAAAACAGTTTCTTACTCTCCCTCCATTTTACACTCAGATTCCAACCAAACTCTTCATCCACTTTCTTCTTACTCTCCTTCACCAATCTCTTCACCTCCCTTCTCCTGCTCACATATACCTCTTTTCTCATCTTCTCCCCTACCTCTGCTCGCTACCCATTCACTATATGCCTTCTTCTTTTGTTCCACAGCTCATTTCACCTCATCATTACACCATGCTGTCTCCTGCACACCTCTGCATCTCCTGCTCACCCCACAAACCACCTCACACGCTGTACCCATCTCTTCCGTGAAAATCGTCCACACATCTTCCACCCCTTCCATCTGCTCGAACACTTACCTTCCCAATCTTTCGTCCACTATGCTCTTATACTCTGCCATTTTCTCACTATCTTGCGACTTCTCCACTCTTGTCACAGGAGCTGTTTCCTCCTGTCTTCCCCTTTGTCTCTTCACCCATTTTTTTTTTTGCAGCCTTACCTTGGCCATCACTAAGTGATGGTCCGAGATTCCATTTCCCCACCCTCTCCACACTCTTGCATCCAACACTTGTCTTCTCATTCGCTCATCCACACACACACATAATCTATCATTGCCTTTTGTTCAACAAGTTCACCATCCATCCTCATCATGACTCTCCATGTATACCTGTGGACCACATTATGCCGAAAGAAGGTGTTGGCTATTGCCAATCCCTTACCAGCACAGATATCCACCAAAGCACTATCATTCCCATCTACTTCAGCTGGCACACCCCACTGACCAACCAGTCCATCCACTTATACATTCCCAACTTTGCCATTCATGTCTCCAATCAAGAACACTCTCTCGCTCCTCTCAAACTTGTCTATACATGCTTCTACACTTGCCCAAAACTCATATTTCACTCTTGCCACTCGGTCCTCTGTCGGCGCATACGCACATACAATCGCCCAAGCTTGAATACCTACTTTCATCCTCACCCATACAATCCTTGCACCCACTGTTCCATACTCTCTTGTATTCTCCCACTTCTTGTTTATCATCAGACATACTCCCTCTCTTGCCCTCTCATTCTTATTAACTCCCACACATATTCCTAAACAGTATTCCCATTCCCTCACCCTTTCACCCTTCCATTTAGTTTCAGTCAATCCACATACATCCACTCTTGTGTCCTCAAGTACCTGAATAATGTCTCTCACTTTCACTTCATCATTCACTCCTCTCACATTCAATGTCCCCACCCTTAGCATGTCCTTTGTTCGTTCCTTAGTCGTTAATGTATGGTTCGTCCTGGTCTGAGGCGCTTTATTCGCTTGTTTAGTTAGTTCTTTTTACGGGGTGGGGCACTAACCCGCCACCGATCCTTTTAGTCGCCTCAAACGACAAGCATGGATACTGGGGGAGTATTCTTGAAGCCCCCCTACCCCCAGGGTGGGATATAATGACATAACGTGATGTTATGTACGGGTATGTTAAGTTTATGGACTGTCTTGTAGACAGGAGGGGAATGAACTTGTGTGTAGTTGGTAAAAGTAGGTCATTCGGACAGAAACAGTCAGTTGAGGATTCCTGTGCAAGTACTTGTCTATTTTGTTTTAAAATGTCTTAACCTGTACCGTGCTGGACCAGAAAAAAAAAAAAATGATACTCCCCTACGCCAGCTGATTTTGGATTTATTTTTTCTGGTTAAGTGGGCTTAATAGATCAATATAAGAGCCCTAGCACTAAAAAAAAGTAATTACTAAAGCCAGAAAGTTGGTTGAATCAAGCAAGGTTGGTGTGACTCTGCCTCTGAAATCTTCAAGGTTACTGAGAGAGCAGAGCGGCTCTTAAGTTTGTGAACCGATTTTGGATCTTTTTTTTTTTCATTACTAAATGGGCTTCATAAATCAATATAAGATCCCTGGCACTATTAAAAGTAAAACCAGAAAGTTTTTTTCTTTTTTATGTGAGGAAGAAGGAACCAAAGGCCACGAGCCTGCAATAACTGTTCCCTCCAAGAGAAAAACAAAATTCAAGAGAGAGCCAAATTCAAGATCCGATCATTTCGAGATGCCTGGACACACCGCGTTTGAAAGACTGGAGATCATAGGAAGCAGGAAATACAGACAGAGGGGGACAGTTCCAGAGCTGACCTGTTGTATAAATGAAGGACAGGGAGTAATGGTTAACTCTTGCATTAGCGAGTTGGACAGAAAAGGGATGAGAGTTTGCTGCTACACGGGTGCTACGTGCCCGTCATTGAGGTGGAGGGATGCAAGCAGACAGTTCAGATGAGCAATGACCATTGAAGTAGTGATAGAAAAGAGATAAAGATGCAACAGTGCGACGAAGAGACAGAGATTGAAGGGAGGCAGTAAGAGGGGGAGAGTTAATGAAACGAAAAACCTTTGACTCCACACTGTTGAGAAGAGCTGTATGTGGAGAACCTCCCCACACATGAGAGTTGTACTCCACACAGGGGCGGATAAAACTCGTGTATAGAGTCAACAATTGTGCAGGGGTAAAGAAGGAACGGAGTTGGCTTAGCACACCTAATCTCTTGGAAGCAGCTTTTACCAGAGATGTAATATGATCTTACCAAGGTAAGTCCCGAGTGAATGAAACCCCAAGCATATTCAAGGATGATGCAGGATTAAGCTGTATATTATTAAACATTAGTGGGTACACCTGTGGAAGATTTTGTCGGGTTGACAGGTGTATGAACTGAGTCATAGATGCATTAAAAACAACCAGATTATTATTACCCCAGTCAGAGATATGAGCCAAGTCAGACATTAGGTGTGCCATAGCCTCATCCCTTGTTTGTTGAAGTAACAGCTGGGATGGGCGTTGCGGGAACCGAATGGAAAGGTAAAGGGTGGGGTCATCAGCATATGAGTGGATAGGGTTAGATGTACAGCTTAGAAGGTCATTGATGAATAAAAGGAAGAGAGTTGGTGATAGGACAGAGCCCAGAGGAACACCACTATCGATAGATCTAGAAGAACGATGACCGTCTACAACAGCAGCTATGGAATGACCAGAAAGAAAGCTAGAGATGAAGGCACAGATAGAAGGGTAGAAACCGTAAGAGGGCAGTTTGGAAATTAAAGCTTTATGCCAGACTAGATCGAAAGCCTTTAAGATGTCAAGTGCAATAGCAAAGCTTTCGCCAAAGTCCCGAAAGGAGGATGATCAGGAGTCTGAAAGGTAGGTGAGAAGATCGCCAGTGGAGAGTCCCGACAGAAACCATACTGACGATCAGAAAGAAAAGTTGTTATAGGAAAGATGCTTTAAAATTTTTCTATTAAGAATTGACTCGAAAACATTTGAGATACAGGATGTTAAAGCAACTGGACGATAGTTAGAGGGTTGGGAATGGTCACCCTTCTTTGAGACTGGCTGAATGAGAGCAATTTTCAGCAAGAAGGAAAGGTACAAGTTGATAGACAAAGGCAAAAGAGTTTGCCTGGGCAGGGTGTAAGCAGAAGCACAGTTCTTGAGGATAATAGGTGGGACTCCATCAGGCCCATATGCCTTGTTAGTATTCAGGCCTGTGATGGCAGAAAATACATCAGCTGAAGAAATTTTAATGTCAGCCATGAGGAAGTCAGAGGGGGGAAGTGAAGGAGGAACAGCACCGGAATAGTCTAAGGTGGAATTGGAGGAGAAAGTCTGAGTGAAGAGATCTGCTTTATCAGTAGAAGAAATAGCTACAGAGCCATCGGAGTAGAAAAGAGGAGGGAAAGATGATGAGGTAAAGTTATTAGAAAGGTTTTTGGCAAGGTGCCAGAAGGAGCGGGAAAAATTCGAGTTGAAGAGTTGAGAGTATTTAGTTTGGATGAAATTATTTTTAGCAGAGCGAAGAACAGACTTAGCACGATTCCGGGCAGTAACATACAAAGATGTGATTCAGGAGTGGGCTGACTCCGGTACCTTTTATAGGCCCTCTCCTTGTTGTGGACAGCATTAGAACAAGCTTGATTAAACGAAGGCTTTCTTGCGTTAGTCAAAGGCTATGAGAAAGGAATGTGTGCTTCCATGCCCGAGAGAATAACCTCCGTATTGTGCAAGGCACACTCAGATGGGTCTCAGCCATGGAAGCAATAATCATTCCAGGGAAAATCAAAGAGGTATTGCCTGAGAGCCTCTAAATCCGCAGCTCCAAAGTGCCACAGACGACGCTTCCTTGGAGGGTCTACAGGCCGTACCAGAGAGATAGGGCAGGTCAATGTGATAAGGTTTTGATCGGAGGAGCTCAATGAAGAAAAAAGATTAACAGTGTAAGCAGAAGGATTAGTTGTAAGGAAGAGGTCAAGTATGTTGGAGCTCTCTCCAAGGCGGTCATGGATACTGGTAGGGTGCTGTAGAAGCTGCTCTAGGTCATTAAGGATAGACAAGGTGTAGCCTTGTTCACCAGGTGGATCAGTGAAAGGAGAGGAGAGCCAAAGGTGGTGGTGAACATTGAAATCTCCTAAAATGGAGATTTCAGATAAAGGAGAAATGGATAGAATGTGTTCCATCGTAGAAGTAGGATAGTCGAAGAATTTTTGATAGTCAGTAGAATCAGGGGATAAGTAAACAGTGCAGATATATTTAGTCAGAGAATGACAGGAAAGCCGAATCCAGAGTGTGTAGAATTCAGAAGAATCGAGTTCAGGAAGACGAGAGCAAGATACGTCATTTTGTGTATTGTTACATAGCCTATGATTTCATCATCCTTTGTGTAATTTTAACGCACAGTATGCTGCATGTTTGATCACGAGCGTGTTCTGCCTCAGTCCCCCCCTTCTACCGTTATAGTAGAGTAAGTCGTTCTCTCTGTTGTCCAGAGCGGGATTGTGAACTCTATGTCCCCATGGCTTTCATTTGCGCGTCCTCTTACAAGTTGTATCAGGCTCTGCCGGCCCCTATATAATGAGCTCAGTCTCTGCATCATTGCCACTTAGATCTGCTCCTCATTTTGTTCACATCTCTGTCCTCCCCTGTACAGATATTATTATTGTGAGTGCTCAAGAAATCTCCAAACATCTAGCAGCTGTGTGTAATTTGAGTATTACTGTTATTGCATTTTTTCTTGTACTGTATAGCATAAGTTTAATTTGTAGGCCTAGTGAAGTTTTTGTAATTCATGTAGGGTTCTTTATGTCAGTCATTTTTGATAATAGTTTGTATCTTTAATTATTTATCTGGCATTCACTGAGTATTATCTGGTATCTCATTTTATCAGGGCTGACTTAGATAAATTTATTCTTGCTAATTTCGTGTTAATAGAGGCTATTGCAGTTAACCATATATTTAACCTGTTTTTGCCATTACATTATCCTTATGAGTCCTGAATGTTTTATTGTTAGTTTGAGCATTAAACTTTGACTTGTAATTTTACCTAACTCTTTGTTTTGAACCTGGAACTTCACGGGACAGTAGTGATTTTTAGTATTCTCACTTAAAGTGTACATTATCTTTCTCTGTTCCGTAACATAAATTTGGCGACCTCGCCAGGATACTCAGGATATTATCATAAGGATATTGTTTGATATTTTGTGACTGTGATATATTCATGATGGCTACTATTTCTACACTTGATGAAGCCAAAGATTTTTTGTCAAATGTGCAAACACTGTGTGATATAGAAAACAGAACAAAGAATGAACTTAAGATTGTTGCTCAACAATTGGGATTTGTTGTTCGCTCTCATCAGTCTAAAGATCAAATTGTTGCCATGATTAATGAAAGCTTGTTCAATGTAACTCCTCCAAATGAGCAAACGCAGATTGAATTAGCTAAGTTACAGCTAGCCCTGCAGGAGGCCCGTGCTAAGGAGGCTGAGTTTCATGCACAAGTTGAACTTGCCAGGATTCAGGCAGACCATGAGTATCGCATGAAACAATGTGGAACTGGATGATCTAGCTCTGATGATTTTGATGTGGCTAAAAATGTTAAACTTGTCCCTCCTTTTAATGAATCTGATTTAACAAAGTATTTTCAGTTGTTTGAGAGGGTAGCTACAGGTTTTAATTGGCCTAAGGAGTATTGGCCAGTACTCCTTCAAACTGTTCTCACCGGTAAAGCTCAAGTAACTTATGCATCTTTGCCTCAGGATCAGTCTGATAATTATGATGTAGTAAAGAGCTTGATTCTTAAGGCCTATGAGCTTGTTCCTGAAGCTTATAGAGTAAAATTTAGGACAACTTACAAGCAAGATAAGCAATCCCATGTTGAGTATGCAAGAATCAAAGAAGATTTGTTAGAGCAGTGGTTAAATTCTAAGAATGTGGATTCTGATTTTGGTAAATTTAAGCAGATGATTTTGCTGGAGGATTTCAAAAGGTGTATTAGTAAAGATGTAAGCCTATATCTTGATGAGAAAAGAATAGATAATTTGTCTGATGCTGCAGTTTTAGCTGATGAGTATGTTCTCACTCACAAGAGATATTCTAGAGAAAAAGGAAAGCTGAGAGTCAGTACGTTGCCTCTACTCAGAGTACAGGTAACAGGAAAGAGAATAAGGATGATGTTTCTCAGGAAGTAAATACCAGCTTCACCTCTAGATTTCAGAAAAGTAAATGTACTTATTGTAGTAAGCTTGGTCATACTACGGAGAGATGTTTCAGGAGACAGCGTGATGTGAACAAAAGGAGTCTTTAAATATTCAGTCAATTGGTCTAGTGTCCACTCTTGAGAGTTCCCAGAATTCTTTAACTGAGTTAACTGAACCTGCTTTGAGGGGTAACTTAAATTCTCATGATGGAGCTCCTCTTTTGAGCAGTAACGTGGGTGACACTCTCAAGAGTTCATGTGCTAATTTCCTGTCTGATGGTTTTGTCAGTCCTCTGGACAGTAATGACAGGAAATCAGTTCAGATATATCGTGATACAGGTGCTTGCCAATCCCTTATGCTGACCAGTGTTCTAGGCTCTAATGTTAATTCCTCTGATGAAACTGTAATCTTACAAGGTGTAGGGAATAATTACTTCTCTGTCCCTCTGTGCAGAGTGAATTTAGAGTCTGGTTTTGTTAATGGTTCCGTTATGGTTGGGTTGGTTGAGACACTCCCAATGTCAGGTGTAACTTTCTTACTTGGAAATGATATTGGTGGAAGTCAAGTGTGTCCAGCTCCTCAGTTGTCTAGTGAGCCAGTGGCTGCGACCCAGGATTGTGATGTCCCTGATGTGTTCCCTGCATGTGCTGTCACTAGGGCTAAGTCTAAAGTTACTGGTGATTTAGAGGATAATGATGATGATGATGTTATCCTAGCTGACACTTTTCTTGCTAATTTGGACCACTCACCAGATGAGGCAGTACCCCGTAGTGTTGATAATTTGTCTCGTCAAGAGTTGGTTGAGTAGCAGGTTGCTGACCCTGAGTTGAAAGGTCTAGCTAACTCTGCTTACAGTGAAGAAGAGTCAGCCAGTGCTTCTACTTGTTATTATGTAAAGTCAGGAGTACTTATGAGGAAGTGGAGACCCCCAACAGCATCAGCCGACTGTGAATGGGAGGTTGTACATCAAGTTGTCATCCCTCGTGTTTGTAGGCAGGATATCATTAGAGTGGCTCATGATTCCAGTTTGGCAGGACACCTTGGAGTGAGGAAGACTGTGGCACGCATTTTGAAACACTTCTACTGGCCAGGTATCTTCAGGGATGTTTCCTGGTATTGTAAGTCTTGTCACACCTGTCAAGTTGTGGGAAAGTGTAATCAGACCGAAAAGGTTGCACCTCTAGTTCCCATTCCTCCTTTTGAGGCGCCTTTCACCCGTGTGTTGGTGGATATTGTGGGCCCTCTTCCTAAGACTTCTTCAGGATTTTCTTATGTGTTGACCATGATTGATATGGCTACTCGTTATCCTGAAGCCATTCCACTTAGAAACATCTCAGCAAAGAACGTGGTTAAGGAAATGCTAGGGTTCTTCACAAAGTTTGGTCTGCCCAAGGAGGTACAGTCAGACCGAGGAAGTAATTTCATGTCAAATGTTTTCAAGCAGTCTCTGAAAGAGTTGGGCATCTCCCAGATCACGTCTTCAGCTTACCATCCCCAGACCCAAGGAGCGTTGGAGAGATATCATCAAACACTCAAATCGATGCTCAAGAAATACTGTTTGGAACATCAGAAAGACTGGGATAAAGGTCTTCCATTCGTTGTGTTTGCTGCAAGAGAATCTCCAAATGAATCACTGGGCTTCTCACCTTTTGAACTACTGTTTGGCCATGAAGTAAGAGGACCCCTTAAGCTACTCAAGGAATGCTGGCTGTCGGAGGAAGATGACGTCAACCTGCTGGAGTATGTGATGAATTTCAAAGAACGGCTGTCCACTGCTTTACAGCTGGCGAGAGAGAATTTAGGAGCTGCTCAGGAGAAGATGAAGACTTGGTATGATAAGAAGTCCAGGTTATGCCACTTTCAGCCAGGAGATCAGGTTTTGATTCTGTTACCAGTTCATGGGCAACCTCTTCAAGCCAAGTTTAGTGGCCCTTATTTCGTGGAGAAGAAACTCAGTGATGTCAACTATGTCATCGCCACACCAGATCGTAGAAAGAGCAAGCAACTATGTCACATCAACATGCTAAAGTTATATCACAGGCGGGACGAAAATAATCCAGTCTGCACTGTAGCTGTTCCACCCGAGTCTGCAAGTGAAGCTCTCCCATGCAGTATGAGCCTGAGTGATAGTTTGGGGAAGAATCCTGATATCATGAATGATCTCCAGACTAAGCTTTCTCATCTACCACCCAAGGAAAGGCAGGAGTTTTCGGCATTACTGCAGGAGTAACCGCAAGTGTTCCGTGCCACTCCAGGAAGAACCACTGTGTTGATGCATGATGTCGATGTTGGAGACGCAAAGCCAATTAAATTGCCTCCTTACCGTGTGAACCCAGTGAAAGTTCCTCTCATCCAGAAGGAGCTTGGCTACCTGTTGGACCACAAGATGATTGAGCCCTGTCAGAGTGAGTGGAGTTCTCCTGTCACTCTAGTCCCTAAGCCAGGTGGGTCACAGAGGCTTTGCATCGACTACAGACGTGTTAATCAGATAACCAAAACAGACACTTACCCTCTCCCTCGTGTGGAAGATTGCATAGACAAGATCGGAAAGGCTAGGTACATAAGTAAGTTTGATTTGTTAAAGGGATACTGGCAAGTACCTATGACTGAACGTGCTAGGGAGATCTCATGTTTTGTAACATTAGGAAAGGCTTTTGCATGTTCAGTAATGCCGTATGGTATGAAGAATGCACCAGCCACATTTCAGAAGCTCATGAATGTTGTAACAGAGGGTTTGGCAGGGTGTGTTGTTTATATTGATGATGTATTAATCTTCAGTGACAACTGGAAAGATCACCTATGCCATGTCAGTAAATTTCTTGACCGTTTAGTTCATGCTAATCTTGTAGCTAATTTATCAAAGTGTGAGTTTGGTCAAGCTAAAGTTCAGTACCTTGGGTATGTAATTGGTGATGGACATGTTGCACCACCAGGAGCTAAGGTTCAGGTTATAAGTGATCTTCCCAGACCTAAAAGTAGGAAAGAGCTACAAAGATTTTTGGGAATGGTAGGTTATTACAGGAGATTTGTTCTTAACTTTTCTATTCTTGTATCACCACTTACAGACCTACTGAAAAAGGGAGTTGAATTTGTCTGGACCGATAACTGTGAATCCTCTTTCAACAAACTTAAAGCTATTCTATTAAGTCAGCCAGTGCTCGCTACTCCAAATTTTGCTAAGCCTTTTAAGATGGCTGTTGATGCAAGTGATACAGGAGCTGGGGCTGTTTTGCTGCAAGAGGATGATCAGGGTATTGAACATCCTGTATCTTATTACAGTAAGAAGTTCACTCCACCTCAAAAGAACTACTCAACTATTGAGAAAGAGCTTTTGGCCTTGATTTTGGGTTTACAGCATTTTTCATTTTATTTGTGTTCTGGTTTTGACCCCATAGTCATTTATACCGATCATAACCCACTGAAATTCCTTAGTAAGTTTAAAGATAAAAATCAGAGATTGACAAGATGGAGTCTACTTCTTCAGGAGTATTCATTAGACATACAACATGTCAAGGGGAAAGAAAATGTTATTGCAGATTGCTTATCTAGACTTTAGACAGATTGTTTTAGAGTAATAAGAAATTTCCTTTGTAAATTTCTTTTTCTTTGTGGGGAGGTGTTACATAGCCTATGATTTCATCATCCTTTGTGTAATTTTAACGCACAGTATGCTGCATGTTTGATCACGAGCGTGTTCTGCCTCAGTCCCCCCCTTCTACCGTTATAGTAGAGTAAGTCGTTCTCTCTGTTGTCCAGAGCGGGATTGTGAACTCTATGTCCCCATGGCTTTCATTTGCGCGTCCTCTTACAAGTTGTATCAGGCTCTGCCGGCCCCTATATAATGAGCTCAGTCTCTGCATCATTGCCACTTAGATCTGCTCCTCATTTTGTTCGCATCTCTGCCCTCCCCTGTACAGATATTATTATTGTGAGTGCTCAAGAAATCTCCAAACATCTAGCAGCTGTGTGTAATTTGAGTATTACTGTTATTGCATTTTTTCTTGTACTGTATAGCATAAGTTTAATTTGTAGGCCTAGTGAAGTTTTTGTAATTCATGTAGGGTTCTTTATGTCAGTCATTTTTGATAATAGTTTGTATCTTTAATTATTTATCTGGCATTCACTGAGTATTATCTGGTATCTCATTTTATCAGGGCTGACTTAGATAAATTTATTCTTGCTAATTTCGTGTTAATAGAGGCTATTGCAGTTAACCATATATTTAACCTGTTTTTGCCATTACATTATCCTTATGAGTCCTGAATGTTTTATTGTTAGTTTGAGCATTAAACTTTGACTTGTAATTTTACCTAACTCTTTGTTTTGAACCTGGAACTTTACGGGACAGTAGTGATTTTTAGTATTCTCACTTAAAGTGTACATTATCTTTCTCTGTTCCGTAACAGTATATATACACAACAGCCACCTTTTGCTTTGAAATGTGTATAGAGAAAGTAGAAGGATACAGAAAAGTATTTGCTGTCAGTTGCCTCATACATCTGAGTCTCATTTAGGAAAGGAAGGTGAGGTTTAGAGGAGGAGAGGTGGTGCTCAACAGAGTGAAAGTTATAGGATAGACCGCAAATGTTGCAAAAATGAAGAAGTGAGTCAGACCGTAGTTCCAGGCACCTCTCTTGGGTTGTCACCGGGAGAGGATGAATCAAGTCAGGTTGGTGCCTCACGACCTCTGAAATCTTCAAGGTTACTGAGAGAGCAGAGCGGCTGCGAGCCTGTGAAGATTCACTCGTTTCCTGTGCTCGTAAATCAGTGTTGTAAGTGTAGCTGTAAAATGTCTGAAGTTAGCGAGATACGTTATTACCTTCCATTTTACTGCAGTTGCTTGCAATGACTTCTTAATGATGTAGGACGTAGATCTACATCACTGGCGTTGTAGAGGGGGAAGTAGATCTATGTCGCTAGCGTGGTACAGGTTGACTGACATAGTGTTCACAGAATATGGGTAATCTGTTCCAGATATTTACGACTCTGTTGAAGAAGAATATGATTCATGGGACTGGAAATGCTTTCCCATAAATTTTACAGCTATTACTCCTGGTTTGATCGACTGGTCTATTCCAAATATTTATTCATGTCTAAGTTGTCTTATCCCTTTATGATTTTGAAACTTTAATAAGGTCACCTCTTAACCTGTGTTTCGTCAGACTAAATAATTTAAGTTCTTCAAGGCGTTCCTTAGTATGTTTATTTTTCATTTGTGGTATCATTTTTGTGATTCTTCATTGTATTTTCTCAAATTTTTATGTATCAGTTCTGTAATACAGAGACCAGAACTGCACGGAGTACTCGAGATGAGGGCGCACTAGTGAGTTTTACAAGGCAAGTAGGAATTTTTTTAAATTTAAACTTGAAACTTCTTCCAATTAAATCTTCCAATTTGTCTGCAGTTTTAACCGCCTTGGTGCACTGCATACTTGGTTTTAGGTCATTTGATATTATCACACAAAGATTCTTTTCATTGTCTGTATTTGATAATTGGATATTATTAACTTTGTAATTTGCATGTATGTTGTTATTTCCAATATGAAGTACTTTGCTTTTTCAATGTTGAATTTCATTTCTCATTTTTCTGCCCAGCTTGCCAATGTATTTAGGTCAATATGTATCTGCTGTCACTGTACTGTTGTAGTTACTTTACTGGTTATATCAATATCGTCAGCAAATTAAGATATTTTACATGTTAAACCCTCATCTATGTCATGTATGTGGATAATATAAAGGATCGGTCTAATTACTGAGCTCTGGCGACTGCCACTTTGGGATCCTTTCTGTCTATTACAACTCGCTGTTTTCGGTCTGAAAGCCAGTCTTGTAACCATTCCTGTGTATTTCATTTTATTCCATGTTTTTCTGTTTTGCTTATGAGACGCTTGTGAGGGACAGTGTCAAATGCTTTCAGAAAGTTGAAGTAAATCATATAAATCTACAGCTCTTGAGTCGTCGTATCATTTGTAAACATCATGGAAGAACTCCGTAAGTTTGTAAAGCATGATCATCTATGTGTGAAACCAGGATGCGAGTCTGATTATATTGTTTTCTTCTAGATAATTAACTATTTTTTGTCTTTTGATTATTTCCATTAATCTGCAAACTACTGATGATAAGCTAATTGGTCTGTATTTCCTGGGAGCGAGTTATTTTCTTTTTGTGGAAATTGGTGTTACATTTGCTAGTTTCCATTCGCATGGGACGTTTCCATTTTTTAACGATTTATTGAATAAGATAGAGAGTGGCAGCAATAACTCATTTTACTTCTTTGAGAATTCTTGGTGATAAATTATCAGGGAGTTTTTTTTTTTTTTTTTGTACTATTTATGGCTGAAAGGATATTGCTATTGTGGATAGTATAGTTACCGAGGACGGTGCTGTTTGCTTCATTTATGGGTCATGTACTGTAGGCTTCTGGTGGTGTTTTCTGCTGTAAAAACAGATGCAAAGTAATTATTAAGAATGTTCGCCATTTCGACCTCATTTTCTGTGTGTTTCCCATTACTCATTTCTAGAGGGCCTATGGATGTAGTCATAATCTTTTTCTTTCTAATATAACACTAAAATTTTTTAGACTTTGAGATGCATATATTAGCAATGTGGATCTCCAGCTCTTTCTTGCTTTGTTTGGTAAGTCTTTTTGATAAACGACGTAGATTATCGTACACTAATTTATCATTATTTTGTGTAGTTTTATATTCATGGTAAGCATGTCTTTTGGCTATTAAGTTACTGTACATTTCACTGGACCACCACTTTGGTTTAATCTTACCAGTGAGACACCTGTTATGTA
Organism: Coenobita brevimanus; assembly: GCF_032717465.1. Lineage (NCBI taxonomy): Eukaryota > Metazoa > Arthropoda > Malacostraca > Decapoda > Coenobitidae > Coenobita > Coenobita brevimanus. The sequence goes on along the minus strand of NC_137014.1, from coordinate 22,272,795 downwards.
CTCGTAGTGGTACATAGGACTTAATTATTTCATTAAATTTTTTGGCGAATATTTCTCATGTTTGGTCTGTGTCACCGGTTTCAGCCACCTGATTCCAATCCATTGTTGTAAGTAGCGCTCTGAGTCTGGTGAAATCTCTACGATAATCTGCGACTTTTTCATTGCTCTCTGTTTCTTTCACTTTTTCAGTAGTAATATTAAACTGTATAATTTGATGATTGCTGGGACTAAACTCAGGCCCGATTCTGATGTTGTTAACTAGGTTATCATTTGTAGTTAGGATGATGACTAGGACATTATTTCCTCTCACTGGGTCCTCTACGTGTTTGTAAAGGGCGCTTTCTTGAAGATTTGCTTAAAGCTCATGTCCTGCATGAGCAGTTAGCGGTTCACCCCACTTTGTTACTGGTAGAATGAAGTCACCACAAATTATGTTATCCTACTGACCATAAACTTCCACAGTTTGATCATAAACTTTTTTATCTGTGTCAGTTGACCGTGCCGGAGGATGATAGACGTGACATATATTTATTATACATAATTTAATATTCATCTGAACATAACTGGCATATATGTTGGTAATACTGGGTTTGGATAGGACAAGGGGGTGGAGACTAGTTTTCACATTTAGTAAAACATCACCACCAGCATGGTGTGGTCGCTCACAGCTGAAAATATTGTGCCCTGTTAATAAGTATTCTGCTAAGAGTCACAGTAAGATGCGTTAATCCAGGACTCTGTGATGCCAACGATGTCATAATTTTCTAAATAAATAACAGATTCTTAATCCTAAAATTTGTTCCACAGACTACATGCACTAACATAGCAGACTCTAATTCTGTTCCAAATAGTTGATGAACTGATTCTATGGGTATTTACGTTGAGACTGCTGCTCCCGGACACTCCACGTTTTTTTTATTTGAAGATGGCAACGTTATCATATAAAAGTCTACCTATCCGAGCTGCTCCTCCTACCGAGTTCAAATGGAGACCATCTTTCTCGAAAATAATATGTTGATCATAGAACTGGTCCCACAGATTGACAAAGTCTACTCCTTCATGCATGCAGAGATTTTAGACGGTTATTTGAGCAGATGGCCTTGTCATAGAACAGGGGTCGGCAACCTTTTCAGTGCGAGGGCCAGAGAAAGCTTCTAGGAGTAGCCTGCAGGCCGGAGTGCCAAAGAGAACCCAAAAGTGACAATGTACAAAAATTTGTTGGGCATGGGCGTGCGTTTGTTTGAATGGGCGTGTTTGTGTGTACGCGCATGTGTTTGAGTAAGGCTCAGTAAGCCATTGTCTGATATGGGCGGGCGGGCGGGACAGGACCTACCAATACGAGTAACTAGTGAGTGTGAATGTTGTTGTGAGCTTGGAGGCTGGGTGAAGTGGGTGAATGAAGAGAGAGAGAGAGAGAGAGAGAGAGAGAGAGAGAGTAGCAGCAAGAAATACACTTTATATTATCCACATTCCCTAATGATAAAAGTACATTTCAGACTAAGAAAGTTTGATGCATACCTCTTCTCAGTAGGAACTCCTACGCCACGTAGACTGGCCACAGGCATGACCGTTACTGACTGGTGAGGGAAGGCTGCTCATGGGACGTCACATGTAATGCAGAGTTGCCAGATGCCATGATAGTGGCTAGTCCTACGTCAGCGCCTCTCGACATGATCGCGTGTTGCCATGTAGTCATTTTCTCCCTGGCGATTTTCCGTGGTGCTTCTGTGGTAAAGATCTCAGTCATGCATATTTGCCCCGTGCTACCCGCCGCGATCACGTCGCGAGGCGCCGACTTACTCATTTAGTTGGCTAGGCTGTTGCGGGCCGGATTGTTATATAAATATCAAGCAGGGTGATGGGCCATGAGTTCGGACTCTGCGGGCCGGATCTGGCCCACGGGCCGGAGGTTGCCATCCCCTGTCGTAGAAGCTATTTTCTGCACTGATTCTTAGGAGTATGCTGGATATTATTATATTATTGGACTTTGTATTAAATTGCTTGATCACCTTATGATACTTTGCTAGCAATTCCTCCGATGTGTTTTCAAATTGCTTGAACCGACATGAACGACATAGAGAGTTTTATTGTTTGCATTTTTTGTGATCTCATCTCAGGCTTCTGTAATATCACATAGTCCATCTCCTGGAAAACACTATCCCATTCTGCTGCTGGGGGTGCATTCACAAAATTCCTCCAGCTGACCACGTTCAGTGGCCCCCAGTAAGCCTTGTTTCATCAATCTCATCAATCGCTTCAGCAAGGATTTGGTAGCGATTGTAAGTAGGTTTGGGGAGGTGCTTCCTCATACTTTTTACTGGTTTTGCGCCATTTCTTACTATAGTAAAGGGGACTTCACTTAGTGAGGGAAGTACGGAATTGCTCGGCAAGGAAGATTCACTACCGGGTATCGTTTGTGACTTCCTGCTAGGCAGAGGCTGGTACGGGGTCGGTTTGCACGCGTCTTCCCTCCTGAATATTGTCACTGTCTCCTACATTTGCTGCTACATACTCTTTCGGTGTCTCAAACTCTGTCTTGAGTTACCTTTAATATCTGCACGATTCAGCTAAGCCTTCTTCTAGATCTCTCCTCATGACGCATAGTTTGCACACAGGTGACGAAAAGTAATCTGGATAATACTGACGAGCAAAACGATGAATACACTCCTGCCAGGTCTTCAACTTGGACTGCATTGTGAGACACTATTTCTAAAATATCATGAAAAGAAATGCTTTAAAAAATACAGCTGCATAAAGATGTTATTATAAATGTACAATTTACTCTATTATGAAATATTTAATTACTTGGGAGATACACTTTCTTTATACTAACTTCCTTTACCAGTGAAGAAAAGAACAGAGAATCCACTTGTGATGTTATTAATTTGCCATGAAATGTAGAAATATGCCATAAGCTGATTCACTGGAAAGAACACGAGAATGGTGGGAAAATCAAAATAGAACCTAGCTTCATTCAGCAAACAATTGTGTATACAGTGTATTAACTATTTTACTGGTGAAACAACATACACAGTTAACACACAGTTGTATCTCTTTACACAAGCCAGTGATAATCACTTTCACCAAAACAGCAAACAACCATTTGTACATTAGTTAGACCTTACAGTGCCAAACGTAAACAGCTGATGGTCCGAAAACTGACTCCAAATAAAACAAAGCTCTGTTTGGTGAATACACTTTCAGTATAATAACATCCTTTACTAGCAAGAAAACATAATCTACTTGTTATGGACTTGTTCTAACTTTCCTTGAATTGTGGGAAAAATACACAATAAAATGATTGAGATCAAAATGAAAGGCGGGAAAACGATATCAAAGGCGGGAAGACAAAACAACCGGACAGGTGAATGATTTACACCTTTAACAAGCTCAAAAATTTTTGCATGCAAGTTATTTTATACTTAATACGGGGGAAGTATGTCTGAGACTCTTATATATAGATCAATTCACTTTCACACCGATATTTACACCACTTAATTTTTAAATCACTGGGTGGTGAAGCGCGCTGGGATACATGTCTTGAATACATTGTTGCAGGCGAACGAGTAAGGAGGAGGAGGAGGAAAAGAAGAAGAAGAAGATGCTGCTGTCGATTATAATGAATTGAAGGAGGCGGATGAATTAAAATATATTAAAGAAAGAAATACAAAGTTGTTGTTGTGGCCAAAAGCTCATTTGAAGGGGGACCTACTACGACTTAGCAAGGTGTCAAATTGATAGACATCCTGAAATGCAGAAGACTGGATTCAGTGCTTCTATGTAGAGAGAGAGAGAGAGAGAGTAGGGTACTGACGAGTTAGGTCATGGCAATGATAAGGCTGAAAAAAACTAACGCAGACATTTGGAGACGGAAATAATGAAGGAAGATAGTGAGAAAGATTGCAAGGTGTAGGGAAAGGAAAGAAGTAACCCCGACAAAATGATGACCACTTGTTTTGTTTTATTTTTCTGCAACCTACAGCCGATTTTACCTAACAGGGAAAAGATCTCTGGTATCCAAGGGGTTACGACAGTGGTCGGCAACCTCCGGCCCGCTGGCCAGATCCAGCCCGCAGAGTCCGAACTCATGGCCCGTCACCCTGCTTGATATTTATATAACAATCCGGCCCGCAAAAGCCTAGCCAACTAAATGAGTAAGTCGGCGCCTCGCGACGCGATCGTGGCGGATAGCGCGTGGCAAATTTACATGACTGAGATCTTTACCACAGAAGCACCACGGAAAATCGCCAGGGAGAAAATGACTACATGGCAACCGCGATCATGTCGAGAGGCGCCAACGTGGGACTGGCCACTATTGTGGCATCTGGCAACTCTGCATTACATGTGACGTCCCATGAGCAGCCTTCCCTCACCAGTCAGTAACGGTCATGCGGCCTGTGGCCAGTCTCCGTGGCGTAAGAGTTCGTACTGAGAAGAGGTATGCATCAAACTTTCTTAGCAGTGTTTCCACTGCTTGAAATTTTTCTCAAGATCTTGAAATATTGACCCTCGTCTTGAAAGCTTGAAATATAAATTGCAAAAAGTCAAAATTCTTGAAAAAAAAATCTTGTTTCATGTATTTTGCTTATTTTTTCATATATTCTGACAGGAACAATGATGGAAACAACCCCCACGCACATAATGTATTTTTAATTTAGTTTCCCCTTTCCCATTTTCTATTGTACGGCACTCTGTGAGTGTGACGGACTAAGTGATCTCTATACGTTGCTTACAGAGTTACAGTTTGAGCCACCCCCACGCTACACAGTGAATTTCCTCTCCAAAGTTCGTCTTTTTATTCCAAACACTGTTATTATTGCATTCACTAGGGCTAATTGCTACTATTATATTAATATCAATTTCTTATTTACATTATAAAGGAAACATTCTCTTTAAGTCTTAGTTTATTGAAGTGCAGTGTTTAATTTCTATTGTTTGTGTAACAAATATAATTATTTCCATTTCTTTGATTCATGAAAATTCACATTATAAGTTTTTTTTTACTTTTACAAGTGTTTTAATGTAACCTTTGCTTAATAGTTAAGATTCCTGCGATATTAAGTTAAAATATAGTCTTATTTACTTTAAAATAATCAAGATATTGGAAGTGAGAAAGGTAGTATCAGTTAGTGTTACCCCTTGAAAGCTCGTTTTCTTTGGTTTTCTGTAGAGCATTATGTGTAATTAATATTATATTGCTCTAATGTGTGAAAAAGTTCCTGTTTAAGGTCGAAATATTTATTATTACTACTAATTTGCTCAACCTTGAAAGTTTTTTATCAATCTTGAAAGATTTTTACCCAACCCTTGAAATATATATTTTTGCCAGAGTGGAACCACTGTTTCTTAGTCTGAAATGTACTTTTATCATTAGAGAATGTGGATAATACAAAGTGCATTTCTTGCTGCTACTCTCTCTCTCTCTCTCTCTCCACCCAGCCTCCAAGCTCACAACAACATTCACACTCACTAGTTACTTGTATTGGTAGGTCTTGTCCCGCCTGCCCGCCCAAATCAGACAATGGCTTACTGAGCCTCACTCAAACACATGCGCGCACACTCAAACACGCCCATTCAAACAAACGCACGCCCATGCCCAACAAATTTTTGTACACTGTCACTTTTGGGTTCTCTTTGGCACTCCGGCCTGCAGGCTATTCCTGAAGCTTTCTCTGGCCCTCGCACTGAAAAGGTTGCCGACCCCTGGGTTACGATGTGCTATATCTCGCTTTCCACTTCCACATGCCTCTTGAAATAAATAAAACTGCCTAGAAATAGAAAGAATACAGTATATCTGTACAGGATACCTTCTGGCTGATGGACTTAACCCATGAACCACGTAGCGTTTACCTGTATGAAGACACCTGCGTTTGCAAAGTGCTGTGGGTGTATTGTTTTTCCGTGTGTGTGTGTGTGTGTGTGTGTGTGTGTGTGTTTAACCTATTTAACTCAAGGAGTTTTGACCCAAGTTAACCAAGCTTGGTGGATATGTGAAGGGCTAGCCAAGCGGTTGTGCTATATTTTGAAAATAACAGGTTCAAGGTTAACTTAAGGCCACAGAGTAGCCAACTTAAATAGCTCTGATCCGATGTAGTATAAAAAATAATTGAAGATTGAAGTAAGACAAGGATAATTTGACTTAGTTTTGTGAAAAGATTAGTCAAAAGTCAAGGTCAAATGAGTTGGTTAATGGATTGGACACTATGATTCAATTTTGATTCGATCTGGGCCGAATTTGATGAAAGATCTGTGGATCAGTTAAGGTTTAAATGATTAGTTTGTATGTCTGTCTGTTAACAACTTTATGCTAAAACTACTGGTGTGATTTTTTTTTTTATTAAAATTACAGGGATGATGGGCTATGACCTTATCACCTGACTAACTTTTGGGCCAAATTGGGCCAAGGCCCAGGCTGTAGGACCAAAAATATGTAGATTTTTTTTTTTTCGCCATAACTCCTTTCAAATTCGTCATATCGACATGAAACCAAAACCTAAAAGTGAATCTTTCAAATTTGCATCCTATAACATGCCTCATTATATCAGAGGGGTCATCCACCAGTTAGCGGTAGGGGCGTCAGTGTCAGGTGGGTCGGGCCTTAAATTTCTGAGGGGCATAATATCGTTAATTTTCACCCGATTTACTCCAAACTTGATATTTGACATCTTTGACTAGATATCCTCTTGCGTTTATGCGTCAGTACTAAAATGACTTCCGGGGACGGGTTTGCTGTGCCTTGGCACCGCTCCTTGTTCAATTTTGAGAACAATAAGGCGTAGGTCAAGGTCACATGGTAAGGTAAATCAGACACTTTAAATTTAATACTGACCAATCTTAGTGAAGGGGTTGAGGTTCAGGCCAGGCTATGTACTTTGGTGATGAGAATGATAAATTGAAGTAGTGTCCAGTGACGCAAAATGATGTACTGTATTGGAGCAAGGGTTAATTTAATCATGGACAAAGCATCTCAGTTTTAATTGGCTCATGTTATGTTATGCTAGTAACTCAAGGTTTTCCACTGCAAGTTGCTCAACATATTTGTTTCGTTTTTTTTTTTTTTTTTTTTGGGGGGGGGGTTTATTTAAAAAAAAAAAAATCACTGGGCACGATCACAAAGGAATGTGTATCTGACTCTGTGTGGAACTCGTAATTATATTTTCATCTCCGTAATTGATCTTTAAGCCTAGTGACATTAATTTTTAGTTTATTTCTGCTGTCTCCCGCAATTGTATCTAAATTAGGGGAAATGCTGAACTGGAGAGGTTATTTATAGCTTTAATAAACCTTTTCATTATGAATGACCTTTCCTGTGATAAATTATATCTTCAGGAAAGAGCAGAAATTAACGTATGCTGAACGTCATTCGAATTAAAAGGTGTTATGAAAAGTATGCCATGGGACCGAAGGTTCCCGACACACGATTTTATTCAGCTTAGGGGAGACTGAAATATTATGAACGCTAGAGACGCCGGTGGGGAATGCGTAGCACAGCCATCTTGCAATTGTTACAACCCTATAGCAGTTTACCGGTCGATAAGACTCCTATATATACAAGTTTG
>NC_137014.1:22155236-22260236 GCF_032717465.1 Coenobita brevimanus | reverse complement strand
TGCCACGTGGTACGGCCGCGAGATTATCACGCATCATGGCCCCAAGCGCACAGCACGTCGTACTAGCAAGTATGGGCCTAGTGTTTTGTTTGGGGAGGGCGGAAGTGGTGTGGAGGGAGTGGGGAGTGAAATGGAAAGTGTAGGGGCGAGCATTGAAAGTGAGAGTGGCGGGAGTGAGTCATCGTTCTCCCGTGGTGGTGTGAGGCGGTGGGGCGTATCATGTGGGGCAGTGAGGGTGCGTGGTGACTCACATGGTGTGATGGAGTGGGGGGGTGAGGAGGAGCCACTCCTCAGCACGTTTTTTGCTCCCCAATATTCCCGGACTTCCTCCCCACAGCCCCATGATGTTCCCCACGGCCGTAAGGGTAAGGGAGAAGGGAAGGATAAAGGCTAAGGGAAGAGGAGTGCGAGTGGGGAAGCCCTCTGCAATGCTCCTCCCCAACCTCCCCCACCAGCATCTCCTCCCCACCCCGATGAAGGCGACGATGGGGACAATGGGGGCGAGGGTTATGTGAGTTGGAATTGGGAAGATGTCAGTGATTTTTCTCCCATCATTCACCGCTTCACTGAGCAGGGGCGCACTGGCTGCGCGGCTCCAGGAATTCACCGTTATTCCACCAGGCTGGATTTTTTCCACCTGTTTTTCAGTGAGAGTTTTGTGGAGCAGGTAGTGGAACAAACCAACCGTTTTGCTAGCAGCCAGTGCCGTGAGAGTGAAAGACTGGGCACAAGGAGCAGGCATTCCATCATTTATGATTACCCTGTCTCCCTTGCAGAAATGTTATTTTTTGTCCTGGTACTTTTGATGGGTATTGCACGTAAAAACAGAATTCCGTCATACTGGACAAGGGACCCTATCATGCAGACACCAATATTTGGCAAAATTATGAGCCGTAATTGGTTTCAGCAAATTCTAAGCCGCCTCCACTTTTACGATGCTGATGATCCTGCCAATGCAAATGAGACTGATAAGATGAGGCGAATTAGGTTGGTTTTTGATCACCTACGACAAACATTCCGTTCCCCATTTTATCCCTATAGAGACCTTGTCATAGACAAGAGTCTCATGTTGTGGAGAGGCAATATTTCCTTTCGGCAGTACATACCCAGCAAAAGGCACCGTTTTGGGTTCAAGATCTTTGTTATGTGTGACTGTAGGACTGGTTATGTGCAAGACAGTCTTGTACACCGGTGCACAGACTGACAATAATAGAAGATTGGAGTATTGGACTGTCTGGAGCAGTGGTAAAGACAATGATTGAAGACTACCTTCATCGTTGTCACGTCCTTTACCTGGATAACTGGTACACTAGCCCTCTTCTCGCTCGTTATCTACACCTGCATGACACAGGACTCTGTGGTACCGTCAAGGTGGACCGGCGTCACATGGTCAAGGTGGGCCGAAAACTAGAAAAAAATGAAGTGGTCTTCGTCCAGGCTAACAATATCCTAGCTACAGTGTCGAACCACAACAGAGAAGTCAGCCTCTTGTCCACGATTCACCGCCCCTTGATGCACTGTACAGAGTCCGTAGATTACCGCAGTGAGAGGAGGCACCACATCTGGAAATCTGAGTGTGTGCTTGATTATAACATTAACATGCGCCTGGTGGACCAGTTAGACTCCATGCTATCCACTGTCGAGTGTGCCAGGACCACAATGAAGTGGTACAACAAGTTCTTCTTTCACCTGCTAGATATAACTGCCCTCAATTGCCACCACCTGCACGCCATGACAACAGGAGTACAGGAAACCTTTGAAGGGTTTATGAGGGAGCTTACAGTACACGTAAGAATTTTGCCAGGTATGCGGTCGAGAGGCCCCAACAACGCACACGCACTGCCCCTACTGCCCAAACTCCCCTGAGAATATCCGCCCGCCATTTCCCCACTCCTATACCTCCCCAGCCAAATAAACCTAGGCCCCAATGCAGGTGTCATGTGTGCAGTAATTCCCATGCGAGACCCACCGCTCAGAGAAAAGACACCTGGTGTGAATGTGTAGAGTTTGACGTGGGTCTCGGCATTCACCCTTGTTTCAGTGAATATCACACCTTGATGCAGTTCTGATATGGTGTGAATGCGATATGACACTCATACTCGGGAAGAAATGCGACATACAGACGCTCAGTGTAATTATAAGGCCCGTAAATATGTAAATAGTAGTATAAAAGTGGAAACGGGTGTAATGTAAGTGGAAAATTATGTAAGTGCATAAATATATTCTAAGTCGAAACATTCCTAGCAAGTGCATATAGATGCGATATTCTGACGCTCAGTGGAATAAATAAGGCCCGTAAATATGTAAATAGTAGCATAAAAGTGGAAACGGGTGTAATATAAGTGGAAAATTATGTAAGTGCATAAACATATTCTAAGTTGAAACATTCCTAGCAAGTGTATATAGATGCGATATTCTAACCCTTAGTGGAATATATAAGGCCCGTAAATATGTAAATAGTTGTATAAAGTGGAAACGGGTGTAATGTAAGTGGAAAATTATTATGTAAGTGTATAAATATTATCTAAGTTGAAACATTCCTAGCGAGGGTATATTGATGCAATATTCTGACGCTCAGTGGAATAAATAAGGCCCATAAATACGTAAATAGTAGTATAAGGTGGAAACGGGTGTAATGTAAGTGGGGAAGTATACTGGGAGTGAAGAAATAAAGTATAAGTTGAAGCACGAGTGGTAGCGAGTGTGTTTGCTACGTGAATATGCGCTAGCATTTCGCTAAATACCCTCGTAAGAAATGTAAATAAGTGAAAACATTTACATCGGTAGAAAAAAGGTTCAATGTCATAAAAACAATACTATGAAAGAAAAAAAAAATGTATGTTGAGAGAAGAGTAAGCAGATGTGCGCAAGTTATGCTAAATATCATTGTAATGAATGAAAACAGCTGAAAACATTTACATACAGTCAAAAATGGAAAATGTCGTTGAAACAGAATTATGCAAGTAGAAAAATTGATATGTTTACTGAAACAAGAAACTTAGCAACTAGCTTGTGACCAATATGACCAAACTCGCTATGCTCGCACGATGGAACAATGCTTATTTTTCCTATATATATCATTGAAAACCATTATATTGTTGTGATTGTTTATTAGTTCAAAATCAATAAATGCAGATGTGTTCTTTGTTGTATCTCCCAAAATTACCTACCATGGAAAACGTGAGAGCCTCACATGTCAGTGACAGAATACGACAACCCTTCCCTGTTCTGACCACTTATGGACCCTGGTAAGCCCTTTCTTGGTGATTTTCCTTCGTTTCTCAACAAAAGCGGAGGTTTTAGCCAAAAAAAAAAAATCCAAAATAGCTCGGGATTGGGGGGTATCGGAGGTGCGAAATTGATCGGGACGTGACGGGTTAAATTTACAGTCCAGTAAAATTTGGTTTCATGGCTTCCTTATTTTAGTGGTTCTTCATTCAGTCCTTCACCTATCCTTCTCTTCTTTTATGTTGCTGTTTGTTTTTCACTGTCTTTCCAACTACACAGCTGGGAATGTAGTTTATCACCTGGAGTGGCCTCAGAGATGGTTTTGCTTAGCAACCGAGACCGTTATAGAAAGCAGTTTAAGGAATGAAAGTGATACTGGTACGAAAATCTTAGGACAATCTATGATGCTATGTCTGCTGGGAGCTTCTAGAGTTCCTAGAGCATCATGAAATGAAGTATGTTTGCACAGTTTTACATATTGTAGAGTTTTGTCTTCTGTCATTAGTCCCTTTATCTATGGTGACTAACTACATATACCGTATATATATATATATATATATATATATATATATATATATATATATATATATATATATATATACTTTATTTTATAATATTCAAGCTGTGTGTGTGTGTGTGTGTGTGTGTGTGTGTGTGTGTGTGTGTGTGTGTGTGTGTGTGTGTGCATCTGTTCTTCCTTCAGGAGAACGGTAATAGATATCTACCTAATTCTTTTTGGATTAGGCCAGGGTAAATCGAGGCAGTGTCCAAAAAAAAACAAAAAAACAAGCAAACATTTTGACGATCGCGCGACACGACGATGCGAAATCGGAACTTGCGACACGCAAAAGTGTCTGTCTGAGCGTTTTTTCGTTTCTTTCACGAGAACGGTAATAGATTTGATCTTATTCTTTTTGCATTAGGTCAGGGTAAGTCCAAGGAGTTTCAGAAAAATACCAAGCAAAGATTTTGGCAGTTGTGTTTGATGCGGCGGCGCAAAATTGTCGGAAATCGCAATATGCTAAAATATGCGATTGTATTTTTTTTAGTTTTTTGTCAGAACTGGTCAGTGGGGGTTTAATAACGGCACCGAAATAAAGATAATGGTATTTGGAGAAATTTTTGATTGAAAGATTATTACTTACTCCCACAAAGTTTTGCGGCCTAGCACTAATGTGTATGTGTGTGTGTGTGTGTGTATCTATCTATCTATCTAGACAGATTGATAGATAGATAGATAGATAGATATGTGTGTTTGTGTGTGTGTTGATAATTAGATAGATAGATAGACAGTACACATAAATTAACTTTAGTGAAGAGGTGAACACACACACACACACACACACACACACACACACACACACATATATATATATATATATATATATATATATATATATATATATATATATATATATATATGTGTGTGTGTGTGTGTGTGTGTGTGTGTGTGTGTGTGTGGGTGTGTTGATAGATAGATAGATAGATAGAGAGAGAGACACTATTCATATAAATTAACTGTAGTGAAGAGGTGAACACCTAGTTGGCCTATTCCTGCTGCCCTTGGGCGATTTTGCACTTCAGGAAAGATACGTGGTCATGAAGGGGCTAATGGTGACTGGAGACTCTGTTGAGAGTACAGATAATGAGAGATGCAGCGACAGTGCTGGTTTCTAATTTGCTGATGAATTAAACGCCATGTGTGTATGTCAACCGCAGTTCACTTGATTACCACATTCATGATAGTCATGGAGTATTTTTACTTCCGTGCCAGTGACATATCACTGAATTTATTAAAATATTAGTTAAGAAAATATTAACCTTTAGGAATATTCTTTTTATTTAAATAAAGCTATGATACAAGATCGTTGTTTTGCTACTCATACGGCAGTCCTCACTTTATCGTACTGATTTCCTCTTACTTAGTTTGTTAAGGACTGTACTTGATAACTTGCGTTTATTAAAACCTGAAATTTATCATTATTATTATTCTTTGTACCAATAATTTATGTAATATCTGTTTTAATACTATTGTATGTAAATCTATGCCTTTAACACAGTTTAAGAAAACTCGAACATGCACATTAAAAGGACAGTCAGAAGTATTTATTCATCTATGTGATATATTCTTTTTATCTGACGAGTATTTTAGTGGTTTGAGTGATGTGTTCTTACCGAATGTCGTATAACTCTATCTATCTATTTATCTATTGCCAGACGCCTTAATTCCGTACGGGGTGGCCACAAACAAATCGCCTCCACGTCGCCCTGTCCCCAGCCATTTCACTGCCCTGCTCCCAACTCACACCCTCGTCTCTCATATACCTCTCCCCTCCATCCCTCCATCTCATCCTCGGCCTCCCCCTCCCTCTCCCCCTCTCCACCTCACTCACATACACTCTCCTCGTCAGTCTCTCACCCGCCATCCTCTCCACATGGCCAAACCACTTCAATGTGTTCCTCCTGACGCTTCCTGTCACATCCACATCCACACCATAACGCTTCTTTATATCCTCATTTGTCAGCCTGTCTCTCCATGTGACTCCACAGGCTCCTCTTAAATAACTCATTTCCACTGCACTCACTCTTGACTTGTGTCCTTCCAACAACGTCCAAGCTTCACTTCCATACGTTAGAGTTGGTATCACAATACTGTCATGTAGTAAATTTTCACTTCCATGCTTACTTCCTTGTTTATCACTGCCTTCAAGGAACCAGCAACCTTTCTTCCTTGTTGTACCCTTTCAAGCACTTCACCCTCCAAACTTCCATCCTTACTCATCACACTCCCCAAGTACTTAAACGTACTCACATTTTCCATATCCTCACCCTCCAATCTCACTGGACATTCACTATTTTCCCCTCTTTCAAAGACCATCACTTTACTCTTCCTTACATTCACCTTTAGATTCCGTTTCTTACACACTCTCTCAGACTCATCCACCAAGCCTTGCAGCTCCCCTTCGTCTTAACTTAACAACACAGTATCATCTGCAAACAACAGTACAGAGAGTTTCCAAACACTACCCTGTCTCACTAGGGCCACTCCAACATCCACTGCCCTACCTTGTATCTCATTTATTACTCCATCCATATACAGATTGAACAACAATGGATTACTCAAAGTTATATAATATTCACTAGAGTTAAATTATTTTTACGTGCCCAGGACCGAATTAGGCTCGCCAGCTAAGTACCAGATTTTTTTTTTTTTAATGTGTCCGGCTCTGAGAGAGGATTCAGGGCCTATTTCTTGGGGGTAGGGGCCTATCCCAAGGCTTAGTAGTCCTCCTACACCTCCACATGTCACCACTTCGGCGCTGACACCCACCGTCCGATTTGAATACATGCTAGGGCTATCTCATACAGGACTGGTGTATTGGTATTAGCGAAGGTACTTTTACATGTCTGCGGGTCTTCTGGTAAATCAAGAAAGTGTGCTTTTTATGAAAATCAAAGTTTTAATCTGTTCCCTGTCCCAGCCGAGATTCGAACCTGGGTCCATTAGATCTACAGGGCGCCTCCCTACCGATTCAGCGACCGCCTTCCCATGACATTAAGAAATTCTCAAATTAAACGCCCATCACAGTGAAATGTAGTTGCCAGATTCCTGTCATCCTTGTCATCACTTATTTTGACTTCTTTTTTAATATTACTCTACCCAGCATTTAGCAGCAATTATGATTTTAACAATTTGCATGTATGTATAGTAAAGAAAAAGGGAAGAGGAGTAAAAAAAAAAATGTTTTTCCCGTCTTGTAATGGTTCAAATAAAAATAATCGTAATTTCACATTCCTTTTCCAAAGAGCATAATATCAACACACGGCATAGCCTGTACAGTATATAGGTCTTTATAATTAATATGGTTAGATTTAATGGAGTAAACATGCCCATGTAATGTAAATGGTTCAGATAATGTCCAAATTTTGTTTTTCCAGTGACATTCAGTATTCGAGGAAGCGAATCCCCAAGACCCAAAAAATGGAGCTGTAATGTCTCTTTATATCTATTGGGTCTCTAATGGTGAGTCTAACCCTCCAGTCCGAAAAGTACCACGTACGCCGAATAAAACCGTTTGGAAGTAGAAGGAATGCAGGGAGGAATATGTCATCGGACTGAAGTGGTAAATATTATTTCTGTAGGATGCATGAAATTTGGCGTAAACATGAAAGTCGGTTGGAGTGATTGTCGTGAGGGAAGGTTAGTTGCAGGTCTTTTAATATGATAGGTCTTTTCGAACCTGATCAGATTATCTGTGGGTACAAGTAATAAATTATAACAGACGTCAGCATAAGTAACCGCTCGTAGGTTTTTGTGGCATTCACCTGAGTAAAATCGTCCGAAACTAAGTGGTGTTTAGTCATACTTGAGTTGTGCAGACAATTCATGAATAAATTATTCATGAGACAGCAAGAATTCATTTTAAAAAATATATCGGTGGATTCAGGTAGTTGATAATTATTATCGTGTTGGTAATGAATGAATTTTGATTCAGGATTGTGAGAGGACGGTTGCAGTACTGTCTCTGTTCATATGCGTTAGACATTGGTGGCAGTTTGTAGGATTGTTTTGTTGGTGACACAGCCGTATTCTCGTTGGCTTAGGACGTCATGTTAGTATCTTCCTGATAACCACGAGCTGCTTTATGCAGCTCAGATAGGGATGTTCTAAACATGGTGGGTTAAACACACCCTTCATTGATCATTTCAGTGCAAGAGGCCTTCTTCAAGCCAAAAAAGGTAGCAAAAATAGAACAATGAAGTGGTCGCTTTATTCAAGTAATTAATATTACCTTTATAGCGTTGTGTAATTTGTGGCGAAGGCGTGCGAGCTGGTTGGACAGACAAGGAGAGTTAAGGCGGTATTTGTATGGATTATGTATTGGCTCCCTCCCTGCCAGCCAGCCTTGGTGATGGTAATGCGTTTAGCTTTGCATCACTGACTTCTCTTTCGTTTAACCCATCCATTTCTTTCTCTCTTGTTTAAGAGACGTTTGAGAAAATTTTTGATGTGGTGTACAGTACTCTTTGACGTGTGAATGAGATTGTAGTTACTCTCTCCAGATGTATTTACTTTGCGTAGAATATTGTTAAAACTGGAGTTGACATACTCTATAGCATCCATTCACCCCTTCACCGCTATAGTGTTTGCAAGAATTAAAGAAAAGTATATAGGTCACATTCCCTTTCGAAAAAGCTTGATGAAGAAGGCTGTATTAAGTGGCACAGGAGGCTTTATAGCACTCCTTTCTTAGCGATTTATTTTGCATTTGATATCTTAACACTGTCTTGTATGCTATTTACACCGTTATAATATCGACAAGGTTTACATCAATAATGAACAAGATGGAATTCATGGGTAATGTGCATAATAAATTGGAAAGGAAGAGTTGTTAAGAAATATCCAAAGCTACTTTAGCTTTGCATCACTGATTTCTCTCTCCTCTTTCCTGTTGACAAGAGTTCACGTTAGCTCTCTTGATATTTGAAAGAAGAGTCGGCAAGGATTCTTCAAACGTATTCTCCATTTTGGATAACAGGATGTGGCTGGGGATGATGCGTTTAGCATTGCAGCACTGCCTTTTTTCCCTTCTTATATTATTTCTTATTTCCTATAAGAAGAAACAGGAATAAACTGAGGAAATAAAGGTCTGTACACTGTCCTTATGGTGTATATATATATATATATATATATATATATATATATATATATATATATATATATGTATGTTTACCCATTCACTGCAAAGGTGTTTCGCCAAAACTGAAATGAAAACGTATAGTAATAGCAGAGTAAGATACAACGTAATGATATACCCTGTATGAGGGGAGCTAATGTAGGAATTGTATCAGTCATTTAAATTTAGGATGCAAGTCAGTATATATTATTGCAATGAAATTAGAAGGAAATATGTATGAGAGAACTTTCAGCAAGGCATCTTACAAGACAATGGACCGTTTTGTTTAAACACTGTATCGGGAATGAGAAGGCAGACCTCGATTTTTTAAATCATATTTTCTGAATCTGGTCACTGTATATCATTGCTATCTGCATTTTTACGTGGGCTGCCAACTGATCAAAAATAATAACCATAGGCATTCCACAAAATTACTGTTTGGCAGAAATTAGGGGTCTGATTTCCCTTTCGCCAATTAAACCATTTGCTACCGGGGACGTACTGTACTTGGTTAATTTTATCCGGCTAAGTCGAAGCTGTTTTATTCAACACATCGAAAATCAAGCCAAACAAAGGTTGATCGAGATTGTCTTCAGAAGCCCCTCTACTAGAATTATACTTACCTGTGCAAGATAATTAATTATCTCAACCAGTGCATCTTCATGCATCCAAGGAATGTGAAGGGGTTAAGAAAAAACAAGTTCTGTATTTTTTGGTTCAACAACTATCCTTGTCTATTGAAACAAAGGCCAAACAGTCCTATATTGCGTCATTACTTTAGTACTAATACCCCACCACTCTCTCTCTCTCTCTCTCTCTCTCTCTCTCATGATGGCAGGAAAATTTCTCCTTTATTGCTGTCCCGAACTGCAAGAGACTGACATTACATGGAAACGCAAAGAAAGAAACATGATTTTTTTTTTTTATGCTAGGAAGAAGGAACCAAAGGCCACGAGCCCGCAATAACCGTTCCCTCCAAGAGAAAAACAAAATACAAGAGAGCCAAATTCAAGATCCGATCATTTCGAGATGCCTGGACACGCCGCTTTTGAAAGACTGAAGATCATAGCTAGTAGGAAATACAGACAGAGGGAGACAGTTCCAGAGTTGACCTGTTACATAAATGAAGGACTGGGAGTAATGGTTAACTCTTGCATTAGAGAGTTGGACAGAAAATGGATGAGAGTTTGCGCTAGACGGTTGCTACGCGCCCGTCGTAGAGGTGGAGGAATGCAAGCAGACAGTTCAGAGGAGCAGTGACCATCGAAGTAGCGAAAGAAAAGAGATAAAGATGCAGAAGTGCGGCGAAGAGACAGAGGTTGAAGGGAGGCAGTAAGAGGAGCAGAGTTAATGAGACGAAAAGCCTTTGACTCCACCCTATCGAGAAGAGCTGTATGTGGGGAGCCTCCCCACACATGAGAGTTGTACTCCACACAGGGGCGGATAAAACCCATGTATAGAGTCAACAATTGTGCAGGGGTAAAGAATGAATGGAGATGGCTTAGCACACCTAATCTCTTAGAAGCAGATTTTACAAGAGATGTAATATGATCGTTCCAAGATAAGTCCCGGTTGAATTAAACCCCAAGTATGTTCAAGGATGATGCAAGCTTGAGGTGGATATTATTAAACATTAGTGGGTACACCTGTGGAAGATTTTGTCGGGTTGATAGGTGTAAGAACTGAATCTTTGATGCATTAAATACAACAAGATTTTTTTTACCCCCGTCAGAGATATGAGCCAAGTCAGACATTAGGTGTCCCATAGCCTCATCCCTTGCTTATTGAAGTAACTGCTGAGGTGGACGTTGCTGGAACCGAATGGAAAGTTAAAGGGTGGAGTCATCAGCGTACGAGTGGATAGGGTTAGATGTACACCCTCCCATAAAAGTATCGGCCCCTTTGGGTACGATGGTTGTGAAAATGAGCAACTTCTGCAGACATACATGAGCTATAAATGTTGTGCCTTAAAACATATACCACTCAGTATGTGATTCTTTTTTGCAATTTTGAGTTCTAATAATAACCAAAGATGATATTCACACATGTATGTACAGGATGCCCCATATATTACAATGCTTCGTCCATGTTTCAGAATGATCCTCTTTTTTGGGAAGGTATACAGCTTAGAAGGTCATTGATGAATAAAAGAAAGAGAGTGGGTGATAGGACAGGGCCCTGAGGAACATCACTGTTGATAGTTCTAGGAGAAGAACGATGCTCGTCTACAACAGCGGCTATAGAACGACCAGAAAGGAAGCTATAGATGAAGGCACAGATGGAAGGATGGAAACCGTAAGAGGGCAGTTTGGAAATTAAAGATTTATGCCAGACTTGATCGAAAGCTTTTGAGGTGTCAAGTGCAATGGCAAAGCTTTCGCCGAAGTCCCGAAAGGAGGATGACCAGGATTCTGAAAGGTAGGTGAGAAGATCGCCACTGGAGCGTCCCTGACGGAACCCACACTGGCGATCAGAAAGAAGGTTGTGATAGGAAAGATGCTTTAAAAATTTTCTATTACGAATTGACTCGAAAACTTTTGAGATACAGGATGTTAAAGCAATTGAACGATAGTTAGAGGGTTGGGAATGGTCACCCTTCTTTGGGACTGGCTGAATGAGAGCAAACTTCCAGCAAGAAGGAAAGGTACAAGCTGATAGACAAAGGCGAAAGAGTTTTCCTAGGCAGGGTGTAAGCACAGAAGCACAGTTCTTGAGGACAACAGGAGAGACTCCATCAGGCCCATATGCCTTGTTAGTATTCAGGCCTGAGATGACCAAAAATACATCATCTGAAGAAATTTTAAGGTCAGCCATGAGGAAGTCAGAGGGGGGAAATGATGGAGGAACAGCACCGGAATCAGCGAAGGTGGAATTGGAGGAGAAAGCCTGAGCAAAGTTATCTGCTTTATCAGTAGAAGAAATAGCTACAGAACCATCAGAACAGAGAAGAGCGAAGGATGATGAAGTAAAGTTGTTAGAAAGGTTTTTGGCAAGGTGCCAAAAGGAGCGGGAAAAACTCGAGTTGGAGAGTTGAAAGCTTTTAGTACGGATGAAGTTATTTTTAGCTGAGCGAAGAACAGACTTAGCACGATTCCGGGCAGAAACATAAAAAAAATGTGATTCAGGGGTGGGTTGGCTCCGATTCCTTTTATAGGCCCTCTCCTTGTTGTGGACAGCATTAGGACAAGCGTGATTAAACCAAGGCTTTCTCCTATTAGTCAAAGGATATGAGAAAGGTATGTATGCTTCCATGCCCGAAAGAATAACCTCTGTAATGTGCAAGGCACACTCAGATGGCTCCCAGTCATTAATGTTAGTAAAGATGTAGGCTTATTCACCAGGTGGGTCAGTGAAAGGAGAGGAGAACCAAAGGTGGTGGTGAACATTGAAATCTTGAATGGAGATTTCAGTGAAGGGGGAAATGGATAGAATGTGTTCCATTGTAGAAGTAAGATAGTCAAATAATTTTTGATAGCCAGTAAAATTAGGGGATAAGTAAACAGCGCAAATATATTTAGAGAATGACAGGAAAGCCGAAGCCAGAGAGTAGAGAGTTCAGAAGAATGGAGTTCAGGAACACGAGAGCAAGATAAGTCATTGCGTATATATACACAACAGCCACCTTTGGCTTTGAAATGAGTATAGAGAAAGTAGGAGGATACAGAAAAGGGTTTGCTGTCACTTGCCTCAGACAGCTGAGTCTCAGGAAAAGAAGATGAGGTTTAGAGGAGGAGAGGTGGTGCTCAACAGAACGAAAGTTAGAGGAAAGACCGCGAATGTTGCAGAAATGAAGAAGTGAGTCAGGCAGAGGTTCCAGGCAGCTCGGGTCGTCACCAGGAGAGGGGCGGAAGGTGGGGGCATTTATGGTCCCCTCCCCCTCTGGGGACTCCTAGGCTAGGTGTTCTGACGCCACGATTATTTTTGAATTTTGGAAAAGGAAGTGTAGTGTGTACTGTGCATGTAGTTTGGTGTAGATAGTTAGACAAACTTGTATTGGAGAGCATGCTGGCCTACTCTCTGTGTTACTGAGACACCGAAAAAGTTCAGCAAAGGGGGATGGTCAGGAACTAGTCCCGAGGGCTGATGAAACGGGAGCTCCAGCTCTCCCTGTGATCAGTTTTCCATCCACATTGGGAGTACTGCCCTGCTCGACTGGTGCTACAGTCTGTTCCTCACTGCTAAAGTCTACTCCTCCGAGGAGGGTTTCTCACGCTGGGTGAGAGTGAAAGGGGGAGGAGGGGGGGTTGGGACCAGTGGAGGATCTGGGTGAAAAGGGGATATGGAGGTAGCGTGGTAAGCATAAAGGAAGCCATGAAATATGGAAAGGAAAGAAGACACAGAGAGGGAAGCAACGAGGAAAGAAACAGGGAAACAGAAAGACAGCCAGGGAGTGGAGAGAAACGGGGAGGAGGAGATGGAGGGAGGAAGGAATTGTGGAGTGGGAGGTAGGTAAGGAGTCAGAAAGGAAAAGCGTCGGAAAGAGAAGTAGGGAGGTGGGTACGGAGGAAATACGAAGATGTGGGGAAGGAAGTAATGAGAGAGATAGAGAATGAGACAGTGAGGGTGGGAGGAAGACAAAGAAGGTTGAAATATGAAGAGGATGGGAGAGAGGAAGGTATGTAAGGAGAAGGACGGAGGTAGGAAGAAGGGAGGCAAGTCATTGTGCAGAAACTGGGAGGGAGAAAATGAGGCGGTAAATCAGGGAGGGAGACAGAGATAGATAGAAACATAGAGGGAGGAAATATGAAGAGGCAGAGAGGAAAGATGTGCAGTGAGGTACACAGGAAGGGAAGGATTAAGGAAAAGTGGAGAGAATAGAGGTAGAAAGAAGAGTAGAAGGACAGTGAGCCAAGGAAAGAGAGGCAGATAGGAAAGTGGAGAGGGGCAGGAAGCATGGCAGCGTAGGTAATATTATTATGGATGGCGATCGGAGGTAGGGGAGGTAGGTAGGCAGAGCGAAAACTAATTTTCGTCATCAAGTACTGTAATAAAAATTGATCATCTGGCCGGATTACGTACTAGCATAACTAAAGGTGTCGCTATTTTCTTACACACTTGACCATTTCACTGCGGTGACATCTTTTATACATTATTCTGTCCATAGCCAGACGTCAATATTCTGCTGAGGAGACATTTTATTTTCATTAAAAAGTTACATATAGACCATATTAATTCCCTTCAATGGGAGTGGCTCTTTTTCCTCAGCTCAGTTAAAAATGACTTAAGTGGGAAGAAAAAGCAGTCAGATATCCTGCTTTGTGTGTATGTAGAAAAAGCAGTCAGATATCCTGCTTTGTGTGTATGTAGAAAAAGCAGTCAGATATCCTGCTTTGTGTGTATGTAGAAAAAGCAGTCAGATATCCTGCTTTGTGTGTATGTAGAAAAAGCAGTCAGATATCCTGCTTTGTGTGTATGTAGAAAAAGCAGTCAGATATCCTGCTTTGTGTGTGTGTGTGTGTGTGTGTGTGTGTGTGTGTGTGTGTGTGTGTGTGGTAATAACTTTACCAGAAAGCAAACACCCGCGTCCATAAGTAGTGATACACATCATTCCATGTTTAGTACGGTTGTGTCCACTGTTGGTGAGTTATGAATCCATTTCACTTACCAGCAGGCGCACGTGTCATCATAACGTTTGGTAGGAAGTGAAAGAGTTCGATACTCCATCAGCAGTGGACACGGGGGATGACACAGGTCGGGTTGATGTGTACTGCGGCTGTGCCAGCATATCTAAAGGTACCTTATCCACTCAAGCGCCATGAAGCCTTTTTATTCACACACACACACACACACACACACACACACACACACACACACACACACACACACACACACACACACACACATTGCAAACCGAGAGCGAGTATTCTGTTCTGTTCGATATGTGTGTGTGTGTGTGTGTGTGTGTGTGTGTGTGTGTGTGTGTGTGTGTGTGTGTGTGTGTGAACAAAATAACTGGCACAGTTTTTTTTTAATTACTGTATACGATCTTGATGGAAATGTAGAGGGCAGCTAAGGAGTAACCTTATCATTTCTGAGAACAATAAATAAAAGGTCAGTCACAGGGCTAGGTCAAAGTTTGGAATAGCAAGGATATCATTTTTCTTTTTTTTTTTAACATATATAGATTGCACTTGCTTGACGGGTTAAGGGTAAGGAATATATTTGATTTTTGGAACAGTGAGAGGTCTAGGTAAGAGGCCAAGAACAAACGCTTCACCAGTAGACCAACTTGCGATTTGGGTGTCTCTGAGTGCTACTTCTTGTTTATTATTGGAAGTTAACATATTCTTTTATACCTCCGACGATTATATTTAGGTCTGGATGTGGCGTTCAAAGAGTAGAGTACTTATGAGGAAGCTTCACTATACTCATACCCACTTAAACTCTTTACTACGATGAACCTTTTTTTATTTTTTTATCAATCATTTTGAATACCATTAAACGTTGTTATTAACGTTATGGCAGATCACTTGTAGGTTAGTGGTAAATATAAGCTGCTTGTGTAGCTAATCTCTCATGATCACAAAGTGTCTCTTAAGCTGATTTTAGTACCTGTTTGTTAGAGGAGATCACTTAGGACATTCAATATTAATAGATGGACGAGAGCGCGGTAGGTATATACTGTAGTATGTAGCTTCGCTAAAGTCAATAAATCTACGGGACTGAAACACTTTGAAAAATCAAAGCTAGTGAATACTAGGACAGAACCGCTCCTCTGAATGTCCTCGCAACAGATATATATATATATATATATATATATATATATATATATATATATATATATATATATATATATATACAGGTATATATATATATATATATATATATATATATATATATATATATATATATATATTGTTACATAGCCTATGATTTCATCATCCTTTGTGTAATTTTAACGCACAGTATGCTGCATGTTTGATCACGATCGTGTTCTGCCTCAGTTCCCCCCTTCTACCGTTATAGTAGAGTAAGTCGTTCTCTCTGTTATTCAGTGCGGGATTTTCAGCACTTTGTCCCCATGGCTTCATTTGCGCGTCCTTCTTACAAGTTGTATCAAGCTCTCCTGGCCCCTATATAATGAGCTCAGTCTCTGCATCATTGCCACTAAGATCTGCTCCTCATTTTGTTCACATCTCTGTCCTCCCCTGTACAGATATTATTATTGTGAGTGCTCAAGAAATCTCCAAACATCTAGCAGCTGTGTGTAATTTGAGTATAAGTGTTATTGCATTTTTTCTTGTACTGTGTAGCATAAGGTTGATTCTTAGGCCTAGTGAGGTTTTTTATTAATGTTGGGTTTTATGTCAGTTATTTTTGATAATAGTTTGTATCTGTAATAATTTATCTGGCATTCACTGAGTATTATCTGGTATCTCATTTTATCAGGGCTGACTTAGATAAATTTACTCTTGCTAATTTCGTGTTAATAGAGGCTATTGCAGTTAACCATATATTTAACCTGTTTATTTGCCATTACATTATCCTTATGAGTCCTGAATGTTTTGTTGTTAGTTTGAGCATTAAACTTTAACTTGTAATTTTCCCTAACTCTTTTGTTTTGAACCTGGAACTTTACGGGACAGTAGTGACTCTTAGTATTCTCACTTAAAGTGTACGTTATCTTTCTCTGTTCCGTAACATAAATTTGGCGACCCTGCCAGGATATTCAGGATATTATCATAAGGATATTGCTTGATATTTTGTGACTGTTACTTATTAATTATGTCTACTATTACTACACTTGATGAAGCCAAAGATTTTTTGTCAAATGTGCAAACAGTGTGTGATGTAGAAAACAGAACAAAGAATGAACTTAAGCTTGTTGCTCAACAATTGGAAATTGTTGTTCGCTCTCATCATTCTAAAGATCAAATTGTTGACATGATTAATGAAAGCTTGTTTAATGTAACTCCTCCAAATGAGCAAACGCAGATTGAATTAGCTAAGTTACAGCTACCCCTGCAGGAGGCTCGTGTTAAGGAGGCTGAGTTTCACGCATAAGTTGAACTTGCTAGGATTCAGGCAGACCATGAGTATCGCATGAAACAATGTGGAACTGGATCATCTAGCTCTGATGATTTTGATGTGGCTAAAAATGTTAAACTTGTCCCTCCTTTTAATGAATCTGATTTAACAAAGTATTTTCAGTTGTTTGAGAGGGTAGCTACAGGTTTTAATTGGCCTAAGGAGTATTGGCCAGTACTCCTTCAAACTGTTCTCACCGGTAAAGCTCAAGTAACTTATGCATCTTTGCCTCAGGATCAGTCTGATAATTATGATGTAGTTAAGAGCTTGATTCTTAAGGCCTATGAGCTTGTTCCTGAAGCTTATAGAGTAAAATTTAGGACAACTTACAAGCAAGATAAGCAATCCCATGTTAAGTATGCAAAAATCAAAGAAGATCTGTTAGAGCAGTGGTTAAATTCTAAGAATGTGGATTCTGATTTTGACAAATGTAAGCAGATGATTTTGCTGGGGGACTTCAAAAGGTGTATTTATAAAGATGTAAGCCTATATCTTGATGAGAAAAGAATAGATAATTTGTCTGATGCTGCAGTTTTAGCTGATAAATATGTTCTCACTCACAAGAGATATTCTAGAGAAAAAAGGAAAGCTGAGAGTAAGTACGTTGCCTCTACTCAGAGTACAGGTAAAAGGAAAGAGAATAAAGATGATGTTTCTCAGGAAGTAAATACCAGCTTCACCTCTAGATTTCAGAAAAGTAAATGTACTTATTGTAGTAAGCTTGGTCATACTACGGAGAGATGTTTCAGGAGACAGCGTGATGTGAACAAAAAGGGGTCTTTAAATATTCAGTCAATTGGTCTAGTGTCCACTCTTGAGAGTTCCCAGAATTCTTTAACTGAGTTAACTGAACCTGCTTTGAGGGGTAACTTAAATTCTCATGATGGAGCTCCTCTTTTGAGCAGTAACGTGGGTGACACTCTCAAGAGTTCATGTGCTAATTTCCTGTCTGATGGTTTTGTCAGTCCTCTGGACAGTAATGACAGGAAATCAGTTAAAATATATCGTGATACAGGTGCTTGCCAATCCCTTATGCTGACCAGTGTTCTAGGCTCTAATGTTAATTCCTCTGATGAAACTGTAATCTTACAAGGTGTAGGGAATAATTACTTCTCTGTCCCTCTGTGCAGAGTGAATTTAGAGTCTGGTTTTGTTAATGGTTCCGTTATGGTTGGGTTGGTTGAGACACTCCTAAAGTCAGGTGTAACTTTCTTACTTGGAAATGATATTGGTGGAAGTCAAGTGTGTCCAGCTCCTCAGTTGTCTAGTGAGCCAGTGGCTGCGTCCCAGGATTGAGATGTCCCTGATGTGTTCCCTGCATGTGCTGTCACTAGGGCTAAGTCTAAAGTTACTGGTGATTTAGAGGATAATGATGATGATGATGTTATCCTAGCTGACACTTTTCTTGCTAATTTGGACCACTCACCAGATGAGGCAGTACCCCGTAGTGTTGATAATTTGTCTCGTCAAGAGTTGGTTGAGTTGCAGGTTGCTGACCCTGAGTTGAAAGGTCTTGCTAACTCTGTTTGCAGTGAGGAAGAGTCAACTGGTGCTTCTACTTGTTATTATGTAAAGTCAGGAGTACTTATGAGGAAGTGGAGACCCCCAACAGCATCAGCCGACTGTGAATGGGAGGTTGTACATCAAGTTGTCATCCCTCGTGTTTGTAGGCAGGATATCATTAGAGTGGCTCATGATTCCAGTTTGGCAGGACACCTTGGAGTGAGGAAGACTGTGGCACGCATTTTGAAACACTTCTACTGGCCAGGTATCTTCAGGGATGTTTCCTGGTATTGTAAGTCTTGTCACACCTGTCAAGTTGTGGGGAAGTGTAATCAGATCGAAAAGGTTGCACCTCTAGTTCCCATTCCTCCTTTTGAGGCGCCTTTCACCCGTGTGTTGGTGGATATTGTGGGCCCTCTTCCTAAGACTTCTTCAGGATTTTCTTATGTGTTGACCATGATTGATATGGCTACTCGTTATCCTGAAGCCATTCCACTTAGAAATATCTCAGCAAGATGGTGAGTGGTCCTTAAGTTACTCAAGGAATGCTGGCTGTCGGAGGAAGATGACGTCAACCTGCTGGAGTATGTGATGAAGTTCAAAGAACGGCTGTCCACTGCTTTACAGCTGGCGAGAGAGAATTTAGGAGCTGCTCAGGAGAAAATGAAGACTTGGTATGATAAGAAGTCCAGGTTACACCACTTTCAGCCAGGAGATCAGGTTTTGATTCTGCTACCAGTTCATGGGCAACCTCTTCAAGCCAAGTTTAGTGGCCCTTATTTCGTGGAGAAGAAACTCAGTGATATCAACTATGTCATCGCCACACCAGATCGTAGAAAGAGCAAGCAACTATGTCACATCAACATGCTAAAGTTATATCACAGGCGGGACGAAAATAACCCAGTCTGCACTGTAGCAGTTCCACCCGAGTCTGCAAGTGAAGCTCTCCCATGCAGTATGAGCCTGAGTGATAGTTTGGGGAAGAATCCTGATATCATGAATGATCTCCAGACTAAGCTTTCTCATCTACCTCCCAAGGAAAGGCAGGAGTTTTCGGCATTACTGCAGGAGTACCCGCAAGTGTTCCGTGCCACTCCAGGAAGAACTACTGTGTTGATGCATGATGTCGAGGTTGGAGAAGCAAAGCCAATTAAACTGCCTCCTTACCGTGTGAACCCAGTGAAAGTTCCTCTCATCCAGAAGGAGCTTGGCTACCTGTTGGACCACAAGATGATTGAGCCCAGTCAGAGCGAGTGGAGTTCTCCTGTCACTCTGGTCCCTAAGCCAGCTGGGTCACAGCGGCTTTGCATTGACTACAGACGTGTTAATCAGATAACCAAAACAGACACTTACCCTCTCCCTCGTGTGGAAGATTGCATAGACAAGATCGGAAAGGCTAGGTACATAAGTAAGTTTGATTTGTTGAAGGGATACTGGCAAGTACCTATGACTGAAAGTGCTAGGGAGATCTCATGTTTTGTAACATTAGGAAAGACATTTGCATGTTCTGTAATGCCATGTACAGATTGTTTTAGAGTAATAAGAAATTTCCTTTGTAAATTTCTTTTTTCTTTGTGGGGAGGTGTTACAGAGCCTATGATTTCATCATCCTTTGTGTAATTTTAACGCACAGTATGCTGCATGTTTGATCACGAGCGTGTTCTGCCTCAGTTCCCCCCTTCTACCGTTATAGTAGAGTAAGTCGTTCTCTCTGTTATTCAGTGCGGGATTTTCAGCTCTTTGTCCCCATGGCTTCATTTGCGCGTCCTTCTTACAAGTTGTATCAAGCCCTCCTGGCCCCTATATAATGAGCTCAGTCTCTGCATCATTGCCACTTAGATCTGCTCCTCATTTTGTTCACATCTCTGTCCTCCCCTGTACAGATATTATTATTGTGAGTGCTCAAGAAATCTCCAAACATCTAGCAGCTGTGTGTATTTTGAGTATAAGTGTTATTGCATTTTTTCTTGTACTGTGTAGCATAAGGTTGATTGTTAGGCCTAGTGAGGTTTTTGATTAATGTTGGGTTTTATGTCAGTTACTTTTGATAATAGTTTGTATCTGTAATAATTTATCTGGCATTCACTGAGTATTATCTGGTATCTCATTTTATCAGGGCTGACTTAGATAAATTTACTCTTGCTAATTTCGTGTTAATAGAGGCTATTGCAGTTAACCATATATTTAACCTGTTTATTTGCCATTACATTATCCTTATGAGTCCTGAATGTTTTGTTGTTAGTTTGAGCATTAAACTTTAACTTGTAATTTTACCTAACTCTTTTGTTTTGAACCTGGAACTTTACGGGACAGTAGTGACTCTTAGTATTCTCACTTAAAGTGTACGTTATCTTTCTCTGTTCCGTAACAATATATATAGATATATATATATATATATATATATATATATATATATATATATATATATGAGCACTTGTGTGTGTATATATATATATATATATATATAAATATATATATATATATATATATATATATATATATATATATATATATGGCCTGTGTATAGATGGCAAAATTGCTATATTGTGGACTTTATTCCCAAGAGTCCTACAATTCCATTGTAACACAGTGAATGTGGCGGTTTAACCCACCCCATCCCGGAGACGTGAATTCATGTCCTCACATGATGTGCACTCATATCCCGGACACATAAATTAACGCGGCAACATTGCAAGGTCCCTGATTTGCACAATTTTCAATTTTCGCGAGTGATTTCGCGAGTGATTTTTGGCACGTATACACGGGACACCTTCCTCTATTCCTCTACAAGATGCCAAGCAGGGACAATGCCTTACACCGCATAACCTCTCCCCCCCCCCCCGGAAACGCCATTGTCTCGGCAAATCACCTGTTACCAGTGACCTGGCCAATAAAGACAATCAGGGCCAGAGTGATTCCCCAATCGATGACAATGTGGAGGACAAAATTTACATAGCATTAGAGGAAGAAACAGTCAGAAATGATGATCAGGTAATGTGGGAAAAAAAGGTCATGAATGGTGATGAGTTAGTGAGTGAAACAATGCTTATAATGCCTATATTATTGTTTGAAAACTAATATACTCTTGTACTACATATAAATTAATACCAAGTAAATAAATAAATACTGTTTATGAGTGGATAAAATAGTTACCCTCCCATAGAACTCGTTTTCTTTGGTGCCAGCCTGTTAGAAAACCCAGTCAGATAAGGAGGTACTCGCACCTGGATCGAGTATTTTAAACCTCAGGTGAGCGATTTCTCTATGAATTTTCGATGTTTCTCACCAAAAGCGAATGTTTAAGCCTAAAAAAAAAAGGTCCAAAAATGTCAGGACTGGGGCGTACCACTGCCCAGAAAATGTTGGGATGGGGCGGGTTAAGATTTACGAGAGGGGCCAGTGTGCTTAGCTTTTTTATACCGCCCGCCACCAGGCGAGTGGCTACCGGGGGACCTATCCTGGTGCTTATTAACGGAAACCTCCATATGTTGCTCGTCAATAACTAGGCTCCCAGAGCCCCCCGAGGAAGAGCTAACTCTTCTCTCCCTCGCTGGACCAGGAGCAGGAAGGACATGAGGACGTGTCTTTGAAAGGGTGGTGAAGTTATTTTTAACAGTCTTGTCAGATTTCGGTTTAGGCTTGACTGACTGAAAAGCAGCAGCAGCCTGTGAGTATGAAGAAGCTTTTGGGAGGTCAGTTAGGGAGGTGGATCGTACAGGAGGCTGAGAAGTGGAGGCTGAGGTAGAGTGAGTGGCCTGAGTAACAAGCACAAGATCAGTCTGCGTCTCCACTGTGCACATCACAGGACGGGACACCACCGCCAAAACATAGGACCTATTCGGTGTGGGAGTTGCATGCAACTCCTTCACATTTTTCCTTGCTTCGTAGTAAGAGATGCCCTCAGTTGCCTTCACCGCACAGACCTCTTTCTCCTCCTTCCACTTGGGGCAGTCCCTAGGGGAAGTGGAGTGAGCAACCTTGCAGTGATAGCATCTGACAGTCTCTGATGTGCAATGTTTAGCATCATGACCTTGCGTTGCACACTTGCCACAGACTGATTGGGAAGCCCGACAAGTCTTTTCAAGATGCCCATAAATCTGGCATTTTGAGCAGCGAAGGGGATTGGGAATATATGGACGTACATTGATAATTTCGTATCCCACTTTGATATTACTGGGAAGAGACACTTTTCCAAAAGTCAAGATGATCGTAGCTGTCTTCGTCCTTATGCCTTCCGTGAAACAAGTGATGAAACGGGCATCTATTACGTCCTGCTGCGCAAGTTCCCGTATGATCTCATCCTCTTCCATTACCATGAGATCCCTGCAAGTGATGACACCTTTGCAGGACTTCATGGATTGCGGGATCCTCGGCTCGATGTCATACTCGTGGAACTTACGCAGTTTAAGCAAGTCCTTAACCTGGGCAGAGTTTACAGTTTTGATAAGGAGGTCTCCAGTAGCAAGTTTTTTCACAAATTCTACCTCACCAGCACATCCATCAATTACTTTATCATGAAAGGATTGAGGCTAGCCAGGGGAGTAGTATCGAGGGCATGTAGGGTCACGAACGTGGCGTTATTTACAGGGATGTCAAGCGGGACGCGGGTCTGGGGCCGTTCTGTCTGGGGGCAGTCAGTCCGTGGTACCGTCATGGGATCGTCAGGACCACCTCCCCCCCTGAAGGGGGGGAGGCAGTAGGGGCGTCCGCCATAGCAACCACTCCCCCCTCGCGGGAGAAGTGGGAAGAAGGAGAGAAACGAACAAGGGACAAACAACCCGGGACCAAACACCTAAGGCTGAAATTGCCCTCTCAAACCACTCCAGGGAAGCCCGACCGTGTTAATTCACGCCCCAGAGCGATCAGTGGGGGGGACCCTCCGTGGGCAGCAAGCAAAGGTAATCTCAGTGTACAGGAAGACACCTACTGTTCCTAGCTAATAGGGAGGGGAGGAAAGTGAGAAACTAGCTAACCTAGAAGCCACCAGAAGGGTGAAAAAAAATGACTATTGCCAGTGAGGCAGCCCTACAAAGCTAGAGGAGAGAACAGATGAATAAACGTCTACACCCTCCGCGACCATGCATAAAAGTCCGCAAACAGAAATGCCAAGAATCACTCAGAGAAGATCCAAAGAAAACTACTCAAACCCCACACTGAAACATCATTCGTCTGTTCGAAAACTAAACTCAAACCCCTCCCAAACTGAATCAAACAAACCAAACCCACCTATAGATTCGAACACACCATTAAGTACTATTTGCTACATTGATTTCAGGTCTATGCTTTTCTATTAGTAATTTTTCTCCTAGTAAAGCATCAGCCGAATTACTGAATTTAGCTACTATCTGAAAATCATTGTAAGAGAAAGGGTGGTCATGGGTTAATGAATGCTCTCTAATAGCTGAAAAAGCCATCTGATGTAAATATTGCCCTGTCCTGTAGCTCTTTCCCATATGTTCAGATATTCTTATTTTGAATGAACGACTTGTACATCCAATATACCCAGCCTTACAACTAGGATATATATATATATATATATATATATATATATATATATATATATATATATATATATATATATATATATATATATATCCTCTGTGGTACAGTGGTAAAGTGTGTGTGTTCGTACACTGAAGAACGAGGGTTCGCGCCCGGCCAGGGTAATAAACTTTGGGAACGTTCTTCTGGTTACGTACTGTATTGGCGGACACAAGGGGTGCTGTGGTTGAACCAGTGTCGCATATTATAAAGTATGCTTGCACCCAGTCGGCTTGCTAGGGCCGATTGCACTTGGTTCACAGACTACACACACATCCAAAGCCATTCCAACACTACACATACAAGCACTTCTCACCCTACATACAATCTCTTCCAGACAGCCTAAGCCGCTTAGTAGAGATACATTGGCTGTATCGTCCCGATTTCGGTAGGGATAGGCCGGTCCTGCAGTGGACACTCAAACGGCTGATGAGATTATATATATATATTCCAGTTTAGAGAGAGAGACGTGACATTATAGTAGAGAGAGATACGTGACATTGTAGTTTCAAGCCCGCTTTGCTCTGAAGGATCTCTCCTTACCTCTCTACTCCGATGTCGTAGTTTACTTGTCTATTCTTTCTACTTCCATTCGATCGAAATTAGCTTAATGGATGAGTGTTGTAATGATAAGGGAAATTAAGGCTACATCTAGCTTCTTCACTTGAAAAAGTAACACATAATTTGTGTAATATCGGCTTGAGATAACAAAAGCAAAATAGAAATTCATTGGGATGGAGGGGTTTGTAAATTGAAATCTGGATGTAGCCAGGAAGAGTCATGGAAAAGATCTCATTGCAATGAATGAGGGAAACAAAGAAGACTGGAATGGACCGGAAACAATAAAAAAGAAATGGACTAAGAAAGGAAAAGATGATTTAGGGAGAAAATAACCTAAGAAGGGAAATTTTGGTCAAGGGGATGAGAAGGTGAGCAAGAGATTGAGAAACTGAACTAGGGAGGGAGAAAGTTAGTTGGGGAGCAAGAAGTTAGCTGTGCGGTGGAAAAGTGAGTTGCTGAGTGAGAAAGTGAAGCAGGGAATGAGAAAGTGAGCGAGTGAGTAAAGAAAGGAAAGGAATGAGAAGGTGCCAGGGCACGTGAAAAAAAAGAGCTGCAGGTTGGTTGTGAGAAAGTGTATCGACCGAGTGAGAAAGTGGGCTAGAGAGTGAGAATGTGAGGGAAGGAGTAAGAAAGTGTAACAAGGGGGTGAGAAAATGAATGTGAAAAAGGACTTTGAATAGAGATAGTGGGCGAGGGGCTGACAAAATGGAAGAGGGAGTGAAAAGGTGTGCGGGAGAGTGTGAGAGCTGGCAAGGGAGTGAGGCAATGGGCGAGTGAATGAGAAAGTGAGTGAAGGAATAAGAAAGTGAGCGAGTGATTGGAAGAGTGGGCAAAGGAATGATGAAATATAGCATGACAAAAATTGTGAGGGGTTGGGAGAGAATGCAAGGGGATGAGAAAATAGGGTAAGGAGTGTGTAAGTGAGCGGGAGAGTGAAAGTGAGCAAGTAAATACACGTCAAGAGAAATGAAGAGAAGTAGGGACATCGGAGTTGACAGATGATGGCTGCTCTGTCTTCACGGCCCAGTAGTATTTACGAGCCAGGGCAAAGCCCTCGCGAGTCTCTCGTCAGGTAGTGGCATTTTCTCACGTATGAGCCGCCCGACTCGGCCCGGCCGTAATGCATTTGAGAAACTTAGATCTCCGCAACCATAGGGTCGATTACAGCGTGTTTTGCACCATATGATAATCTAATTCTTCAAGATTTGTTTTTGACAGGTTTCATCACACCCAGACGGTGCACAAGGCACACGACACGCACCAAGTACAGCTAGTCGAAAATATTCAAAAGAGGGCTACAGGCCTGACAGTCTGTCGTAAAAGCATGAATGAAACTTGGTAGGTAGATAGTCATCTATATATTTTAGGCATCCTCGGAGTGTAAGGCGACCTTTCGGAATTTAATGGCCTCGCTCGTATCTCGCTGACAAAGGCGTTTTACTGGTTTTTATCATGCTCCCTTCCCTTCCTTCATAAGAATTATCTTCATTATCAAAGTTGCCCCTGTATTTTCTTTTTCCTCTCTCTCTCTCTCTCTCTCTCTCTCTCTCTCTCTCTCTGTATATATATATATATATATATATATATATATATATATACAGGTATATCTATCTATCTATCTATCTATCTTTCTATCTATATCATATCTATCTATCTATCTATCTATCTATATATATATATATATATATATATATATATATGTACTGTATATATACCTCATCTCATCAGCCGTTTGAGTATCCACTGCAGGACCGGCCTATCCCAACCGAAGTGGGGACGATACACCCAATGTATCTCTACCAAGTGGCTTAGGCTGTCTAGTAGGGATTGTATGTAGGGTGAGAAATGCTTGTAAGTGTAACTGTAGTGTTGGAGTGTCTTTGAATGTGTGTGTAGGCTGTGAACCAAGTGTAATCGGCCCGCTCAAGCCGACTGGGTGTAAGCATACTTTATAGTATGCGACACTGGTTCAACCACAGCACCTCTTATGTCCGCCAATGCAGTACGTGGCCTGAAGAACGCTCCCAAAGTTTATTACCCTGGCGGGGAGCGAACCCTCTTTCTTCAGTGTACAACAACCCACATTTTACCACTGTACCACAGAGGCTCCATAGAGAGAGAGAGAGAGAGAGAGAGAGAGAGAAGGAAGCTTATATATATATATATATATATATATATATATATATATATATATATGGGGCCTCTGTGGTACACTGGTAGAGTGTGCGTTTCGTACACGGGTGAACAGGGTTCGCGCCCCGCCGGTGTAGTAAACTTTGGGAGTGTTCACCCGACCACGTACTGCATTGGCGGACATAAGGGGTGCTGTCGTTGAAACAGTGTCTCTTACTATAAAGTATGCTTGCACCCAGTTGGCTTGTGTGGGCCGATTACATTTGGTTCACAGACTACACACACATCCAAAGCCACTAGAACACTATAACTACCCTTACAAGCACTTCTCACCCTATATACAATCTCTACCAGACAGCCTAAGCCACTTGGTAGAGATACATTGCCTGTATCGTCCCGACTTCGGTCGGGATAGGCCGGTCCTGCAGTGGAATCTCAAACGGCTGATGACGATATATATATATATATATATATATATATATATATATATATATATATATATATATATATATATATATATATATAATCATCAGCCATTACATGTCCACTGATGAACAAAGGCCTCCCCCAGCTTTCTCCACGAATTTCTTGACTGAGCCAATCTTTGCCACGTTTTCCCTGCAAATTTCACCATCTCATCCCTCCACCTCCTCTCTGGCCTACTTCTGCTACGCTTACAATCTCATGGTGTCCAGTCAGTCAACCTCTTGCTCCATCGATTATCCCTTATTCTTGTTACATGGCCTGCCCACCTACATTTCTGTTCTTTTATAACTTCAATAATATCTTTGACTTTAGTCTGCACTGTCACCCAAATTGATCTTTTCCTGTCTCTTAAAGATATTCCCAACATTGGCCTTTCCATGGCTCTCTGAGAACGAATTAGTTTATTTTCCATCGATTTTGTCAGTTTCTAAGTCTCACAACCATACGTCATAGCTGGAATTCTAGATTCGTTATATACTTTTTGTTTCATACAAACTGGCAAGCTACTTTTCATAATGTCCCTATGTTTACCGAAAGCTTTCCATCCAATTGTAATGCGTATTTTTATTTCGTTATTATTATCTTTCGTTAATTTTAGTATTTGTCCCAGGTAATTGTATTCCTCGACTTCTTCAAGAATTTCTCCACTTATTCTGATGACGCTCTTTGGTGTTTGAGGATTAAACATTAGTTTTACTCCGATTCATCTTTAGCCCTACTTTGAGACTTTCTCTGTTCAGGTCATTTAACATTTCTTGCAATGTCTCTGCTGTTTCTGAGATTAGGACAATGTCATCTGCAAATCTTAAATGGTTTAGCTTTTCTCCATCTATGTTCACCCCTTTGTTTTCCCAGTCTAGCTGTCTGAAAATACTTTCTAGGCATGCTGTAAATAACTTTGGTGAAATTGGATCTCCCTGACGCACGCCCTTCTCATTCTTAATTTTCTCTGAGTCCTTATGTAATTTAACTGTAGCAGTTCTCTCTTTATATATGTTTTCGAGCAGTTTTACAATGTTCTCATTCACTTCTTGTTCTCGCAATGAATTTAAAATTGCAATGTGCTCCACTGAATCGAAAGCCTTTTCGTAATCAACAGAACCTAAGCACAGTGATATATATATATATATATATATATATATATATATATATATATATATATATATATATACAGAGAGAGAGAGAGAGAGAGAGAGAGAGGGAAAGAATGATGGAAGATTATATATATATATATATATATATATATATATATATATATATATATATATATATATATATATATATATATATATATATATATACAGCATATAAGCTTTCATCACTACGTTTTAATGCCCTTCATTTCTACTAAAACCCTTTTCTTTCTCTTGTTTTCTTTGTCCTTTCTTCTTGCCATATATTACTCTTTCTATGTCATTTCGTTATTCTGATTAATAACTCCTTCATTTTCCCAGTTTCCTTCAGTACTCCCATATTGCCTTTATCTTTATTTGTAACCTCTTTTTTCTGTGTTCCACGAGTGTGTCTATCCTCTTGTTCTGAATGCCTCTTCCGTCTGTCCAGAAATGTGTTACTCTGTGACTTTCATCGCTTCTTTATCATAAGTTTCTTCCCAACTCTGTTTCTGCTGTTTACAATCTTCACTTTGTCTTGATTCTTTCTCAGAAATACCCAGCTTCCTTCTTTTTCTAATTGATCTCTGTCATTGTGCACCTCTACTTTTCTTCCCGCCTTCAACAAAACAGCCTTCTCTCCCTGTTGTTAATTCTCTCATTCTAATGTATTATTATCCCTCCTCCTCTTCCGTCTTGTTCAGTCCATTTTTCTTTAAGCGTCTGCACTTTTTTTTCCCCTAGGTTCCTTCAATATGCCAGTTTCCTTTTCTTCTAATTTTACCTAATTATCATCTCTTCCATAAGTCTCCCTCTCTGTTCTTTCTCTCACTGTACATTTTTCGTCTGTATCCTGCTCTTCCATATTTTCCTTATTTCCTCCACAAGCTTACCTTTCCATGAACGCATTCCTTTTTTTCATTTTTTCCCATGCGATTATATTTTCATTTGACCAGGTGGAATTCTGTTCAGTTTCATCCTTTTTCCCTCAACCCATTCACCATCTTCCTCTTTTCTCTTCCTGTCATTCATTTTCTTCGTCCATCTTTTTTCCCGCCTTGCTCTTTCTCTTTGTTATCTTTCTGTCTTCCCTCAATGCAACCTCCACATCTCTCTTCCTCTCTAAAAATCTTCCACTTTTCCTTCAGCCCACTCTTTGCCACCTTTTTCCTCTTTTTGTTTCCACTGCTGTTATTTATAAATATTTCTTTTCTCCACATTTTTCTCCACCCTCCTCGCTTCCCTATTTCGGTTTTCTTCCACTCTTCTATCCCTTTGCCCTTGGCATTCCTCGTCATATGTACAATGATCCACTCGTCCCTCCCACTACTTTTCCTGTCCCCTTTCGTTTCTGCAATCTTACGCTCTTCGTTCCAGCCGTCTCATCTTTTCTATTCTCTACAGTCTCCCATTTTTCCTCACATTCAGTCACTTCTTCGTATTCCTCTCCCTCTTGTTTATACTCTTCCTTCCCTTCACTCGCTTCTCCTTCCTCCTTCCTTTTCTGCTATTACCCCTGTCAATCTGTGTCGAATATGTTTATCCTTCTGCATCATTTTCCTCCACATCATCATCATTCATCGTCTTCTGTCACTTATTCTTATCCTACTAACTTTCCTTCATGATTTCTCTCGTATTCTCTCTCTCTCTCTCTCTCTCTCTCTCTCTCTCTCTCTCTCTCTCTCTCTCTCTCTCACTCTCTCTCTCTCTCTCTCTCTCTCTCAATATAGCATGAGTAAATAAGTGGGTGATTTAGAGATTAAACGAGGGAATGAGAAAATAGGGGAAGGAGGGTGAAAGTGGGCGAGGGACTGAGAATGTGAGAGAGAAACAAATACATTTCGAGAGAAATGAAAAGAGGTAGAGACATAGAACTGAAATATGATGGCTGCCCTGTCTCTCCCACACAGTATTATTTTTTATTTCATGCTCCCTTCCCTTCATTAGAATTCTCTTTTTTTTTTTTCAGAATTGTCTCTTTGTTTTCTTATTCCTCTCTCTCTCTCTCTCTCTCTCTCTCTCTCTCTCTCTCTCTCTCTCTCTCTCTCTCTCTCTCTCTCTCTCTCTCTCTCTCTCGCACACACACACACATACACAGTGTGTGTGTGTGTGTGTGTGTGTGTGTGTGAAATATCTATCTCAGCCATGATCTTAGTTGGACTAAACTCTCCGGGAGAGTTGAGAATAATGCAAGGATGAAGTGCTGTTGCTTTGCAATAATCGGTCAGAGGTCAAAGTCACAGGGTAAAGCGAAAAGTTGGACCGTTTCAACGCTTGTAGGGCAGAGGTTTGTACTGTGAGACCCATATGAAAGTAGAGTGCGAAAGTATAAAGAATGGCCACGAATTTTATGAGAGTTTGTGGAACATTCGATGATGATGATGGAATGTTTTACGTTTTTGTGTGGTTGCAGAGTAGCTAATCCTTACCGTGTGTAATGGAGACACATCACATCCAGGAGATACAAGTGTTCCACATAATTTAATGACCGTCATATATGAGTCTTGTTAACACCTTGAAACACTAAACTTTAATGCTGCGGTCATACGTGCACGTTCGGGTTTGTTTTATTCTTTACAACAAAATGATCCTCTGCGGGATGAGATACCACCATACCTAATTGCTGTTGCATACTCGTATGCTTCATTATTCTCTGAGCTACCTTTTTATGCGAGGAAGGAGCCAAAGGCTAGAAGCCCTCAAGATTATTCCCTCCAGGAAAAAAAGAATGAGCCAAATTCAACACCCGTTCATTCCGAAATGTTTAGACACATTGCGTTTATAAGGCTGAAGGTCATAGGTAGTAAGAAATGCAGACAGCGAAAGACAGTTCCAGAGCTGGCCTATTGCATACATGAAGGACTGGGAGTAACGGTTAACTTTTGTATTCCTGAGTTGGACAAAAAGTGATAAGGGTTTGCTACAAGACGGGTGTTATGAGCCCACCACAGTGGTGATGGGACGCAAGCAGACACTTCAGAGGAGCAGCAACCATTGAAGCAGCGACAGAGAAGAGATAAAGATGCAAAAGTGTGGTGAAGAGACTGAGGTTGAAGGAAGCCAGCAAGAGGAGGAGGAGAAATAATGAGAAGAAAAGCCTATGACTCCACTTTGTTCAGAAGAGTTACATTTGGCTAGCCTCCCCACACATAACAGTTGTACTCGACACAGGGGCAAATAAAACCTCTGTGTAAAGTTAACAGCTGTGGTGTGATAAAGAAGTCGCAGAGTTTGCATAGCACACTTTATCCCTTGAAGACAAATTTTCCAAGATAACCACGAGAAAATGAAGCCACGTTTACCTAGTTGATGCAGGATGGAGTTGGATAATGTAAAAAATTACAGGCTTCTCCTGAGTAAGATTTTCACTGGTCGAAAAGTTCAGATCAAAGTTTTTGGTGCAATAAAAACAGCAAGATTACTGTTATCGCAAGCAGAGATATGAGCTAAGTCAGACATTAGGTGTGTCATAGCCTCTCCCCATGTTTGATGAAATAGCTGCTGAGATAGATGCTGCGAGAAGCAAATGGAAAGGTGAAGTATGGGGTTTTTAGCATATGAGTGGATAGGGTTAGTTGTGCAGCTTAGATCATTGATGATAAGAAGGACGAGAGATGGTGATAGAACAGAACCCTGAGGAACACCACTATTGATGGCTCTAAGAAAAGAATGATGTCTGTCTACAATAGCAGCTATACAACGACCTGAAAGGAAACCTTAGATTATGGCACACATAGTGAGATAAGCTGCTAGTTGACGATGGCCAGTTCTACGTGGACCAAGCTTTAGTGTTGAATCTCACTTCCTGTCACTGGCAGCGCCACATATAATATGTACAGCTGGCCGCACTCCCGCGAGGGCCACAGCGTTGTCAACGCTGGCCAAGATATTTACTCTGAAACACTAGTAGAGAGATGCGTTTGAAGCATCCACAGCCAGTAAGAGAGAGTCGTACAGAGAGAGTTTAGGGGGGAGGAAGGGGGTTTGAGGAGAGTGGGGGGATACCTATGCACGAGAGGTGAGGGATGACGTCTGAAACAGATGATAGCAAAAATTTTTCTTTTAATAAATATTACACTTTTCTGTCGCCTCAACAATTGTCATATCTCGCCTCTCGTGTACAGGCACCCACCTACCCACCTCAAACCCGCTCCCTCCCTCAGTCCTGTGAATGCTTCGATCAGAGCTCACTACTAATGATTCGCGGTTACTATCTCGGCCAGCGTTGACAACACTAAGGTGGCCCTCGCGGGAGTGCGGCCAACTGTACCTTGGGTGGGTCATTCTGCGAATATCAAGTGGTTGGAATCAAATGAAACTTTGCATGCTTATAGACGTTAATAAGCATGCAAAGTTTCATTCAGTTCCATCCACCCACTGTGGAACTAGAGGACTTGAAATTTGGGGAATGGCCCACCAGAGGTACAAATTACAAGTGGTGCTGCCAGTGACAGGAAGTGAATTTCGACACTAAATGTCATTTCTACATGGAGGTCCTCCAGTTCAACATTCCATCCAAGAAACATGGCCCTGGCTTAATAATCTTCAGATCCTTAGCATTTCGCGCGAGCAAGGTCGTAAACTTAGCACTTTTCATTTCATGCACTTGATGACCTTTGACCCCTGACCTGGCGGATATAAGTCATGCTTGTACGAAGCACACTTGTAGTACTGATTGGCATCTGTAAGCATGCAAAGTTTCATCTGATTCCATGCACCCACTGTGGAGCTAGGGAACTTGAAATTCGCAGAATGGCCCACCAGAGGTACAGCCGAGTAAAGTTCCGCCATATACACCTGCCTACCAGTTCGGATCTTTATGCATGAGACAACCACTAGTGAAGCAGTAGCCAGACACTCAAATGTCTGGAACCACTGTGTGGGAGGGAAGAGGTTATGGGAGGAGGAAGGCTGGGGAAGCTGATAGTTCCAATCCCTCCCTCTCCATCCCCATCCTTCTCACACAGTTACCAGACAGAGGAATGTTGGCTACTGCTTTGCTACCACTTGTCTCACATTTACTATTTCAAAGTGGTGAGCAAGTGTATAATGCAGAACTTTCCTCAGGTGTACAACTTCTTGGTGGTGCTGCCAGCAACTGGAGGTGAGTTTCGATTGTATATGTCGTTTTTAAATGAAGGTACTCCAGTGCAACATTACACCCAATGTTATGGCCCTCGTTCAGTAATTTTTAGAGCCTTAGCATTTTGTGCAACCATGGTCTTGATTTTAGCTATTTTCACCATTTTCATATTTGATGACCTTTGACTCCTGACCTGGCCTATGTAGCATTTAGATGTACAGAGGAAGTTGTAGTATTAGTCAATGTCTATAAGTAAGCAAAGTCTCATTCAGTTCCATTGAGCCACTGCAGAACTAGGGAGGCATTTTTGAAAGCCAGTACTGGTTGCTAGGGATGCTGAGGCCAATCTTCGCTGGGTTGCCACTCGAAAATTAGAGGGGAGATAGGAAAATGGATGGCACACTTCTGATGGGGAATGACCTCAAGAATATGCCTAAAAAAGTCAGAACTTTCTACCCCCATTAGAAATGCTTCTACAGCTCAAAACGTGAAAAGTGCGAAAAAAGTTTATTTTTCGGCCACTGCTATGCAACAAGTAGTTGCCTAGCAACCAAAACCTTGCAGACACAACTAGGTCATAGTTGGTCATTTTGACCAAGTTTGGTAGGAGTCGGTCAATTCTGAAAGACAGAAGTGCTTACCGCAATTAAACAAGAAAGAAAGACCAAAAGAAAGGAAGACCAAAAGAGAGAAACCATGCAGGAAAACGTGATTAACAATGTGAGTAGCATGAGCTGGCCAATAGAAACCGTAAGAGGACAGTTTGGAAATTAAAGATTTTTGCCAGTCTCGACCAAAAGCCTTTGAGATTTCAAGCACAATGGCAAAACTTTCACTAAAGTCCCGAAAGGAGGATAAAAAGAAGGTGAAAAGATGGCAAGTGGAGTGTCCCTAGCGGAATTCATACTGGTGATCGGAAGGAAGGTTGTGATAGGAAAGGGGCTTTAGTCTTTTTGTTTTTGTTTTTTTTGTGGCTAAAGATAACTTAAAAACTTTAGAAATACAGGCCGTTAAAGCAATTGGGTGATAGTTAGAAGGTTGGGAATGGCCACCCTTTTTTTGGACACACAGAATGGTATCAAGTTTCCAGTTAGATAGGTGCAAGTCGACAGACACAGGCGAAAGAGTTTACCTAAGCAGGGTGTAAGCAGAAAAGCACAGTTCTTATGGACAACAGGAGGGACCCTTTCAGGCCCATATGCCTTGTTGGTACTGAGGCCAGTGAGAGCAGAAAATAAATCAACTGAAGAATGTTTTATATCAGCCATGACTAAGTTAGAGGGTGGAGAGGGGGGGCAGAAATTATTCCAGGGAAAGTCAGAGAAGCGTTTAAGCACGATGACGTTATATTCTTTTCATTTTGTTGCCATTCGACTATTTCATTTAGCACCCCCCACATACACACACATGCACATACGCCGATTTCTTGACCTTTTCAGAAGCTTTCAAGATACATTAATAAAGGCTGACGAGCGTGAGCTGAGAAAGACACATGAAACATCAGAAGGGACAAAGTTGCGAGAATGAACACTCCCAGCCACACCCATTCCATCCGCCCAACCCGACCTCCACTCTCATTGCTGATTACAGGAACTTTACCATTTCCAGCATCACCCAATGCACCCTTTCTGAGTACCGAAATCCCCCTACCCACACCATCTCCCATCCTTGTTGAGTTTACAGTCTGCC
This sequence comes from Coenobita brevimanus, assembly GCF_032717465.1. Classification (NCBI taxonomy): domain Eukaryota; kingdom Metazoa; phylum Arthropoda; class Malacostraca; order Decapoda; family Coenobitidae; genus Coenobita; species Coenobita brevimanus. Next base: position 22,225,194 of record NC_137014.1, on the reverse strand, counting down.
AAAGGATTCTCAACTGGTAAATGCCCTTTTTAATGAAGCCATGGATTTTACTTAAGCGGCCCGAGTTGACACCATCTCGGAAAAGTTTTCATTCTCGCAGACTTATCTTCAGTCTACTATTTTTTTCCCCGTTTCATCTGCAGCCTCCTAGTCTTTCCCCTCTTCATTTTCCGTGATTGCCTCCTGCTCTTAATTGTTGTCATTCTCAAGCGTATGAAATATCTCCACTCACCTCACCTCCTCCTTATACAGTATCCTCACTCACCTCCCCTTCTACTCCTCCTGCTCCTCTTCCTCCTATTCCAGTGGTTCTCTACCATTTTCGTGTCATATACATCTTCAGTCTAACCCTATGTAGTTGTACCCCACTTACTTAGGCTTTCCAAAACCGAAGTGATTCAAAATTTTAGTCCATTTTAATACATATAACCTACACAAAAATACGTGAAAACGTCAAGTAACTTGGTTAACCTTTATACAAACACCCTTGCCATGTATTCTGAAAAAACATTGCTAAATAAAGCTTACCGGGAAAACCTGAAGAATTCTGGTGGTGAGAGCATCTTTACCGGTACTTGCAATTTACATAAAACAGGTTACCATACTCTTTGGCTGGAGTTCAGACTCGAAATGTGGTCAGTTAGTATATCTGACTGACCAGACAATATGATGTGGCATAATATCCACAAGGTCTACCTGTATATCACTCATTATGTGTCACTGAGGATATTGAGTTACCAGCATCAGTACTCTTCAAGCAAATAGTATAGGTTCCGGTAATGTACACATTAATATATATGGTAAACAAGAGACTAGTCATATTCAGCAAGCATTACGTAAACACTGAAGATGAACTGAGGACCATCTGCCAGGGCTCAGTGTATACCATGGGGGTCCATGCCCCTCATGCTGAGTTATTATTCTCTTGTTATCTACTGCATCCTTCTTGTAAACATAACTTTCTCCTCTCGTTTCTTTCCGTGTTCCTTCATCTCTTCGTCTCTAGAAAGACCCTTCAAAATAAAGGGAAGGCGTCTTCTTTATTCTGATGACAGTTCATCCAGACGATTTATACAAAGTAGGAATGACATGGCAGTGAACGGTTAATGAAGAGTTTAACAAGCTCCTCTAGTTCGACAGACTGAGTTAAATTCGGCTGTTTGGCGGAAGCGAGTGTAAAATAGAATATACGTCGTCGTAAAGAAACAATTACTCTTATTCTTTATGTCAAAAGTAGTTCAGAGGTAAAATGTAATCATCTGTGGGGAGCAGTAAATTAGTCAAACCCCCTCATGATCAGGATAGTTCCCGTATCCTGTTCCAAATCATTTCAGACGATATTGTTCAGCAAAAAAAAAAAAAAAAAAAAAAAAAAAGGCACAGGAAGCTGCTTGTTGGTGAAAACTGGTATTCAGTGCCAGACGATTTTGCTCAAACGAGAGTCATTAGAGCCTCAGAAACAACTGTCGAAGGATAAGAGCAGCAATAATTAGAAGAAACAAATTAAGCAGACGAAATGCACCGACCCAAGAACGCGTCAAGAGGAGCGGAAAAATCAAAAGATAATTATATACAAAAATAACTATAGTACGAGAACATAATCATTAGCAACAGAGGATGGGAGGGAAAACTGAGATGGCTAATGGATTTGTGGAACAGCTGAGGGAAAGAAGTGAAGACAAGTGATGAAGTAGGTCGGCCTGAAACCCGCTCTAAGTTTGAGAGAATGAATATGTTTGTGAGAGAGAGAGAGAGAGAGAGAGAGAGAGAGAGAGAGAGAGAGAGAGAGAGAGATTTTATCATCCGGAACGTGTATTCATAACTTAGCGGTAAAACTAGTATGGGAACATATTAAAGGATCATTAACAAAGCAACTAGTGTCATTCTTGAGTGTATCTATTTTTTAGAGATAAAGAAACCAAGCCTGAGTCTATAAAATTTGTCTTGTCAACTGTAAGTTGAACAAGAGAAAGAAAAATTCAAGATTCGTTCATCTGAAGATGCTTGGACACATAGCGTTTAAAATGCTTAAGGTTATAGGGAGTGGGAAACTTTATTTATATTCTTTAATTGCGATTCATTTCAAGCCCCAGCACTCTGGCGAATACTGTCGCTGGAGGCCAAGCAGAAAGGTTGAATGAGAACGGTGGAATATAATCATTTATACATGGGGCAAAAATTACCATACTGAGTATAATTAAAAACACAGTAAGGAAATGAGAGAGAGAGAGAGAGAGAGAGAGAGAGAGAGAGAGAGAGAGAGAGAGAGAGAGAGAGAGAGATGAACAAATACAGTAGAAGAAAAACATTCTTGTAAAGCAACTAAATTTTTATGCAAGGGTATGCTAGAAACATAATGCAAGTTATGTACACACCTACGTAGACAGATGCACAGACACACATACAGTATACACAAAGAAATAGACACATGTACACATGTATAAAAATACATAAAATTTGCATATACTGTATATACGTACATACACATGAATACCTAGATAGACAGACACATATACCCAATATATACTTGTATACAGACATACATACATACAGTATATATATATATATATATATATATATATATATATATATATATATATATATATATATATATATATATATATATATATATATATATATATATTAGAGGAACGCAGATCTAGAGTTAAGCTTAAATTTATAACAATGACTTTTTCTTATTATCACCTTTCTTTCCGACGATTTATTTCAAAATATGAGAAATTAAGAAATGGAGAGACTAGGTAAGTCCTTCATTATGCCCTTCGCTACAAGAGTTCTTCTGTAAATTCCCTTAACATGAGGTTTCGGGCTGATGATGTTAAGAGCCGTATTGTTGTCGACTTAGTAGGCTACCTAATTTACCCTGCTGGTTAAATTAATGTTTTCAGTACGATAACACATTTTATATTTCATTCTTCTTTTGCCGACAAGAAGAACAGGTGGTAACGAAGAAGTGCTAGATGGCCTCCAAAGCTGACGAAAGTAAGAGTTTCAGAAAGATAAGAACAGAATTTTATGTCTGAGTGAGAAAACAGCCATGTATTGCGTAGGATACTGATTCTGACTCCCAGAGTAATGATATACGTAAATCTCTAACCACGTTATTGTCATGAACAATTTTTCACTATAACACCTTCATGCCAACGACATCATATTTTAGCTGTCTGCTGACGATTACGACGACGTCATTATTATTTCGTTCTCCCTACCGCCATGCGATTTTATTCATCGTAGACGGAGATATCTGAGAAGGGTATATTTAACCCGTTCTCTACTAGGGGTCTCTCTTTGCCCTAGCATTCCGATTACTTATTTTGTTGGTCTATTTTTTTTTTTTTTTTTTTTTTTTTTTTTTATGTGTCCGACTCTGGACAAATTATATAGTAAAGAGGTGAATGAAGATCATGGCTAAGTACAATTCGAAGAATCTCCCTAGAACAATATACAAATTCCGTCAACAGAGTAAAAGAGTAGAGCTGAAAAAAATAATCTGATATACAATTCAAATAATATGATATGAAGAAGACGTCACTACAAAGAATGGTAAAGAATGAGAAGACAGGAGTGATATGAAAACGACAAAGAATCAGCTTGTATGTAAGAATAAGAAAGGGAGAATTGAGTGGGTGAGAAAGGTGAGTAAGAAGTGACTGATTGAGAGAGAGAGAGAGAGAGAGAGAGAGAGAGAGAGAGAACGGGAATACGAATAAGTGAGGTACGAAATCAGTGAGGAATGGAGAAATTGAACGACAGTGGGTGGAAGTGAGTAAGAGAGAGAACGTGAACGAGGAGAGAAGCCAGCGAGCAAGAAAATAAGAGGAGGTGGAACATCAAAGACGGGAGAAAGTGAGGGTGGATGACAAGGTAAAAGACGAAAGGACAAGGAGTGTAGAATTAAGTAAGCGAGCGAGGAAGTGAGAAAACGAGAGAAGGAAGGAGAAAGTGGACGTAGTGGGAATGTGAGCGAGGATGTGAAAGTGTGACTGAGGAAGTAAGGAAGTGAGCGAGGAAATGATAAAATGACCTGTCAACTGAGAAAGTGAGTGAGGAAGTGAGCAGAGAAGGGAGAAGGTGAGGAAGTGAACAAGGAAATAAGAAAATTAGCTAGGAAATGAGAAAGTGAGCGAGAAAATGAGAAAGTGAGCTAGGAGGTGAAAAAGTGAGCGAGGAAATAGAAAGCTCAGCTATGAACTATGAAGTGGTCGACGGAGAGAGAAAGTGAGCGAGGACAAAGTGTAGCAAAGGAGTGAGAAAATGTCGCATAGAGTGAAAAAAATGCGTGATGGACTGAGAAACTGAGTTAAAGTGAAGTGGGCTAATGAGTGAGCAAGTGAGCTAAGGAGTGAGCAAGTGAGCTAAGGAGTGAGCAAGTGAGCTAAGGAGTGAGCAAGTGAGCTAAGGAGTGAGCAAGTGGGGAGTGAGCAAATGGGTTAAGGGGTGAGAATGTGGGCTAAAGAGTGAGACATTGGGCAATGGAATGTGAAAATGGGTGAATAAGTGAGGAATTGGGAAAATGATTGTGAAATGGGTAAATGAGTGAGAAATTGGGCGAGGAATAAATTGGCGTCGAGAGATAATGAAGAGAAGCAGAGACAATGGAGGTGAGAAAAGATGAGCGTCCTGTCTTCACCGTTCAGCATTTTTTTTTATCGTGCTCCCTCTGCCCTCCTTCAACATCATTCTCTTTTATTTTCTCAGCTTCCCAGGCAATTTATTGTTACTTTTTCTTGATCCTGCAATCTTTTCCATCCCGCTGTCATTCCTTCTTTTCCTTCTTTCTCCTTAATTCTTCTCTTTCTGTTTGATTCTTCCTCTCTCCTTCCTCATCTTTCTCTTCATTTCTATCTCTTATTCAGTATTTTCTTGTTCCCTCCTCCTTTCCTGAATACATTTTATTTCTTTGTCCCTCTGTTGTCCTTCGTCTTGCTTTACAATGACTTTGTCTTTTGTTATTCCTCCTCTCCACTTTTACATTGTCATCATTTTTCTAGCATCCTGCAGTGCTCCTCTGTTCCTACAGCCTTTTTCTACAACTACCTCTTGTTGTGTCCCTTCTGTGTCACTTTTCTTTCTCTAAATGCATTTTAAGTTTTGCTAAAAATGTTGTCTTTGTGTCCTTTTTTTTCATTTTCTCTCCACTCATCAATGGTCTTTTTTTCCACTTCATTCAGTACAGTTTTCTTCCCTCTTGCTACAACCATCACTTTCTTTCTTTATCTTTTTTTTTCTAATATAATCTCCCTCTTCCATACTCCTCCAATTTGTACAATTTTTTCTTCCATCCTTCAGTTCAACATCCCTCCCTTTCTCACCATTGAGTCTCTATTACATATATTTCTTTATTTCTTATTCTCCTCCTGCTGAGCCTTCTTTCTCCACAACCTTCCCTTTCTGTGTATTTATCATTCTTGCCAGTTCTGTCTTGCCTCCATAAGCTCATTTTGTATTAGGCCTTCCTCTTCAGCGCCAACAGTTCTACTTCCATCCTCCTCTTCGTTCAAACTCTCTCTCCATCTCTTCTGTTTTTCTCGCTCCTTCTCTTCAGTCTCTTCTCTTCCTCTGCCCTTTTTCCCGTATTTCTACCCTTCCTTCTCGTCCTCTCTGTGACCCATCTTCTCTTTCCTTTTTTTCTTCCATTCTCGTCTCTGTCTCTGTCTGTCTGTCTGTCTGTCTGTCTGTCTGTCTCTCTCTCTCTCTCTCTCTCTCTCTCTCTCTCTCTCTCTCTCTCTCTCTCTCTCTCTCTCTCTCTTTCTTTCTATACCTACTTCTCTCAACGTCCTCCCACATCACTTTTTCCCTCTTTCTTTCCCGTCTCCCATCTTCCTTCTCCTCTCCTTCTTCAATCTTCTCCCTGCCTTCTATTCTTCTGTCTCTTCTGTCTTCCTTTCCCTTCATTTCTTTTGTCTCCTTCCTGAGTACTTCCGTATATATTTTCCCTCTTCCACTTTTATCCATACTCTTTGATTTACCTCTTTCTCCTCCGCTTTTGTTCTTCGTACTCCTCCCTTCCAGTATCATCTCAAACACTATCTTTTTGTTGTGTCTTTATATCATAATGGTTCATACTTCCCTTAAATCTGAAAAGAATATTCACATCAGTGAGAAGAGAGAGAGAGAGAGAGAGAGAGAGGAACATGAACAGCAACTATAAACTCATCTCCTCCATCTCCCTTCTTCATCTCCTCTGTCACTCTCATTCTCACCATCTCCGCCTCCAGAATTCACAATTTTTCATTTATTTCTTCTCTCCTTTACTCTCTCAGTCGCTTCACATATACTTTACTCGAGTCTTCCCACTTCTTTCGTCTCTCCACTCCTCCGTCTCCATCCCTATCTCTCTCATTCACTCCACACTGTCATTCTGTCCACATTCCTTCGCTTCCTTCCATCCATCCATCCTGTCAATATGCCTCTCTTTCATTCAGTCCTAATTCTCCATACTTGGTTTGTTCCTCTTCAAGACTCTCGGCATCCCCTTCCCTCCTATCTTCTTCCATTCATTTATTACTCTCCACTCATCACTCCCGTTCATTCCTTCATTGTCTCTCCTTCATTCTCTCCGTCCCTCCACTCGTCCTTCACTATCTTAATCCCTCTTCCCCATTCTCTCCATCCCTCCATCTCTTCCTCCCGCACCCACAAACAGGCTAGTAGGTGCCAAGTCTGGATGCTGGGACAGTAATGTGAGGCATCTTGGCATAAACGTGCCATATATTGACCTGGCGGGGACAATGATGCCCAGTGAACTCAGACGAGGCAGCCTCTTAATTGTGCCCGGGGAGGAGCAGGAGGAGAAGGAAGAGAAGGAAGAAGAAAAGGGGGAGAAGGAGGATTGTATGAGAAAACAATGAAGGAGTGAAAGACATGGAGGAAGATGATTAGGAGAAGAAAAATGTGGGTAAAAGTGAAATGGAGGAAGAGAAAGAAGAGTACGGACGAGGAGGGGAAGAAGAGGGAGAACAAACGTAGGAAGAGATGGAGGGGAGAGGGGGAGGGAGGGAAACGCTGAAAGAGTGAAAGGGTGAGGAAGAGGTCTGTCACATGGGAAGCGGTGAGTAGGGGAAATGAAATCAAGTAAGGTATACAGGAAGAAGAAAAGTGAGAGGGGTGGAGAAAGATGAGAAACAAAATGGGAGATGGAGAGAAAGGAAGACATAGAAAACGAAGAAATAAAGATGAAAAACTGTGTGGGAGGAGGAGGAAGAGAAAAGGTGAACTGGATGCTGAACAGACTGGACAAAATGAGGTACGAAAAATAAGGAGAGAGAGAGAGAGAGAGAGAGAGAGAGAGAGAGAGAGAGAGAGACAGACAGACAGACAGACAGACAGACAGAGAGGATTGGGCAAAATGAAGAAAGAAAAATAAGGCTTGAAAGAGAGAGAAAGAGAGACAGAGACAGACAGACAGACAGACAGACGGACAGACAGAAAGAGACAGACAGACAGACAGACAGACAGATGATTGGGCAAAATGAGGAAAAACAAGGTTGGAGAGAGAGAGAGAGAGAGAGAGGAGAAGATGATGATGATGATAATGATGAAGATGATGATGATGATGATGATGATAAAGATGATGATGATGATGATGATGATGAGGAGGAGGAGGAGAAGGAGGAGGAATAATTGAGGGAGGATGAAGACATGGAAAAAGGGAGAAGGGGGAAAAAATAGGAAAGACCTGCGGCGAGGCTATTTTTTCAAATTGTTTGCTGTAAAAAGTAACTAGCCATGTCAAGTAACCTTATATAGGATCACTGTTATGTCTCAATGGGCTTAAATTAAGCACTTTTACTAAAGTGACGCGAGATGTCGCCACCTCAGGTGTCAGCTGAATGCAGATTTGGATTCTTCATATCAAATGACCTTATACGGTGCCATTTTTATGTTTCCAAAGGCTTCCATTTAACAAATCTGCCAGAAGCAGAAGATGAAGCAGAAGAAGAGGAAGAACGCTGGCCACCCACTGACCTTCTGGCTATCGCCACAGATAAAGAGAGAGAGAGAGAGAGAGAGAGAGAGAGAGAGAGAGAGAGAGAGAGAGAGAGTGTTTCGTATTAACGTGTTAACATTTTTTTCCTAATAACCACTCTTATTTCCTGTGTCATGTTTTTCTTTTTTTTTGTTTTTGTTTTACACATCAGTAAACTCACTTCTTCAGCTTATATCTGTTTATGCATACTTAATCGTCACCATCATTATTATCCCTACCCACTCTTCCTCCTAGATGGGGAGGGGGACTCAGAAATTTGAAGAGAAAAAGAAAAAAGTTGGAGAATTTTCAACAGCATGTTCTTTAACAAGCAGAACAAATCTGTTCAGCCGTACTCCACAGCAGAAGACATTATCAAATCAGAGTGTGAAAAGTGTAGAATACCACGGTGTCCCGCAAACGTTTCTCTATCGCTTCACGTTGTTATGACAGTTGTTTCTCTTAGCACCTCCTCTCCTCCTTCCCCTCCTCCTCCTCCTCCTCCTCCTCCTCCCGGAGGAATGGCACATGCCACCCACTTCAAGGTAGATGAAGAGTGTTCTGGTGCCAATATTGTTTCCCGTGACTAGTTGTAGTTTCACACTATTGTTGCATATTACATATAATGTTGTTTATTCATAATTAACAATGTGCAACGTAGTATAAATGATAAATAACCAAACACCATTTCACTGTAAAGTGAGGCTTGGGATGGGATGTGCAATCAGACATTTTCTTTTAATCAATACCTAGGGTAAAGGCAAGGCAATAGAGAAATATAAATTGTATAAATGTTTAAGTCTTGGGGGAAATATTTACCTTGTTGGTATACTTTAATGTAATCAGTACCACCTTATTGAGGTGTACAGTGTACATGGTACAGTTATGATGCTTCTATTCATGTATAAATCCCAGTTGTCTGTGGAGGTTTAGCACTTCTGATTTTGCTGATCCAGCGCCACACCCAGAGGGGACGCCGGCTAGCTAGGCAGAACGCACGTATCATTAGAACGAGAGGGACGTATAACTCTGAGCTCTCTCTGTGTCGTAGTTGTATCTTTCTGTGGCCAATTAACAGAGATTTAATCTGTTCAGTTTCAGTTCAGCTGCACATGCTACCTTCTAAATTCTTCAACAGGATTCTACACCGATTTCTGACCATCTCCAGTGAGTGAGAAGACGGTTTTGGTGGAGTGTGTCAGCCAGAAGTGACTTCGACCAGGCGCAACGTTAACCTTGCTTGGAACTGTGAGGTCACGACTCAGCTGATATATAGAAATTGGTGATTAGCTGTGGGGTTCCAAGCTGATATAAGAGTAAAAACAAATTAGAAATTCATCCATTCATTACACAAGCCTCCTGTTTGTAAGTTCCTGGGATGCACCTTACACACCAAACGATCCACACAAAATATGGCGTCGTAATACCTGTGGGGTAGAGTAATTTCGTCGACTGTCAGCTTAAAACGAGGGAGCAACTCTGTCATGTGTGCCTCTATTTCTGCTTCATTCATCCATTTCTATCCTCTCGCAGTTCTTTTGCTTCTTCATCGCCCAACCCACGCTTACACCAACACGGACATTAATCATCTACCCAAGTCAGTTAGTTTTGGAATATTTCAGTCATTTCATGTCCATTTATGTGCAATTAGATCTGTCACTTTAGGTCGTTTATGCAACATTAGATCATTTCATGTTATAGGTCCGTTTTATGCAACATTAGATCCTTTCATGTTTTAGGTCCTTTTGTGTAACACTATATCATTTCATGTCACTTTCAGGCAACATTAGATTCTTTCATGTCACTTTAAGTCTTTTAAGCAGCATTAAGTTCTTTCATGTCTCTTTAGAGCCTATTACGTCACTTTATGTCCAACAAGGCAAATCTGTTTAATATATATCAGTTCTGATCATGTCTTTAGATACATGAGCCCAAAATTAGGCTTATTGTCTCGATTTTTAAACTGAAACTGGAGAGAACACAATTCCTTTCAGGTCATCAATATGAAGTGGTTCGAGTCATAGACCGGGAAAATACAGCAGGAATATTTTCATAGTGAATGTGATTTTGGAATTAATTGAAGTTAATTTGATTTGAACACCGATTTACGTCATGCAGATTTTATCTGGTGAATAAAAGACGCAGCCCAATTCCTTTATGTCTGAGGATCAGTGGAGTTTAAATTACTTAAGTGACACTGAAGAACAAACACGTTATTATTTTTTTTTTCCGTGTTTGACAATTATGACAGCAATATACAGCTGGGGTGAAGCTCGCCATCCACTCATTCAATCTAGTGCAGCCGTTGAGATAACTCTGCACTGGCTGGCAAGCCAAATTATTTCGTGTAATCCAAGCACCCATTTACTACGGTGAGTGGTAACCATATAACCATGTGATGCCTGGTGGTCTAGTGTGCTAAGGTACTCAAGCCGCATTAGGACCGTAAAGGTTTATATCAAGGGAGGATGTTAGGTTTCCTTGCTCGCATATTAGGTCTGGTTACTCATGCCTTAAATGTCAGAACTGAGATGTCTAGATGCTGGTGAACATCTTAAAAAGATGAATATAATTGTCCGGAGGTAGCAGGTATCAAGTTTCCTATATATTATAATCCTGTATGACTCTGTGTGTGTGTGTGTGTGTGTGTGTGTGTGTGTGTGTGTGTGTGTGTGTGTGTCCTTACTGCCGCCGAAGCCGGAAAAAAGATTTCAGTAAAGCTTGTCAGGATGGTTGCAACAGGGTCATAGACGGGCGTTTTTCAATTTCATCTCGATTGACATTTTCTAAAGGGGTGTTTTGACCGTTAAATTTTCCTCTTGTTTGCAGGGGCAAACAACGGGCCACGAAGCACTTGTTCCTGTATCGACATATTAATCGCTGGTTTCTAGCAAAGCGAAGTGCAATTTAAAAAAAAAAAAAAAAAAAAAAAAAAGCTGTCAGTTGGGTAAGTGTTGAGCGGATCGATAGGGCCGCGAAGCTCATATATACGTTATACTCTTTTATTACACATTCCACATTTTTCCTGTCGCTTCTAAATTCTGCCTCATAAGTTCCCCTCTGGCTCCCTACTAGCGTCGTGTACGTTCATAACTCATCTTACATCTCCCACCTCTCTCTCTCTCTCTCTCTCTCTCTCTCTCTCTCTCTCTCTGTTCGTTTGCTTTACGTTCATAACTTCTTTCATTTATTTCACTCTCCTTCCGACCTGCATTTCATACATTTCATTAACCTTTCTCATACATTCCTGCCCACCTTCCCTAGTGCCCTTCACACATTTTATATACATGGTCCAATCTCTTCCCTAATACCTCACGTAAACCTTACCACATGTGTATATATTTTTAAAATATATTACATACATTTTACACAGCTTTTTTTCCCTCTCTATCTCATACAAATCATACATTTACGTAGACTTTTCTGTATTTTTTTCCCTTCCTTCCCTTTTCTGACCTATATGATATTAATACATTTTTCATACGTTTCTCAATCCCATCCACCTTTCTTTCAAATCTTATTCAAACCCATTGAGCTCTCTCTCTCTCTCTCTCTCTCTCTCTCTCTCTCTCTCTCTCTCTCTCTCTCTCTCTCTCTCTCTCTCTCCCTCTCTCTCTCTCATTACCCTTCTAACCAAACCTTGCCTCGTCTCCCTCTCCCCCTTCCATCTTCCCTCCTTTTTCCCTCCATCTTTCCCTCCATTCTTCACAACCCCCTTCCACTTCCCCTTCAGGATACCCACTCGTCTGGACAACACTTAACACGAATCCCCTTCCACCCCACCCCTGATGCCAACGCCTGCCCCCTCTCCCACGTCCCTCCTTCCCTCACCGCTCCTCCGCTGCCTTTTTTTTTTTTTTTTTTTTTTTTTTTTTTTTTGCCATTCCTTCTTCTTGTATTCCGTTCCTTTCCTCTTCTTCCCTTTATTTTTCCCTCCCTTCCCCTAATTCTGACCCTTTTTATTTTATCTCCTTTCACCTCCCTTACCTTTCCTCCCTCTTTTCAGCCCTTCCTTTCCCCTTTCTTTCCATTTCCTTCCATTTATTCTCTTTATTTTCGCTCTCTTTTCTCCTTCTCTCTTCCCCTCTTCTCTCCTTCTCCTTTTCTTTTATCTTTGGACTTTCCCAGTTCTCTTTCTCGGTTTCTTCTCAACGACATTTTTTTCTTTTCTTTTCATGTCGTTTTCCCTGTTCATTGCAAATTTGCAAACGTCTTCTGTCGTGTTTATTTCTCTTTACGCCATATAACTCTATGCTGCTGAGAGTGAGTCGTAGGAGTCTGAGTGTTAATTCTGGTACAGTTAACTCCTTCACGGTTCCGTCATCCTCTGATTAACTTCAGGTAAGTTTTCTATTCTGCTGCCAGACTCCTTAATCCCGGAAGGGGATGCCACAAACAAATAGCTTCCATGTTGCCCTGGAGGACGCCGTAAACAAACAGCTTCCATGTTGCCCTGGAGGACGCCATAAACAAATAGCTTCCATGTTGCCCTGGAGGACGCCGTAAACAAACAGCTTCCATGTTGCCCTGGAGGACGCCATAAACAAATAGCTTCCATGTTGCCCTGGAGGAGGCCACAGACAAATAGCTTCCATATTGCCCTGGAGGAGGCCACAAACAAATAGTTTCCATGTTGCCCTGGAGGACGCCATAAACAAATAGCTTCCATGTCACCCTGTCCTTCGCCATTTCACTGCCCTTCCTCCAGCTCACATTCTCCTCTCTCGTATACTTATAGGCTACACTTCATACCTCTGCCTCATCCTCGGCCTCCCCTTCCCTCTCCCCGCCCCTTCACCTCACATACACTCTCTTCGTTAGTCGCTCGCTCTCCATCCTCTCCACAAGGCAAAACCACCTCAATATATGTCTCCTGACCCCTTCTATCACATCCACATCCACACCACAATGCTCCTTCACTTCCTCTTTTGTCAGTCTGTCTCTCCATGTAACTCCACGTGCTCCTTTCAAATAACTATTTCTATTGCTCTCACTCATGACTTTGTCCTTCCAACAACGTCCAAGCTTCACTTCCATACGTTAGAGTTGGTTTCAAAATATTATCATGCAGCGACTTTTTTACTTCCATGCTCACTTCCTATTTTCTTATCACTGCTTTCAAAGAACGAGCAACCTTTCTTTCTTGTTGTACCCTTTCAAGCACTTCATCCTCCAATCTTCCATCCTCAATCATCACACTACCCATGTACCTAACCCTTCGTGAGCTGGTGGGGTCCCTGTTGACACAAGCATGTTTTTAAAATGATGCTATTAAGCCATTTTTTATTTTTTCGACCTGGCTGTCCTTGACTTTTATTGTAGATGGTTATTGTATATGCACATATTCTTTGAGCGAAAAAGCTTGCACCATAATGGAATGACAATGTAAAACTGTTTGTGGGGTCTGCTTGGACCCCACCTCGCCTTCCGTGTGACTATTTTTTCCTGAATTTTCAGATTTTTTACATCTATAGACAATGTCAGTACCAGAATCAATGTTTTATGGCAGCAATTTGTCGGCAGATAATGCCCAGCCCAATTGTTTTTTAATATATTGATTCAGACAGTGAATTATCTGATGCTGATGAACATGAAGTGATTGAGCAATCTGAGAGTAACATTCTGCTGTATCATTATTTACATTGTAGAAGTCACTGTTTTTTAAATTTATGAGAAAGGTCCTATCATTTAGTTGTTTTCCCATGATAAAAAGTAAGTTTTCTTTATATTTGAGTGATACTGAAAACAAGAATTTTTGTATCTAATTTGGACATTATAAAGGTAGCTTTATTTTATGATTACGTAACATTCTTTACACCAGTGCTTGTTTTTATGTAAAGGACCTATCTCATGAATACTGACAGTCAAACATTAAAATAAGCGTAGGTTCAGTGCATCCATACTGAAACTTTCATAAATTTCTAATAAATGTAAATAATTTTCTTAGAATACAAAAACAAACAGAAAATATAAGGGACGCTGGCGGATTGGCTCCACTTGCCGTGTCCTGGGCAACATATACACAAATTTTTCAATGGTGTAGCTTTATGCATATGGCAGAAATCCACCACAAAGTTTTGGGGTCCAGTGGAACCCCACCAGCCTCCCGTGTATTTTGGAAAGGCTCAGCTCACGAAGGGTTAAATGCACTACATTTCCAATTCCCTCATCATCAAACCTTACTGTACAGTCAGTGACTTAATTTCTCTCGAAGACCATGCCTTTAGTCTTCCCTACATTCACGTTTAGCTTCCGTTTTTCTTTTAAATAACAGAACGGAGGAAGGAAAAACAAATAAATAAAACAAAAATAATCCATACACCAGATTACTGGTGTCCTCCATACATAAAAAAAATCTGTAGCAGTTGAACTTGAACAGCTGTAGGTTCAAGTTTTGGGGGAAAGAACTCTGGAGAAGCGAGTTCCAAAGAGATGCAAGTCGGGGAATAAAAGAATTCTTATAGGCAAAAATTCTGCAGTATGGCTGTGTGTCACTCTCCCATACTCCTTCACCAAGCCTTGCAGTTCCCCCTTCGTTTTCACTTAATACAGTACAATCTGCAGACAACAGTACAGGAAGTTTCCAAATGGTGCCGTCTCTCATTAAGGCTGCTCCAACATCCACTGCCCTACTTTGTATCTCTTTTATGATCCCATCCATGTACATTTTGAAAAACCATTGAGACATGACACATTCCTGTTTTAATCCAACATTCAAATAGAAAAATTAACTCAGTTCATTAACCAAATGCACTGCAGCCTTAGCACCCTCAAACATACTCTTCTCGGCATTCAACGACTTCTCTTTTACGCCAAACATTCCTAATATTTTCCACATTCTTTATCTATCCATTCTGCCATATGCTTTCTCCAAATCCAAGAAGGCTACATACAACTTCTTTCCATTCTCTAGAAGCTTTTCCACTAAATACTTAAGGACGAATATCTGATCTACACAACCTCTTCCTTTCCTAAAACTTCCCTGTTCTTCTCCACCTAATTCCTTTATTTCCCTAACTCCGTCAACAAGTATCCCATCATATACCTCTCCTGTTACTCTTAGAAGACAAATTCACCTATGACTACCACGCACTTCTTTTTCCCCCTTTCCTTTGTACAGGGGAATAATTGTATCTGACTTCCAATCTTCCAGACTCTACCTTCCTCCCAGGCCAATCTGCACATCTTTCGTATCCATTTTACTACTGTCTCACCCTCAGGCTTCAGCCTTTCACCACACACTCCGTCAACTCCTAAGGCTTGTCCCATTTTGACTTTCTTCATTGTTTTCAGTACTTCCATCCTACTGATCTCTTCCTCCCTTCTCACCTCCCTTCTTCTCCCAGCCATTCTCCAGCCACTTATACTTGCTTTACTTTCATTTTGTATGTTTAACAGTTCATTAAAGTGCTCTCTCCATCTGCTTACTTTTTTCCCTTCTTCACTATTAATTTACCATTTTTATCTTTCATTCTTCTACTGCGATTTGGTAAATACGATTTGGAACAGATGGGAGAGGTAGTTGTGTACAAGATATTCACAGAAGAAATCTGTGGAGCATGTGAGGTGGTGTGTGGGGTGAAGGAAAGACGTAAGGGGGGTGTAAGGAAAAGCATGATGGACTGGAGAGGTGAGACAAGTTGTGGCACAAAAGAAAGAAGCATATAGTGAGTGGATGGGAAGCAGATGCATTGAGGAAGTTGAGAGACAGAAGAGAGAGTTATATGTAGAGAGGAAGAGAGAGGAGATAAGATTATTAAGAGAAAGCAAGAAGAGAATGGATGAGGAGTTTGGAGGGAATATAAGTATAAACTGGAGGGAATGTAAGAAAATATTCTGCAAGGAGGTAAAGAGAGTTAGTGTGTTGAAGAAGTTATCTGGGAAGTGAAAGATAAAAATGGTAGACTGATTGTGGAGAAGGGAGAAAAAAATGAGCAGAAGGAGAGAATATTATAAGGACCTTTTAAACATAGAGAATGAAAGTAATGTGAGTGTAAGTGGCTGGGGAATGGGTGGGAGAAGCAGGGATGTGAGAAGGGAGGAAGAGATCAGAGGGATGGAAGTAGTGGAAGCAATGAAGAGTGGCCAAATGGGGAAAGCTCCAGGAATTGATGGAGTGTGTGGTGAAATTTTGAAGCCTGGGGGAGATAATAGTAGAATGGATATAGAAGATGTGCTGGTTGGCCTGGGAGGAAGTAGAATCCGGAGGATTGGTAGTCAGGTATGATTATTACCCTGTACAAAGGAAAGGGAAAAAAAAAGGGTATGGTAATCATAGGAGCATTTGTTTTCTTAGTGCAATCGGATAAGTATACGGTTGGATACTTTTTGAAAGAGTTAGGGAACATCGGAATTACTTGGAGAAGAACAGGGAGGGTTTATGACGGGAAAAAGTTGCGTGGATCAGATATTCATCCTTAGGTCTTTAGTGCAAAAGATTCTAGAAGGGAAGGAAGTTTTCTGTGGCCATCATGGATTTGGAGAAAGAATATAATAGTGGATAGACAAGGAGTCTGGAAAATATTTTAGAATTATGGAGCATATGGGAAGTTGCTGAATGCCATGAAGAGTATGTATGAGGATGCCAAGGCTGCTGTGCATGTGGATAGTGAACATAGTAAATTTTTCTAACTGAATGTTGGATTGAAAGAGGGATGTATCATGTCTCCATGATTGTTCAATCTGTGTATGGATGGGGTTATAAAAGAGGTACAAACAAGGGCAGTGGATGTTGGTGCGGCCCTAATGAAAAAGGACAGTGTTTGGAAACTTCCTGTACTGTTGCTTGCAGATGATACTGTATTGTTAAATGAAGAAAAAGGGGAAATGCATGGCTTAGTGAATGAGTTTGGGGGAGCGTGAAAGAAACGGAATCTAAACGTGAATGTAGGGCTGAGTAAAGTTATTGTCTTCGAGAAAAGTGATGTCACTGTATGTACAGTGAGGCTGGCTGATGGGAAAATAGAAAACATGTGCACATTAAAGTACTTGGGTAGTGTGACGTGTAAGGATGGAAGTTTGGAGGATGAAGAGCTTGAAAGGGTCAATCAAGGAAGAAAAGGTGTTGGATCTTTAAAGGTAGTGATAAAAAATAGGGGAGTGCGTGTGAAAGTAAAAAAATCGCTACATAATGATATTGTGATACCAACTGTAACGTATGGATGTGAGACTTAGACCTTGCTGGAAGGACACAAGTCAAGAGAAGGCAGTGGAAACAAGTTATTTGAGAGGAGCTTGTGGAATTACATGGAGAGACAGACTGGCAAATGAAGTTGTGGTGTGGACGTGGATGTGGTAGAATGCATTAGGAGAAATACACTGAGGTGGTATGACCATGTGGAGAGGATGAAGAGCGAGAGACTAACGAGGAGAGTGTATGTGAGCGAGGTGGAGGGAGGGAGAGGGAGGAAGAGGCCGAGGATGAGGTAGAGTGTTGGAATGGAGAGGTATATGAGAGAGGGATTGTGAGCTGGGGGGAGGGCAGTAAGATGGTACGGGACAGGGCGACATGGAGGCCATTTTTTGTGGCCACCCCTTCCTGGATTGAGACGTCTGGCAATAGATAAATAGACTCCCCTCTTAACTTCTTTATCACCCTGTCTAACTGTCTTTACCTCTTTCCAGAACGTTTTCTTACATTCCCTCTACATTAAACTCAAATTCCTTCCAAATTCCTCACGTACTCTCTTCTTACTCTCTTACTAATCTTTTCACCTCTCTCTTTCTCTCTACATATAACCCATTCTTCCGTCTCTCAACTTCCTCCAGGCCTCTGCTTTCCATCCACTCACTGTATGCTCTTTTCTTTTGTGCCACAGCTTGTCTTACCTATCCATTTCACCATGCTGTTCTTTGCACTCCTTTCGTTTTCTCTTCATCCCACACACCACCTCACATTCTACACAGATTTCTTCTGTGAATATATTGCACACACCTTCAACCACCCACATCTGCTCCAAATCATATTTATTCAATCGCTTCTCCCCTTCTGTTTTATATTCTTTTTTTTTTTTTTTTTTCCATCCTCTTCCAACCTTCCTACCCTCCTTGTATGGACAACTTCCTCCTGTCTTTCCCTCCTTCTATTCATCAAGTGCACTTGAACCTTAACTTTCACCACCACCAAGTGATGGTCAGAAAGTCCACTCCCTCAACCTCTGTATGCTCCTTCATCCATTATATACCTTCTCATTCTGTTATCCACATACACATAATTAATCATTGCCTCCCGTTCATTCAGTTCACCACCCACTCGTCTCATTGCTTGCCACGAATACCTGTGGACCATTTTGTGCCTAAAAAGAGGGTATTGGCTCTCACCAACCCCTTCCCTTCACAAATATCTACTAGAGCACTGCGATTCTCATCCACTTCCGTAGGCACACCCCACTTACCAACTACTCCATCCACTTTTACATTCCCTACTTTTCCATTCATACCTCAGATCAAAAACTTTCTCCCATTCCTTTCAAAGTTTTCCATGCACGCATCCACATTTGCCCAGAACTCTTCTTAAACCCAGCACCTACGATCTTGCGTCGACATGTAAACGCCCACACAGTCGCCCACTTTTGTAATTCTACTTTCAGTCTTATCTACACAACTACACAATCCTTATAAAAACTGATCTGTACTCTTCATATTCTCCTTCCATCACATGTACACAACAATACATGCTCCCTCTCTAGCTATCTCATTCTCACCTACTCCCGCCCATATACTCCAGCCATACTCCCACTCTTTCGCACTCTCACCCTACCATTTAGTCTCAGTTAATCCACATATGTCCACTTTTGCATCCTCAAGCATTCTCTTTCTCTTTCACCCCATCATTTGCACCCCATTTATTACATGTTGCAATCTGTACCATGTCCTTTGTCCGGTCCTTGGTCGTCACCTGTTTGTCAATCCTGGTCCGAGGCTTCTTCTTTGTATTTTTAGTTAGTTATTCTCTGGGAAGGGGTCACAAACCCTCCGCCGACCCACCTGCTGACACATAGGGAACACGTGTTGATTGGTTGTAAGGTTACCACTCAGTGTTTTAATTGATTTCATGGTTTACAGGAAATCATTTGGCTTGCCACCCAGTGTAGAGTTACCCTGAAATAGCGCAACACCGACCACAACGCCACACGATTTTAATCTCCTGAGTAACAATAACCTGAATATTCGTTTTGTCGCCATTAATCTCTTCAATCAGATGAGGTGTTATTCATTTTGTTTTTGCTATCCAGACGGTTTTACTTAGCTTAGAATATACATACAGCCTTTGTTTATCCATTCAGTATTTATAGCAAGTTTTTCTTATACTGAATTCAGTGGTCTGAAGGCGAAATGAAATCTGAAAACACGTCACTGATCCCTATCATGACCAAAGCAGCCACAACATTCTAGTAGAGCTAAGGACAGACGATAGCAGTGAACTAAGAGTGAGTCAAAACAGCCTGCTTTATTATGTAAGGAAAAAAAGAACTAAAGACTATAATCCTTTAAAGTCGTTCCATCCATAAAATAAAAGGAATAAGCAAAAATTAGCCAAATTCATGACCCGTTCATTTCGAGATGCCTGGACATATTGCATATGAAAGACTGGACCTCATGGGCAGACGGAAATATAGATTGAGCAACTTTTCTTGCATCCCTTCTCGTCTTTCCTTATTCCATTTCTTTCTCTCTCATATCTCCATCTCCATTTGTCTCCGCCTTCTTCCATCCTCCCACCTAGTACTTCTCTCCTTTTCTTACTTTCATATTTAGTCTACTTAATTGCCCAGTTTTCCTCCACTTTTCACTCCCCTTATCTCTCCCTCTTTTCTCAATGTATTGTCGTCGTCTCCTTTTCCTCCTCCTGCTCCTCCCTCTCCTCCCTCTCCTTCTCCTCATCATCATCATGATCACCATCATCATCACATCCTACCCCCATCCCTACCTATTTAATTTTCCCGTTCTCTGTATCTTCTTTATATTCATTTCCTGACCCTTTTCGAAAAACTACATTTCTCCGTCTTAAAGAGCTACCATTTGGACACCCCCCCCCACACACACACACACAGAGTGAGAGAGAGAGAGAGACCCTGGTAGCGTCTTCTGATTCGGGCTTGTGTGAATACACCATGGATATTACCCTGAAGAAAGGATGAAGGGAGGGAGAGAAGGAGAGAAAGGTTGGCTGGATAGACAGAGGGAGGAACAAATAAGGGGGGGGGGGGTTGATTTGAGAGGTGGAGGAAAGGAAGGAAGGAGAGAGGCGTGGCTGGAAAGATGGTGCAGGGAGCAACGGGCGGGAGGATTTGGTTTGAGTAATCGAGGCAGTGAGGGAAGGAGAGAAACTCTCGCTGGATAGATGGTGGAGGGAACAGCACAAGGGAGGGTTTGGTTGGAGAGGTGTAGGGAGGGATGGAAGGCAGAGAGGTGTTGGCTGGATAGATGAAAAAAGGAACATCAGGAGGGAGAGTCTGGTTGGAGAAGTGGAGGGAGGGAAGGAATGAGGGAGGAAGACCAGGAAGGAAGGGTGGGATACTGAAAGAGGGAAGGAAAAAGGGGGGAAGGGAGGGATTAGCTGGGAAGATTAAAAGAGGTAAGGTGAAGGAGATCGGATAGGTAAGATGGTAGGTAGGAAGGCCTGGACGGAGGAGGGTGGTTATAAAAGTAAGTTGAGGGTGTTGGATGTAGGGGAACAGGCAAGAAAGCAGATAAGAACAGCTTGATGAAGAAGGTAGGTAAGTATATACTGTAGATAGAAAGTGCTGTATGGAAGTGGGTAGCTAAGTATACAGGTAGCTAGGTAGGACAGGCTGGATGGAGGTTGGTAGGTAGATAAGTTGGTAGCTGGGAAGGGCTGGGTGGTGAGGGTTGGTAAGTAGGTTGGAAGGAGGTAAAAAGGGTGGAGAGAGAAGGAGGAAATAAAACCTGGAAATAAATGGTTAGGTAGGATCGGTAAGCAGGTAGAAGGGCAGCCCTGGAAGGAGGGAGGACATGAACGAGAGGGAAAGAGAACACAGACTTGCCGTAGGAAGTACCGAGGGAAGGAGGAAAAATGGGTGGAAGGAACGAGAGAGAGAGAGAGAGAGAGAGAGAGAGTCCTCTTCACATGGTTTTTAAACCTCTGCTTTTTATCACACTCTTCCTTTCTTCCTATTGTTTTAGGGTTCATATTCTTTTCTTGGCACTGGATCCTATTGTCTCTCGAGAAAAACACATTTTACTGTTCATACACACAAACACACACACAAAAACATTATTACAAAGACCAGTATGTTGGTTTAGGAATTTTTCTTTACCAGAAGACGTCTTAGCTAAATGTTCAGCTGATATTAGACACCTCCAGGTGAAAACCTATTTTTGTTTTCAGCCAGAGGCCATATATTGGGACGGCTGGTAACCATAATACCAGGTAGAAGTCTGGTGGTTTGGCTGGACAAGGCGCCCTGACAGGAAGTTTTCCATATGTGTTTACATCTGAGAGGTAGATGGTGATTATTTTTCACGTGCTACTACTCAGGGTCGAACGATTGGTCACTCTCCTTTACTCGGTCCTTCCAAGGACTCATTTCATACAGTATTTGCTCTCTCCAGGCCAGGTACTGGTTACTTGTCTTATGCATTTAATACCTTATTAGATTTCCAGCTGTATTATTGGAGCCGTTAATCGATTCTAGTTAGCGTCTATAATAAGTCTGGAACAGAATGGGTTAGATATAGCTCTGAATAATCTTTTTACTAAAAAGATGTCCATTCTAAATGCAATACATTTTTCTGGAATTATCATGAATGTAATTAAAAGTACAGCACATCATTAGCTTGCTACAGTGCTTAGCTTGATATCCAGTGAATGTTTGTTTCGCCTGCTATATACCAATATATATATATATATATATATATATATATATATATATATATATATATATATATATATATATATATATATATATATATATATATATATATATATATATATATATATATATATATATATAATCCTTCTACCAACATTGTTAATCTTTTCTCTCCGTTGGGCTCCTCCGATCACAACCTTATAACCTTAACCCGTCCTATCGCTCCGGTACGGCCTGTGGACCCTCCAACGAAATGTCGTCTGTGGCTCTTTGGAGCTGCGGATTGGGAGGCCCTCAGGCAGTACTTCTTTGATTTTCCCTGGAATGATTATTGCTTCCACGGCCGGGAGACATCTGAGTGTGCCATGTGCATTACGGAGGTTATTCTCTCGGGCATGGAAGCATACATTCCTTTCTCATTCCTTTGACTAATGCAAGAAAGCCTTTGTTTAATCACGCTTGTTCTAATGCTGTCCGCAACACGGAGAGGGCCAAAAAAGGTACCGGAGCCAACCCACCCCTGAATCACATCTTTTATACGTTTCTGCCCGTAATCGTGCTAAATCTGTTCTTCGCTCTGCTAAAAATAAATTCATCTGTACTAAATGCTCTCAATTCTCCAACTCGAATTCTTCCCGCTCCTTCTGGCACCTTGCCAAAAACCTTTCTAACAACTTTACCTCATCATCCTTCCCTCCTGTTTTCTACTCTGATGGCTCTGTAGCTATATCTTCTAATGATAAAGCAGATCTCCTTGCTCAGACTTTCTCCTCCAACTCCACCTTAGACGATTCCGGTGCTGTTCCTCCTTCACTTCCCCCCCTCTGACTTCCTCATGGCTGAAATTAAAATATCTTCAACTGATGTATTTTCTGCCTTCACAGGCCACAATACTGTTGTTCTCAAGAACTGTGCATCTGTGCTTACACCCTGCCCAGGCAAACTCTTTCGCCTTCATCTGTCAACTTGTACCTTTTCTTCTTGCTGGAAGTTTGCTCTCATTCAGCCAGTCCCAAAGAAGGGTGACCATTCCCAACACTCTAACTATCGTCCAGTTGCTTTAACATCTTATATTTCAAAAGTTTTCGAGTCAATTCTTAATAGAAAAGTTTTAAAGCATCTTTCCTGTCACAACCTTCTTTCCGATCGTCAGTATGGGTTCCGTCAGGGACGCACCACTGGCGATCTTCTCACCTACCTTTCAGACTCCTCTTCATTCTCCTCTCGGGACTTTGGCGATAGCTTTATCATTGCACTTGACATCTCAAAGGCGTTCGATTGAGTCTGGCATAAATCTTTAATTTCCAAACTGCCCTCTTATGGTTTCTAACCTTCTATCTTTGCCTTCATCTCTAGCTTCCTTTCTGATCGTTCTATAGCCACTGTTGTAGACGGCCATCGTTCTTCTCCTCCGTCTATCAACAGTGGTGTTCCTCAGGGCTCTGTCCTATTACCAACTCTTCCTTTTAAAACATCAATGACTTTCTAAGCTGTACATCTAACCCTATCCACTCATACGCTGATGATTCCACCCTTCACGTTTCCATTCGGTTCCTGCAACATCCATCTCAGCAGTTACTTCAACAAACAAGGGATGAGGCTATGGCACACCTAATGTCTGACTTGGCTCGTATCTCTGACTGGGGCAAAGATAATATGGTTGTATTTAATGCATCAATGACTCAGTTATTACACCTATCAACCCGACAAAATCTTCCACCGCTATACCCACTAATGTTTAATAATATTCAACTTAATCCTGCATCATCCTTTAACATGCTTGGGGCTTCATTCACCCGGGAGTTTCTTGGAAAGATCATATTATATCTCTTGTAAAATCTGCTTCCAAGACATTAGGTGTGCTAAGCCAACCCAGTTCCTTCTTTACCACTGCACAATTGTTGACTCTATACAGGGATTTAATCTCTCCCTGTGTGGAGTACAACTCTCATGTGTGGGGAGGGTCCCCACATACAGCTCTTCTCAATGTGGTGGATTCAAAGGCATTCATCTCATTAACTCTCCTCCTCTTACTGACCCTCTCCTACCTCTGTCTCTTTGCCGCACTGTTGCATCTTTATCTCTTTCCTGTCGCTACTTCAGTGGTCACTGCTCCTCTGAACTGTCTGCATGCATTCCTCCTAGAATGCATGAAGAGTTTCCTGCTAGACGGGTGATACGCGCCCGTCTAGCAGCAAACTATCATCCCTTTTCTGTACAACTCTCTAATGCAAGAGTTAACCGTTACTCCCAGTCCTTCATTTATGCAACAGGTCAACTCTGGAAGTGTCTCCCTTTGTCTGTATTTCCTGCTTCCTATAATCTCCAGTCTTTCAAACGCAGTGTGTCCAGGCATCTCGAAATGATCGGATCTTGAATTTGGCTGTCTCTTGTATTTTGTTTTTCTCTTGGAAGGAACAATAGTTGCGGGCCTGCGGCCTTTGGTTCCTTCTTCCTCGCATAATATCTATCTATCTATCTATGTATCTATCTATACACACATATAAATATATATAAACATATATAAAAAATAAATATATCTATCAGTCTATTTATCTATGTATCTATCCATCTATCTATATATGTATTATCTATCTATATCAATCTATCTGTTATAGACATATATATATATATATATATATATATATATATATATATATATATATATATATATATATATATATGTATATATATATATAACTATATATAAGTATATATATATATATATAACTATATATAAGTATATATATAACTATATAACTATATAACTATATATATATATATATATATATATATATATATATATATATATATATATATATATATATATATATATCTATCTATATATATATATATAACTATATATATATATATATATATATATATAACTATATATATATATATATATATATATATATATATATATATATATATATATATATATATATATATATATATATATATATATATATATATATATATATATATATATATATATATATATATATATATATATATATATATATATATATATATATATATATATATATATATATAACTATATATATATAAATATATATATATATATATATATATATATATATATATATATATATATATATATATAACTATATATATAACTATATATATAACTATATATATATATATATATATATATATATATATATATATATATATATATGTATGTATATATATATATATATATATATATATATATATATATATATATAACTATATAACTATATAACTATATATATCTATCTATCTATATATATATATATATATATATATATATATATATATATATAACTATATATCTATAACTATAAATATAACTATATCTATAACTATATATATATAACTATATATATATAACTATATATATATATATATATATATATATATATATATTTGCCGAACGCACACACCCCTCTCTCACATACCTCTCCATTCCATCCTTTCATTTCATCCTTGGCCTCCCCCTTCCTCTCCCCTGCTTCACCTCACTCACATACATTCTCCTCGTCAGTCTCTCATTCTCTATCCTCTCCACATGGCCAAACCTCGTCAGTGTGTTTCGCCTAACGCTTCCTATCACATCCACACCTACACCACAACGCTCTATCGCATCCTCATTTGTCAGTCTGTCTCTCCATGTGACTCCTCATGCTCCTCTCAGATAACTCATTTCCACTGCTTTCACTCTTTACTTCTGTCCCTCGACCAAGGTCCAAGCTTCACTTCCATACGTTAGAGTTGGTATCACAATAATGTCATGTAACTTTTTCACTTCCATGCTCACTTCCCTGTTTCTTATCACTGCTTTCAAGAAACCAGTAACTTTTCTTCTTTGTTGTACCTTTTCAAGCACTTCACGCTCCGAACTTCCATACCTACTCATCACACTACCCAAGTACTTGAACGCATTCACGTTTTCCATTTCCTCCTCATCTAACCTTACTGTACATTCACTGTTTCACTTCTCTCGAAGACCATAAGTTTACTCGTCACTACATTCACCTTTAGAGTTCGTTTCTTACACATTCTCCCAGACTCATTCACCAAGCCTTGCAGCTCCCTTTCGTCTTCACTTAATCCTTACTGTTATTGTCACCAAAGTGCATTACCTTACATTTATCTACATTTTATTTCATCTGGCATTTTCCACTCCAGTTCATTAACTTACCTAGTTCATTTTGCATAGACTCGCAGTCTGATTCTGAAATAAACTGCCTACAACTTTCTTGTCATCTGAAAACTTTGATACCTTAGAAACGAGTCCATTTTTTAGATCACTGACATAAACAGTGAATGGAAATGGTCTTAGCATTGGCCCTTGAGGAACTCCACTTGTTACTTCTAGCCACTCTGGTGATTCGCCATTTACAACAACACGTTGTTTGATTCGGTAGCCAATCAGCAATCCGCGAGCTTAATTTGTTAGAGATGCAGTGGGCTTTCATTTTTCAAGTAGTCTTAGATTGACAACTTTAACAGACACTTTCTGGAGATCTAGGTATATGACATCCGACGGTATTTTTCCATCAGAGATTTCGTATATGGTTGTAGACCTTCAGACCAGTCTATAAAGCATGATGTGTTATTACGAAACAATTATTTTTTGTGTGGTAGGTGGAGGCGCCCATCATCCACTCAGTGTAATGGTACCCAGTTTTTAGGGTAGCTCTGCATCGAGTGGCAAGCCAAATGATTTCCTGTAAACCAGGAAATCATTTACAATGCTTGGTGGTAACCTTATAACCAACCAACGTGTGTTCCTTACATGACAGCAAGTGGGTTGCCGGAGGGTTATTGCCCCTCCCCGGAAAACAACTAACTAAATATACGAACAAGAAGCCTTGGATCAGGACTGACCAAAAGATAACGACTAAGGACCGAACAAAAAGGATATGATACGGATGGCGACGTGGAATGTAAGGGGTGCAAATGATGAGATGAAAGAGAGATTGTCCAGGTGCTTGAGAGTGCGAAAGTGGATGTATGTGGATTAACTGAAACTTAACGGGTAGGTGAGAGTGTGTGAGAATGGGAGTATGGATGAGATATATGTGCAGGAGTAGGTAAGAATGAGAGGGCAAAGCAGGAGTGTGAACCGTTGTGAGTAACAGATGGAAAGAGAATATAAGAGAGTATGGATCAGTTGGCTCAAGAATTGTTTGGGTAAGACTGAAAGTTGGACTACAAATGTGGACGATTGTGTGCATGTATGCGCGAACGCAAGATTGTGCAAGTAGAGTGAGAGAAGAGTTCTGGACAAATGTGAAAGTGAAAAGTTTGAAAGGAATGAGAGAGTGTTTTTGATTGGTGATATGAATGGTAAAGTAGGGAATGTGAGGGTGGATGGAGTAGTTGGTGAGTTGGGTGTGCCTACTGAGATAAATGAGAATGGCAGTGCTTTAGTGGACATTTGTGCCAGGAGGGAGATGGTGATAGCCAATACACTCTTCAGGCAAAAGTTGATCCACAGGTATACATGATGAGTGATAACAAGGGTGAATGGTGAACTGAATGAAAGGAAGGCAATGATTGATTGTGTGTGTGGATGAAGGGATGCGAAGATGTGTAATGGATGAAAGAGTATATAGAGGTTGAGGGAGTGGACTTTCTGACCACACCTTCGTTGTGGTCAAAATGAAGGTCCAAGTAAAATGGAAAAACAGAAGAAGGGAAGGACGGGAGGAAGGAGTAGATGCAAGGAGAGTGGAAATGTTACAAGATGAACGATTGGTTAAATATGACTTGGATCAGATGGGGGACATGGAAGGTGTGTGCAAGATGTTCACAGAAGAAATATGTGCAGCATGTGAGGTGGAGTGTGGAGTGAAGAGAATACGAAAGGGGGTGCAAGGAATAGCATGGTGAAATGAAGAGGTGAGGCAGGCTGTGGCACAAAAGAAGAAAGCAAATAGTGAATGGATGAGAATTAGGAATGTGGAAGAAGTTGAGGGACGGAAGAAAGAGTTTCATGTAGAAAGGAAGAGAGAGGTGAAAAGATTAGTAAGAGAGTGTAAGAAGAGAGTGGATGAAATATATGGAAGGAATTTGAGTGTAAAGTGGAGGGACTGTAAGAAAATGTTCTGGAAAGAGGTAAAAAGAGTTAGACAGGGTGGCAGTAAAGTTAGCAGAGGAGTGAAAGATAAAAATGATAGATTACTAGTTGAGAAGGGAGAAAAAGTGAGCAGATGGAGAGAATACTTTAATGAATTGTTGAACATAGAGAATGAAAGTAATGTGCGTATAAGTGGCTGGGGAATGGCTGGGAGAAGGATGGAGGTGAGAAGACAGGAAGAAGTTAGTAAGATGGAAGTTGTGAAAGCAATGAAGAGAGTCAAAATGGGGAAAGCCCCAGGAATTGATGGAGTGTGTGGTGAAATGCTGAAGCATGGGGGAAAGATAGTAGTAGAATGGATGTGGAAGAAGTGCAGATTGGCCTGGGAGGAAGGTAGAGTCCCGGAGGATTGAAAGTCAGGTATAATTATTTCCTTGTACAAAGGGAAAGGGGAAAAAGAAGTGTGTGGTAATCACAGGGGTAATTGTCTTCTTAGTGTAATAGGAAATATATATGATAGGACACTTGTTGACAGAGTTAGGGAAATAATAGAGGAATTAGTTGGAGATAAATAGGGTGGCTTTAGGAAGGGAAGAGGTTGTGTAGATCAGATATTCATTCTTCGATCTTTAGTGGAAAAGTTTCTAGAGAAGGGAAAGAAGTTGTATACGGCCTTCATGGATTTGGAGAATGGATATGACAGGTTGGAAAGACAAGGATTGTGGAAAGTATTTAAGAATATATGGAGTAGATGGGAAGTTGCTGAATGCTGTGAAGAGTATGTATGAGGGTGCTAAGGCTGCAGTGCATTTGGACAGTGAACTGAGTGAGTTTTTCTCTTTGAAGGTTGGGTTGATACAGGGATGTGTCGTGTCTCCATGGTTGTTCAATCTGTATATGGGTGGGGTTATAAAAGAGATACAAGGTAGGGCAGTGGATGTTGGAGTAGCCCTAATGAGACAGGGCAGTGTTTGGAAACTCCCTGTACTGTTGTTTGCAGATGATACTGTGTTGTTAAGTGAAGACGAAGGGGAGTTGCAAGGCTTGGTGGATGAGTTTGGGAAAGTGTGTAAGAAACGGAATCTAAAGGTGCATGTAGGGAAGAGTAGAATTATGGTCTTTGAGAGAGGTGAAGTCAGTGAATGTACTGTGAGGTTGGATGATGAGGAAATGTAAAATGTGAGTACGTTTTAGTAATTGGGCAGTGTGATGAGTAAAGATGGAAGTTTGGAGGATGAAGTGCTTGAAAGGGTACAACAAGGAAGAAAGGTTGCTGGTTCCTTGAAGGCAGTGATAAGAAACAGGAAAGTGAGCATGGAAGTGAAAAAAGTTATTACATGAGAGTATTGTGATATCAACTCTAATGTATGGAAGTGAAACTTGGACGTTGTTGGAGGGACACAAGTCAAGAGTGAGAGCAGTGGAAATGAGTTATTTGAGAGGAGCCTGTGGAGTCACATGGAAAGACAGACTGACACATGATGATGTGAAAGAGCGTTGTGGTGTGGATGTGGATGTGATAGGAAGCGTTAGGAGAAACACATTGAGGTGGTTTGGCCATGTGCAGGATGGAGAGTGAGACTGGCGAGGAGAATGTATGTGCGTGAGGTGGAGGGGGAGAGAGGGAGGGGAAGGCCAAGGATGAGATGGAGGGATGGAGTGGAGAGGTATATGAGAGAAGGTGTGTGTGAATTGGGAGCAGGGGAGTGAAATGGCGGGGGACAGGGTGACGTGAAGGCGATTTGTTTGTGGCCACCCCGTATAAGGGCTTAAGGCGTCTGGCGATAGATAGATAGATAGAATTATTTTTTCCAAAATTTGCACAGCACTGACATTAGGCTTATTGGGTAGTACTTTGTGGCGCGTTTTTTATCGCCCTTTTTAAAGATATGTGATATACTGTAATTGTGAGGTGGCATTGATTGGGTACTGTACTGTACATGCAGTTAATGATGTTTTGCTTATTTTAGTTTGAAGAAAGGCTGACTGTCTGTATCACTCATGCAGAATGTGAGATGTCTTGACTGGAGCAGTTGATATATTTTGGTCGATAATCCGAATATAATTTAACATATCATGCCGTGTCATTAACTTGATTAATAACTTATCATCTGGTCCTGAGTAAACCGATTGTGAGATGGGAATGTTTATGCTATTTTCTTTTGTGAAAGCACTGTGAAACACGTCGTTCAGTATTGTTGCTATCGTTTGGTTATCATGGACGGGCTCGCCTTTCGAGCTTAGTAGAAGGCCTATACTATATTTTACAATTCTGTTACTTAGTACATTATGAAAACATATTATAGGGTTTGACACTGCTTTATGAGAAATATTCGACTTGCAATCTCGTTTAGTTTTCATAATAAATTTAGGCATTGCCACTGCAGTCTAAAATATTCGGTACCGTCATCGTGATTTCCTTTTGGTTTATGTTTTTAATGCTCTTCTCTTGCAATCAGTGATTTTTTCATTATCACTGACTTTGGACAGTTTATTAGGGTGATCATTTCATAGGATAATATTTTTTCGTTAGACAGACATCAATCACTAGTGAATATTTCCCATAACCATCGACGTTATGCACCTGTGGTAACTTATCCTGTTGGTGCTGGCAAGTCTGTTTCTCATATTATCGAAGTAAGCTTTTGTAAAGTCAGGAACTAAGAAGGTATTTGAGCAGGCCTTAATTTATGTTAATTCAAAATCTAATGATATTATGATCGAGTTGCTAAAATTTTCATCAACTTGATACAAATTAATTAGATAACTGTCTGTTGTTAGCGCAAGATCGAGTACAGTATTATTATGCATAGATGTATTCCTTGCCTTACATAAAAATGCATCGTCTGTCAGTCCTAACAACCATTTCCCTTCTTTGTCTACACATAAATATTTCCAGTCAATATTCGGATTAATAAAGTTCACCAAAATAGTGCAGTCCTTCTTTTCTATTCATCACCTTACTTCGTCGCGCAGTTATTTTATAGTTTTTTCTTTTCTTTAACTCCGATCGCTTTTTTTTTTTTTTTTTTTTTTTTTTTTTTTAGCAGATATGAATTTCTTTATTACTCTCTGAAAATTTCGACATACGAAGAATCAAGAAGAAAGAAACCTGTACTTCACACAGGAAACATGTTGGAAATGGTAATTACAGTATGTTGGATACGAAGAATTGTATGTTTCAACATCCAATTTACTGATGTGTTTTGCATTTATGCGTTTTTTAGTATTTATCAAAACTCCCCTGCCAGTATTATATCTTCCCATTTTTCAAATATTTTATAGTTTTGTAGCGATATTTCTCCAAAAAGGTGCTTGTTACGATGGTTTTACCGTGTCTCTGAGATCATAATTATGTTAGGATTTTCGGTAGTTGCATCAGTAACGAACTCGTCTTCAAGAACCTATTCCTAATAGACACACTCCTGTCAGTGTTACTTAACTTAGCCTTGCATCCTCCCTTCGATAGCTGAAAACATCACTATCATCTAGCCTGGTCTCAGTCTTAACTACCCTAGTACTAAGTTTTCTACCTTGTTTAACACTTCTGCTTCCACTTCCTTTACAGACAGTGCTTTAGCAGTCATCATATCAGCCTCATTCTCCCAATCTTTCAGCCTGTCATTTAAAATATTATTGGTTTCACTGTTTTTCCTAATTTTTAAACTAAGCTAATTTCTACACTAAGTCTACTCCTTAACTCACGAAATATACAACACATTTACTCACTTTCATCTTTCACACTGAAGTAATTCATAAACATTTTAGAACATACACAACAGGAGATTCGTTGTGTAGGTGCTGTGTTAAACTGGAGCTTGGGATCAGCTCCGAAAGCACGACTTCGCCTGAGCAGGTCAGAGGTCAGGTGGAGGGGAAGAGGAGAATGAATGTTTCTTTAAGGGGAAATGGGGGGGAGGGGAATAGGTAAAACAAGGGGATTCTTTAAGAAAAGAAAATGTGGAAAAGGAGGAGAATGGGGATTTCTTAGAGAGAGATGAATGGTAGCGAGGTTGGAAGACATGAAAGAGGAGAGAACAGTCAAAAGAGGGAAGAGGAATAAGAGAGTAATGACCAGTGAAAATTAAAAGTCGATTAGAACTGAAAACCCAGATATAATATAAAAAAGAAGCGGTGCCAAGACACAGGAAACCTGTCCCCGGGAGTTATTTTAGTACTGACGTATAAACACAACAGGATATCTAGTCAAAGATGTCACATATCAACTTTGGAGTAAATCGGGTGAAAATTGACGATTTTATGCCCATTTGAAATTTTAGGACCGACCCACCTGACACTGACCCCCCCCTGGCACTAAATGGGAGGTGACCCTCCTGACGTAATGAGACATTGGATACAGATTTGAAAGATGCACTTTAGCTTTTGGTTTCATGTCGCTATGACGAATTTGAAAGGAGTTATGGCGATTTTTTTTTACGTTTTTGGGACCTACAGCCTGGGCCTAGGCCTAATTTGGCCCAAAATTTAATCAGGTGATCTGAAGGTCATATCCCATCCTCTCTGTAATTTTAGTTAAAATCGCAAAAGTAGTTTTCACGTAAAGTGTTAACAGACAGATAGACAAACAGACACACCCCTTCCAGGGCGAGGACGGGTAGGAAGGGGATATTGAGGTAGTAATATTGTTGGAAGAAGAAGATATGAGAAAAATGAAAAGGAGGTGCAGGAAGATCAGAATGAAATAACGGAATGAGAAGAGAACGAATTCATAACAGGAAAGGAAGATGAAGGAAAAAGGAATATAAGATGTAGAGAAGAGAGGAGTAGGGAAATGAGACAGAAGAACCAACGACTACTCTCCTCAGCTGGCAGGAAGTCACAGAGTTCTTTGAATTTGAAAAATTTAATCATCCACCCGTTCATGGGCAGGATAACTATGTTACACTTTATCTGCGAACGCCGGACAATCTTATTCAACTAAGATTCAGACCCAGGATGGTGAGAATATTGTCTTCACTGTCTTACTTTATATTTCTCTTCGTTCACTTTGTTATGTTTTCAGTTAATCCTTCGTACAATTTATCTTCTTTTTACTCGTCCAAGTTCCAGAGGGCTCGGGGACGGGTATTATTTTCACTTGGTTTGTCTGTTTGTTTGTTTGTCTGTCTATCTGTCTGTTTGTCAGTCTGCCTGTTAACAACGTAACGCGAAACCTATTGGTGCGATTTTGACTGAAATGGCAGGAATGATGGGCTATGACCTTCTGATTACCTGATTCAATTCTGGGCCTCAGTGGGCCAAGGCCCAGGCTGTAGGCCCCCAAAATGTAAAAAAAAAAAAAAAAAATCGTTTTCTCTCCATAACACTTTTCAAATTAGTCATATCGACATGAAACCAAAACCTAAAGGAGCATCTTTCAAAACTGCATCCTATTACATGTCTAATTACATCAGGGGGGTCAACCCCAAGTTAGCGGTAGGGGGTTCAATGTCAGCTGGGTCGGACCTAAACTTCCAAATGGGTATAAAATCGTCAAATTTCACCCGATTCACTCAAAAATTGGTATGTGACATCTTTGACTAGATATCCTGTTGTACTTCTGCACCAGCACTAAAATGACTGCCGGGGACGGGTTTGCAGTGTCTTGGCACCGTTTCATGTTATGACTTACCATCGGTGTATCGTATTTTCTTCCAAAAGAGTTTTTATTCTCATACTTCTAAGATACCTACTCATATGAAGCAGTTTGTTATACAAAAGGTCAAAAAAAAAAAAAAAATGGTGTCTAATTTGTATACTGTATATATATATATATATATATATATATATATATATATATATATATATAGAGAGAGAGAGAGAGAGAGAGAGAGAGACAAAAACCTATATATATATATATATATATATATATATATATTGTTACATAGCCTATGATTTCATCATCCTTTGTGTAATTTTAACGCACAGTTGCTGCATGTTTGATCACGAGCGTGTTCTGCCTCAGTCCCCCCCTTCTACCGTTATAGTAAAGTCGTCCTTTCTGTTGTTCAGAGCAGGATTTTCAGCTCTTTGTCCCCATGGCTTCATTTGCGCGTCCTTCTAACAAGTTGTATCAAGCTCTGCTGGCCCCTATATAATGAGCTCAGTCTCTGCATCATTGCCACTTAGATCTGCTCCTCATTTTGTTCACATCTCTGTCCTCCCCTGTACAGTTATTATTATTGTGAGTTTCTCAGGATGTCTTCAACCATCTAGCAGCTGTGTAATTTGAGTATAACTGTTATTGCATTTTTTCTTGTCCTATGTAGTATGGGGTGTTAATTCTTAGGCTTACTAAGGTTTTGTAATTAATGTAAAGTTTGGATGTCATTGTTAATAATGGTTTGTATCTGTAGTAATTTATCTTGCATTAACTGAGCATTACCCAGTGTATTTTCATTTTATCAGGGCTGACTTAGGTAAATTTACTCTTGCTAATTTCGTGTTAATAGAGGCTATTGCAGTTAACCATATATTTAACCTGTTTTTTGCCATTACATTATCCTTATGAGTCCTGAATGTTTTGTTGTTAGTTTGAGCATTAAACTTTAACTTGTAATTTTACCTAACTCTTTTGTTTTGAACTTTACGGGACAGTAGTGATTTTTAGTATTCTCACTTAAAGTGTACATTATCTTTCGCTGTTCCGTAACATAAAATTGGCGACCTCATATCAGGATATTCAGGATATTATCATAAGGATATTGCTTGATATTTTGTGACTGTTACTTATTCATGATGTCTACTATTTCTACACTTGATGAAGCCAAAGGTTTTTTGTCAAATGTGCAAACAGTGTGTGATGTAGAAAACAGAACAAAGAATGAACTTAAGCTTGTTGCTCAACAATTGGGAATTGCTGTTCGCTCTCATCATTCTAAAGATCAAATTGTTGACATGATTAATGAAAGCTTGTTTAATGTAACTCCTCCAAATGAGCAAACGCAGATTGAATTAGCTAAGTTACAGCTAGTCCTGCAGGAGGCTCAGGCTAAGGAGGCGGAGTCTCGTGCTAAGGAGGCGGAGGCCCGTTCTAAGGAGGCTGAGGCACAAGTTGAACTTGCCAGGATTCAGGCAGACCATGAGTATCGCATGAAACAATGTGGAACTGGATCATCTAGCTCTGATGATTTTGATGTGGCTAAAAATGTTAAACTTGTCCCTCCTTTTAATGAAACTGATTTAACAAAGTATTTTCAGTTGTTTGAGAGGGTAGCTACAGGTTTTAATTGGCCCAAAAAGTATTGGCCAGTACTCCTTCAAACTGTTCTCACCGGTAAAGCTCAAGTAACTTACGCATCTTTGCCTCAGGATCAATCTGATAATTATGATGTAGTTAAGAGCTTGATTCTTAAGGCCTATGAGCTTGTTCCTGAAGCTTATAGAGTAAAGTTTAGGACAACTTACAAGCAAGATAAGCAATCCCATGTTGAGTATGCAAAAATCAAAGAAGATCTGTTAGAGCAGTGGTTAAATTCTAAGAATGTGGATTCTGATTTTGGTAAATTTAAGCAGATGATTTTGCTGGAGGACTTCAAGAGGTGTATTTATAAAGATGTAAGCCTATATCTTGATGAGAAAAGAATAGATAATTTGTCTGATGCTGCAGTTTTAGCTGATGAATATGTTCTCACTCACAAGAGATATTCTAAAGAAAAAAGGAAAGCTGAGAGTAAGTACGTTGCCTCTACTCAGAGTACAGGTAACAGGAAAGGGAATAAAGATGATGTTTCTCAGGAAGTAAATACCAGCTTCACCTACAGATTTCAGAAAAGTAAATGTACTTATTGTAGTAAGCTTGGTCATACCACGGAGAAATGTTTCAGGAGACAGCGTGATGTGAACAAAAAGGAGTCTTTAAATATTCAGTCAATTGGTCTAGTGTCCACCCTTGAGAGTTCCCACAATTCTTTAATTGAGTTAACTGAACCTGCTTTGAGGGGTAACTTAAATTCTCATGATGGAGCTCCTCTTTTGAGCAGTAATGTGGGTGACACTCTCAAGAGTTCATGTGCTAATTTCCTGTCTGATGGTTTTGTCAGTCCTCTCGACAGTAATGACAGGAAATCAGTTAAAATATATCGTGATACAGGTGCTTGCCAATCCCTTATGCTGACCAGTGTTCTAGGCTCTAATGTTAATTCCTCTGATGAAACTGTAATCTTACAAGGTTTAGGGAATAATTACTTCTCTGTCCCTCTGTGCAGAGTGAATTTAGAGTCTGGTTTTGTTAATGGTTCCGTTATGGTTGGGTTGGTTGAGACACTCCCAATGTCAGGTGTAACTTTCTTACTTGGAAATGATATTGGTGGAAGTCAAGTGTGTCCAGCTCCTCAGTTGTCTAGTGAACCAGAGACTGCGACCCAGGATTGTGATGTCCCTGATGTGTTCTCTGCATGTGCTGTCACTAGGGCTAAGTCTAAAGTTACTGGTGATTTAGAGGATAATGATGATGATGATGTTATCCTAGCTGACACTTTTCTTGCTAATTTGGACCACTCACCAGATGAGGCAGTACCCCGTAGTGTTGATAATTTGTCTCGTCAAGAGTTGGTTGAGTTGCAGGTTGCTGACCCTGAGTTGAAAGGTCTAGCTAACTCTGCTTGCAGTGAGGAAGAGTCAGCTGGTGCTTCTACTTGTTATTATGTAAAGTCAGGAGTACTTATGAGGAAGTGGAGACCCCCAACAGCATCAGCCGACTGTGAATGGGAGGTTGTACATCAAGTTGTCATCCCTCGTGTTTGTAGGCAGGATATCATTAGAGTGGCTCATGATTCCAGTTTGGCAGGACACCTTGGAGTGAGGAAGACTGTGGCACGCATTTTGAAACACTTCTACTGGCCAGGTATCTTCAGAGATGTTTCCTGGTATTGTAAGCCTTGTCACACCTGTCAAGTTGTGGGGAAGTGTAATCAGACCGAAAAGGTTGCACCTCTAGTTCCCATTCCTCCTTTTGAGGCGCCATTCACCCGTGTGTTGGTGGATATTGTGGGTCCTCTTCCTAAGACTTCTTCAGGATTTTCTTATGTGTTGACCCTGATTGATATGGCTACTCGTTATCCTGAAGCCATTCCACTTAGAAATATCTCAGCAAAGAACGTGGTTAAGGAAATGCTAGGGTTCTTCACAAGGTTTGGTCTGCCCAAGGAGGTACGGTCAGACCGAGGAAGTAATTTCATGTCAAATGTTTTCAAGCAGTCTCTGAAAGAGTTGGGCATCACCCAGATCACGTCTTCAGCTTACCATCCCCAGACCCAAGGAGTGTTGGAGAGATATCATCAAACACTCAAATCGATGCTCAAGAAATACTGTTTGGAACATCAGAAAGACTGGGATAAAGGTCTTCCATTCGTTGTGTTTGCTTTAAGAGAATCTCCAAATGAATCACTGGGCTTCTCACCTTTTGAACTACTGTTTGGCCATGAAGTAAGAGGACCCCTTAAGTTACTCAAGGAATGCTGGCTGTCGGAGGAAGATGACGTCAACCTGCTGGAGTATGTGATGAAGTTCAAAGAACGGCCGTCCACTGCTTTACAGCTGGCGAGAGAGAATTTAGGAGCTGCTCAGGAGAAGATGAAGACTTGGTATGATAAGAAGTCCAGGTTACGCCACTTTCAGCCAGGAGATCAGGTTTTGATTCTGCTACCGGTTCATGGGCAACCTCTTCAAGCCAAGTTTAGTGGTCCTTATTTCGTGGAGAAGAAACTCAGTGATGTCAACTATGTCATCGCCACACCAGATCGTAGAAAGAACAAGCAACTTTGTCACATCAACATGCTAAAGTTATATCACAGGCGGGACGAAAATAATCCAGTCTGCACTGTAGCTGTTCCACCTGAGTCTGCAAGTGAAGCTCTCCCATGCAGTATGAGCCTGAGTGATAGTTTAGGGAAGAATCCTGATATCATGAATGATCTCCAGACTAAGCTTTCTCATCTACCTCCCGAGGAAAGGCAGGAGTTTTCGGCATTACTGCAGGAGTACCCGCAAGTGTTCCGTGCCACTCCAGGAAGAACCACTGTGTTGATGCATGATGTCGATGTTGGAGACGCAAAGCCAATTAAACTGCCTCCTTACCGTGTGAACCCAGTGAAAGTTCCTCTCATCCAGAAGGAGCTTGGCTACCTGTTGGACGACAAGATGATTGAGCCCTGTCAGAGCGAGTGGAGTTCTCCTGTCACTCTAGTCCCTAAACCAGGTGGGTCACAGCAGCTTTGCATTGACTACAGACGTGTTAATCAGATAACCAAAACAAACACTTACCCTCTCCCTCGCGTGGAAGATTGCATAGACAAGATCGGAAAGGCTAGGTACATAAGTAAGTTTGATTTGTTAAAGGGATACTGGCAAGTACCTATGACTGAACGTGCTAGGGAGATCTCATGTTTTGTAACATTAGGAAAGACTTTTGCATGTTCTGTTATGCCATATACAGATTGTTTTAGAGTAATAAGAAATTTCCTTTGTAAATTTCTTTTTTCTTTGTGAGGAGGTGTTACGTAGCCTATGATTTCATCATCCTTTGTGTAATTTTAACACACAGTTGCTACATGTTTGATCACGAACGTGTTCTGCCTCAGTCCCCCCCTTCTACCGTTATAGTAAAGTCGTCCTTTCTGTTGTTCAGAGCAGGATTTTCAGCTCTTTGTCCCCATGGCTTCATTTGCACGTCCTTCTTACAAGTTGTCTCAAGCTCTGCTGGCCCCTATATAATGAGCTCAGTCTCTGCATCATTGCCACTTAGATCTGCTCCTCATCTTGTTCACATCTCTGTCCTCCCCTGTACAGTTATTATTATTGTGAGTTTCTCAGGAAGTCTTCAACCATCTAGCAGCTGTGTAATTTGAGTATAACTGTTATTGCATTTTTTCTTGTCCTGTGTAGCATGGGGTGTTAATTCTTAGGCCTACTAAGGTTTTGTAATTAATGTAAAGTTTGGATGTCATTGTTAATAATGGTTTGTATCTGTAGTAATTTATCTTGCATTAACTGAGCATTACCCAGTGTATTTTCATTTTATCAGGGCTGACTTAGGTAAATTTACTCTTGCTAATTTCGTGTTAATAGAGGCTATTGCAGTTAACCATATATTTAACCTGTTTTTTGCCATTACATTATCCTTATGAGTCCTGAATGTTTTGTTGTTAGTTTGAGCATTAAACTTTAACTTGTAATTTTACCTAACTCTTTTGTTTTGAACTTTACGGGACAGTAGTGATTTTTAGTATTCTCACTTAAAGTGTACATTATCTTTCGCTGTTCCGTAACAATATATATATTAATATATTTGGCCGGTCCTGCAGTGGACACTCAAACGGCTGATGAGATGAGATGAGAAGAGATATATATATATATATATATATATATAGATAGATAGATATATAGATAGATAGATAGATATAGACAGATAGATCTACAGTATCTTTTTTTCTCTCTCTCTATATATATACTAAGCTCGATTGGCGATCTCGTCTATGATAACCAAACGATAGCAACAATACTGAACGACGTGTTTCACAGTGCTTTCACAAAAGAAAATAGCATAAACATTCCAATCTCACAATCGGTTTTCTCAGGACCAGATGATTAGTTATTAATCAAGTTAATGACACGGCATCTATCTATCTATCTATAGCCCGACGCCCTAATCCCGCAAAGGGTGGCCGCAGACAAAACGCCTCCAGGTCACTCTGTCACCCACCATTTGACTCCCCTCCCCCCAACTCACCCCCCCCTCCCTCATATACTCTCAACTCCATCCCTCCACCTCATCCTCGGTCTACCCCTCCCTCTCCCTCCCTCCACCTCACCAACATACACCCTCTTAGTCAGTCTTTCATTCTCCATCCTCTCCACATGTCCAAACCACCTCAGTGTATTTCTCCTAATCTTTTCAACCACATCCACATCTACCCCACAACGTTCCTTCACTTCTTCATTCGTCAACCTGTCCCTCCACGTCACTCCACATGCTCCTCTCAAGTAACCCATTTCCACTGCTCTCACTCTTGACTTGTTCCCTTCTTGCAATGTCCACACCTCGCTTCCATACGTCAGGGTAGGGATCACAATACCATCATGCAGTGACTTCTTAACTTCCATACTCACCTCCCTATTTCTCATCACTGCTTTCAGTGTACCAACAACCTTCCTTCCCTGCTGTACCCTTTCATTTACTTCATCCCCCAAAGTTCCATCCTTACTCATCACACTACCCAAGTACTTGAATGCACTCACATTCTCCATATCCTCACCATCCAACCTCACTGCACACTCTGTGACTTCATTCCTCTCAAACACCATAACTTTACTTTTGTTTACATTAACTTTCAGCTTCCTCCTCCTACACACTGTCCCAAATTCATTCACCAAACCTTGCAACTCCCATTCATCTTCACTCAACAATACTGTATCATCAGCAAACAGCAACACCGGAAGCTTCCAAATCTCACCCTCATTCATTAGGGCCACCCCCACATCCACTGCCCTACCTTGAACCTCCTTTACAACCCCATCCATATATATATTAAACAGCCATGGAGACATTACACACCCCTGTTTCAGTCCCACATTGAGATCAAAGAACTCACTCAGCTCACCATCCACTCGCACCGTAGCCCTAGCTCCCTCATACATACTCTTCACAGCACTCAACAATTTCCCCTCCACTCCATATATTCTTAATACCTTCCACATACCTTGCCTATCTATTCTGTCATAAGCTTTCTCCAAATCCATGAAGGCAGCATACACTTTCCTTCCCTTCTCTAGATACTTCTCCACTAAACATCTTAGAACAAATATCTGGTCTACACACCCTTTTCCCTTCCTAAATCCCCCTTGTTCTTCTCCAACTAGCTCCTCTGTCCATATGCCTAACCCTATCAATGAGTATTCTACCATATATTTTACCAGTCACACTAAGAAGGCAAATACCCCTATGGTTACCACATACTTCTCTCTCCCCTTTTCCTTTGTACAGAGGAACAATTATACCTGATTTCCAGTCCTCTGGAACCCTTCCCTCTTCCCAAGCCAATCTACACAACTTCCATATCCACTCCACAACAATCTCACCCCCATACCTAAGCATTTCACCACACACTCCATCAATTCCTGGGGCCTTTCCCAGCTTAATCTTCTTCATCACTTCCACTACTTCCGACCTACTGATCTCTTCCTCCCTCCTCTCATCTCTTCTTCTCCCAGCCATTCCCCAACCACTTATACTCACACTGCTCTCACTCTCTACATTCAACAAATCCTCAAAGTGCTCCTTCCATCTCCTCACTTTCTCTCTCTTCTCCACCAACAATCTATTATTCCTATCCTTCACTCCCCTACTATTTCCCCTTTCACACTGCCTTACTTTCTTTATCTCCTTCCAAAACAATTTCTTACTCTCCCTCCATTTCACACTCAGATTCCTCCCAAACTCTTCATCCACTTTCTTCTTACTCTCCTTCACCAGTCTCTTAACCTCCCTTCTCCTGCTCACATATACCTCTCTCTTCTCTCTCTCATCTTCTCCCCTACCTCTACTCGCCAACCATTCACCATATGCCTTCTTCTTTTGTTCCACAGCTCGTTTCACCTCATCATTCCACCATGCTGTCCCTTGCACACCCTTGCATCTCCTCCTCACTCCACAAACCGCCTCACACGCTGCGCTTATCTCTTCCGTGAATATCTTACATACGTCTTCCACCCCTTCCATCTGCTCTAGCTCATACCTTCCCAATCTTTCTTCCACTATGCTCTTATACTCTGTCCTTTTCTCACTATCTTGCAATTTCTCCACTCTTCTCACAGGAGCTGCTTCCTCCTGTCTTCCCCTTCGCCTCCTCAACCACTTTCTTTGCAGCTTTACCTTGGCCATCACTAAGTGATGGTCCGAGACTCCATTCCCCCACCCTCTCCTCACTCTTGCATCCAACACTTGTCTTCTCATTCGCTCATCCACACACACGTAGTCTATCATTGCCTTTCGTTCAACAAGTTCACCATCCATCCTCCTCATTACTCTCCATGTATACCGGTGGATCATCTTATGACGAAAGTAGGTGTTGGCTATTGCCAACCCCTTACCAGCACAGATGTCCACCAAAGCACTACCATTCCCATCTACTTCAGCTGGCACACCCCACTGACCAACCACTCCATCCACTCGTACATTCCCAACTTTGCCATTCATGTCTCCAATCAACAGCACTCTCTCGCTCCTCTCAAACTTGTCCATACATGCTTCTACTCTCGCCCAAAACTCATCTTTCACTCTTGCCACTCGATCCTCTGTTGGAGGCATGATATGTTAAATTATGTTCGGAAAATCGACTAAAATATATCAACTGCTCCAGTCAGGACATCTCACATTCAGCATGAATGAACGTCGCCGTTGGACCGCCTCAACTCTGGGTTTTTATAGTACGGCCCTTTATCGGCTATCGCCTAGCGTTAGCGGGAATAGAATGCTGTAGTTGTGCGGCCTTAAGTGTTATTGGCATCAGTATTAAATCTCAGGCTTCAATGAACTTCTCAGGTGAATGAAATCGTCTGGCGTTAGTCGGAAAGCGGCGCTGGAGTTTCCCTCACCAGTAGTGTTAACGTTAATAGTATCGACACTCACAAGGATAGAGAGAAGGATGGAAGGAAAGGAAAAGGAGGGGGAGAAGGAAGAGGATGAGGGGAGGAGAAGGAGGAGGAGAGAGAGAGCGGATCACAAGAAACGAGCATGGGACTGAGTGAAAAATGGAAGGGGTGAGAGAAATAAGAGGGAGAGATCAGAAGATGAATGGGAAGTTCACGAAACTGATTCTGGCGAAAGGAGTCTGATATAGGATGAGGGAATGAGGATGATAATGATGGTGGTTTTGATGATGATGATAATGATAACGTGGAGGTGGTGATACTGGTGGTGATGCTGGTGATAATGATAATGGTACTGCTGCTAAAGATAATGTTTGACCTGGTGATGATAATGGTGGTGCTGGTGATAATGATAATAGCATCGTTGGTGATGATAATAATGGAGGGGTTGTGTGCTGGTGACGATGGTAATAGTGATGGTTATAACAGTAGGATGGTAACAATGGTGATATTGGTATTTTTTTTTATAACTGTGGAGGGTTGATGATGATGGCACTGACGGTGGTCATAATGAAGAGAGGATCATAATGATGATGATAATGATCAAAACGGTGGTGTTGATAATACTGATAAAAGTGGTAACAGTGATAATGGTAATAATGGTGATGGGTAGGAGGACTAGAGGAGGGAACGGTAATAATGTTAGTGATGCTGTGGATGGTAGTATGATGGAGGATTAGGGAAAGTGGATGGAGATGGTAACAGCAAAGAGGACTGCAGGGTGAGGAAGGCAATGCTGAAGAATATTATGGTGATGGTAAAAGGAAGAATACTAACCATTTAGTAAAACTGTGTTTGTTTGAATACAACACCTCCGGCCCTAGTGGGACCCTCGTTAACCCCCACCCGCCGTATTTTTCTGACGTCGCCCACTCCTCCCTACGGGGGATTTCAATGATCTTGAAAAAGAGTACCTTTACTTCAGAGCCTAATATCTGCCAAACTATAAAATCTAGAGAAAAAATTAAAGGCACATGAGGGCTCATCAACTCTTCCTCTTTCAAGTGACAGTATCCCCACGTCTCCAGGTGGTCCCATCGATGAGTAAGAGTAAGTTAAAGATTACTGGTTTTCTGTGTTTTGGTAGGCTAATCCGGGTGTGCGCCAATGCCAGTGACCTTGGACTCGCTGGCTAGCATGGCAGCACTGGCCGGATTGGTGATTTTTCCACTCATTCATTGTACTTTTCCTTACTCACCGTCATAAGGATGAGTCATCATCCTGTCCATGTGGCTCCCCATAGGGTTTTCTGCCTGTTTCATAGCACCAGTATGCCCCATAGGTGTGTGGGAAAAAAATAGCTCTTTGATTTTCTGTACTCACTTCGTGCATCAATTATAATAATTTTCCTCTACTTCGGCACTTACATTTGCACTAGATATCACGATTACAGATAACTGAACTTTGAGAAGTAAATGCTCTGGCTGTTTCATGCAGTATGGTTGAGCATGAGATAATTACTTGTACAGAAATTGGGCCAAATTTGTATCAATCGGGGGCATCGTGCAAATAATACTAATATTACACGCAACTTACATATTTTGTACTTCACATCACAAATACGCATATGCTCATATATTCACCATTATGTACTAGGTAACGAGGGAAATATTTAATTACAGCCAACCAGGTCAATTTATTTCTCTCCCATGCACTATTGGTTTTCTTTCTTTGTACTAGATAGGGTTACTTAACCCACTGCGTCCCGTTGACGTATATAAATGTGCATCAATTGCAAGGTCCCTAATTTGCAAAATTTTCAATTTTCACATGTGATTTTTGGTATGTATACACGGGACACCTTCCTCTACAAGATGCCAGGCAGGGGCAATGCCTTACCCTGCATGACCTCCCCCCCCACACTCCATTGTCTTGGCAATTCACCTGTTACCAGTGACCTGGCCAGTAAAAACATGTGCCACGGTACGAAATTCAGAGCCAGAGTGATTCCCCAGTCAATGACGATGTGGAGGACAAAGTTTACATAGCATTAGAGGAAGAAACAGTCAGAAATGATGGTCAGGTAATGTCACCAAAAAAGGACAGGTACGTTGATGTGTTTTGTGATTGAAACAATGCTTATATTGCCTATATTACTGTGTGAAAACCAATATGCTCTC
The DNA here is from genome assembly GCF_032717465.1 of Coenobita brevimanus. NCBI lineage: Eukaryota > Metazoa > Arthropoda > Malacostraca > Decapoda > Coenobitidae > Coenobita > Coenobita brevimanus. The sequence goes on along the minus strand of NC_137014.1, from coordinate 22,180,512 downwards.
GCACTACATATAAATTCGTACCAAAAAATAAATAAATACCGTTTATGAGTGGTGAGGAATAGTTACCCTCCCATAAAACTCGTTTTCTTTGGAGCCAGCCTGTTAGAAAACCCAGTAAGGTAAGGGAGGTAAGGGGTACTGCTACCTGTATTGAGTATTTTAAACTTCAGGTGAGCAATTTCTCCATGAATTTTCAATGTTTCTCACCGAAAGTGGAGGTTTGAGCCAAATTCTTTTTTTTCCATTATTGGTCAGGATTGGGGAGAGTCAGTGGTAGAAAATCGGTCGGGACGAGGCGGGTTAAGGTATTTCCAATAACAGTTTCACAGATAACCATAAACAGTAACACTTATTGCAGTGCACTTGTAAAACTTGTTATAAAACACTTATTTCATATCACAAGATATAACTTACAATGTCTTACATTTCAGTTGTGTAAAAAACCACACTTGTGATTATGTTTACTATTTACAATTTCCCACACATCTGCTCAGTCACTGAGCCCTTTCCCTGACAGTAAGGGCAGAACTTTTGCGAGGGTTGATGATGCAATCAGCCCTGCACATAGGGGGACGGTATCGGACGAGGAGGTTGAGGAAGACATCACTCTACTGTACACTCAATCAATGCTGTGTACAGACTGAGCCATGCATCCACGGGGTATCTTGGGTACCTAGGTACTCTATGGTTGTCACAGAAAATGGTCACGGGTTCAAAGGCTGGTGGGAAGACATTTGCGACTAATCCCATCAACTAGCGGAGCTCCGCACCCCAAATCATGATGGTATAACATGTAACACATCAACCGGTGCGTAGGGGTTAAGTATAAAGTATTAGTCTGGATGTATACTGTAGAGAGACAGACAGACAGACAGACAGAGAGACAGAGAGACAGACAGAAGCTGATGAAGAGGGAGGAAAGATGGAATGAACTGGAAGGAGGGACATTAAGAGGGAGGAGGGTGAGAGAGAGGAGGGACAGAAAGGAAGAAGAAAGGGGGAAAGGAAGGTGAAGGTGAGTGGGAATGAGGGAGACGAAGTGGGAAGAAGTAGGGAGTGTAAAGGGGAAATGAGGTAGCGAGGGGGAAGGAGGGTGGAGGGAGGGAGGAGGAAGGAAAGAAGAGAGAGAGGGAGGAAGGAGGTTGGACAGTGGAGGAATTAGGGAGAATGGAAAAGAAGAGCAGATGAGAGAAGGGGAGGATGAGGATGGGAGGGAGGGAGAGAGAGAGAGAGAGATGGGAGAAGACAGAGGGAAAGATGGGTGGCCGTGAATAACAATGGGCAGAGGAAAGTCGTGGTGAAGGAAAGAATGAGGGAGAAATGGGGGAGGTGGATATTGTTTAAGACTGGAGGAGGAAAACGAAAGAACATTTAATTCTTTTTTTTTTTATTGCCATCTGCAGATGACTGTATTCAACTTAGGAATAATATGGTATTTGAAAGAATAATATATATTTCATATATTTAATTTCCCAGTTCGAAACCTCTTAATCTTAATAGAGTGATAGGAAGACTACATGGGCAGCTTAACCCCTTCGTGCACCATGAAATATGAGTCAAAATGTTTTTAGTCTGAAGAGGAACTGATGACGCACCATGATACACTTGCAGTAGCGGTCTGAAGGGATGCTGATTAGGCAATTCTGACCACCACCAAGTGGTGGTCGGAATCAAGGTCCTAGTAAAATGGAGAAACAGAAGAAGGGAAGGACGGGAGGAAGGAGTAGATGCAAGGAGAGTGGAAAGGTTAAAAGAGGATGAGAAAAAGGCAGAAAAGAAGAGAGAAGTGGAGGAATGATTGGATAAATATGGATTGGAGCAGATGGGGGACGTGGAAGGTGTGCACAAGATATTCACAGAAGAAATATGTGCAGGATGTGATGTGGGGTGTGGGGTGAGGAGAAGACGGAAGGGGGTGCAAGGAACAGCATGGTGGAATGAAGAGGTGAGACAGGCTCTGGCACAAAACAAAAAAGCATATAGTGAGTAGATGAGAAAGGGGAATGTGGAAGAAGTTGAGAGACAGGAGATGGAAGAAAGAGTTATATGTAGAAAGGAAGAGAGAGGTGAAAAGATTAGTAAGAAAGAGTAAGAAGAGACTTGGTGAGGAATTTGGAAGAGATTTGAGTGTAAAGTGGAGGGAATGTAAGTGGTTTGGAAAGAGGTAAAGAGAGTTAGATAGGGTGGCAATGATGTTAGTAGGGGAGCGCAAAATAAAAAAGGTAGACTACTAGTGGAGAAGAGAGAAAAAGTGAGCAGATGGAGAGAACACTTTAAGGAATTGTTGAACATAGAGAATAAAAGTAATGCGAATATAAGTGGATGGGGAATGACTGGAAGAAGGAGGGATGTGAGAGTAGAGAAAGAAATCAATAGGATGGAAGTTGTGGAAGCAATGAAGAAAGTCAAAATGGGGAAAGCCCCAGGAATTGATGGAGTGTGTGGTGAAATGCTGAAGCATAGAGGAGAGATAGTAGTAGAATAGGTGTGGAAGATGTGCAGATTGGCCTGGGAGGAAGGTAGAGTCCCGGAGGATTGGAAGTCAGGTATGATTATTCCCTTGTACAAAGGGAAAGAGGAAAAATAAGGTGTGTGGTAATCATAGGGGCATTTATCTAAAAAGTATATGGTGGGATACTTATTGACAGAGTTAGGGAAATAATAGAGGAATTAGTTGGAGAAGAATAGGGCGGTTTTAGGAAGGGAAGAGGTTGTGTAGATCAGATATTCATTCTTCGATCTTTAGTGGAAAAGTTTCTAGAGAAGGGAAAGAAGTTGAATGCGGCCTTCATGGATTTGGAGAAAGCATATGACAGGTTGGAAAGACAAGGATTGTGGAAAGTATTAAGAATATATGGAGTGGATGGGAAGTTGATGAATGCCGTGAAGAGTATGTATAAGGGTGCTAAGGGTGCAGTACGTGTGGATACTGAACTGAGTGAATTTTCCTATTTGAAGATTGGGTTGAAACAGGGATGTGTCATGTCTCCATGGTTGTTCAATCTGTATATGGATGGGGTTATAAAAGAATCCAAGGTAGGGCAGTGGATGTTGGAGTGGCCTTAATGAGAGAGGGCAGTGTTTGGAAACTCCCTGTACTGGTGTTTGCAGATGATACTGTGTTGTAAAGTGAAGTCGAAGGGGAGCTGCAAGACTTGGTGGATGAGTTTAGGAGAGTGTGTAAGAAACAGAATCTAACGGTGAATGTAGGGAAAAGTAAAGTTATGGTCTTTGAGAGAAGTGACAGTAAAGTTGGATGATGAGGAAATGGAAAATATGAGTACGTTTAAGTACTTGGGTAGTGTGATGAGTAAGGATGGAAGTTTGGAGGGTGAAGTGCTTGAAAGGGAACAACAAGGAAGAAAGGTCGCTGGTTCCTTGAAAGCAGTGATAAGAAACAGGGAAGTGAGCTTGGGAGTGAAAAAGTTACTACATGACAGTATTGTGATACCAACTCTAACTTGTTGATGTGACGCTTGGGTCTTGTTGGAGGGACACAAATCAAGAGTAAGAGCAGTGGAAATGAGTTATTTGAGAGGAGCATGTGGAGTAACATGGAGTGACAGACTGACAAATGAGAAAGTGAAGGAGCATTGTTGTGTGGATGTAGATGTATTTGGAAGCGTTAGGAGAAACACATTGAGGTGGTTTGGCCATGCGGAGAGGATGGAGAGTGAGAGACTGGTGAGGAGAATGTATGTGAGTGAGGCGGAGGGGGAGAAAGGGAGGGGGAGGCCAAGGATGAGATGGAGGGATGGAGCGGAAAGGTATATGAGAGAGGAGGGTGTGAGCTGGGAGCAGGGGAGTTAAATGACGAGGGACAGGGCGATGTGGAGGTGATTTGTTTGTGGCCACCCCGTATGGGATTAAGGCATCTGAGAATAGCTAGACAGATAGAACTTCTCAGGTCATCTCCTTTGCCACTTCCAAGAACATCCCTGCTCCTCCTCACAGTCCACTGCTCCTGGAATGTCTCTGTCCTCTTCCTGATTCACTTCTTCCCTTGGGAAACTGTCACCATCCTCCTGTACTTCAGCTCCTTGTTCCTCGTAAACATCCTTGGTTGTGGGTTAGCATTATTCCTCGGAGACGAGTGAGCACTACTGTCATGGCCCATGGTACTGCCACAGGCGGTTCACGTGTACCGCCTTTAGGCAATATTTCCTGGCTCTATGAACCCGGTATGTTACATCTGATAGGAGGTCCAGCACAGTGTAAGGCCCATGCCATAGGCTCTGCAGCTTCGGTGACTGTCCCTTCTTCCGCTGAGGACTGTATAACCAAACTTTGTCACCATCCTTGAAGTCTACCTCACTTTCCTTCGCATCATACTTGCACATCATCATTTTGCCTGAAAACTTCAGAGCTCGCACTTGATGATGTACCTCAGCCAGCCTTTCCTGAAGATGCTTTGCATAGCTGGAGGTGTCTGTAGGCAGCTCTTCACCAGGTGGTCTTCCCATTGACAAGTCAACGAGTAGTCGTAACTCATGGTCTAGCATCAGTTTTGCAGGTGTGTACCCAGTAGACTTGTGGGATACAGACCGATATGCCATGAGCAACACAGGTAATTTCTGGTCCCATTCTATTTGTCCCTCTGTGTAGTACTTGACCAGTTTTTGTCCCAAGGTCCAGTTGAATTTCTCTACCATTCCATCTGACTATGGCCTTAATGGAGTTGTCATGGTCTTCTTGATCCCCAGTAACTTGGAACACTTATGGAACACAGCAGATTCGAAGTCTTGACCCTGGTTTGATTGTAGCTCTTGTGGCATCCCAAAACAACAGACCAACTGGTCAACCAACACCTGAGCAACAGTCACAGCCTCTTGGTCAGGGATCGCATAGGCTTCTGGCCAATTTATGAAGCAGTCCACCATGGCGACACATGTATACAAGTTTCCTCTTTCAGTGAGTGGCAGAGGTCCAGCAATGTCCATCACAAATCTTTCCATCATTGCACCCACTTGGTACAGTTGAAGAGGGATGCAACCATGTTTCTTGGGTCCCTTCTTGGCACAGCATACATCACAGGCCCGAGATCACTCTTCAACGTCCTGACACATGCCAGTCCAGCAGAACCTCTGTTTCAACCGACTTAAGAGTTTTCTTTACTCCCAGGAACTCACTAGTGATTTGGTTATGAGACTCATTCAAAATCTTAGACCTCATATTCTTCGGAACCACCAATTGCCAATACTTGCTGACGTCATGAGGTATCTCCAACTGATGCTCCAGTAGTCTGCTGTTGAAACGAAGAAGGTCCCACTGACCTCAGTAGCTCTTAGCTGCAGGGCTGATTCTGGAAACCTCTTCCCAAGCTGATCTCACTGTACTCCACTGCAGCCACTCTAGCACTGGTTGTAAATCAGCATCCTCCATCTGCATCCACTTCAGATCTTCTTCAGCTGACAATGGCCCTGTCACAACAGTACAGCAGCATTTCGTGCTAAGCTTCCCGTTACTACTACTCTGCTTGCCATCTCTTCTGTCTACTCGCATACTATCAATTGCAATTCTCTTGCATTTTCTTAGTGGTGGGGCTACTTAGGAAAAACTGGCTGGTTGTTGCCTCTGTCACCAGCCTGTACAAATTTACCCTCATCCTTCTCACCTTCTACAGCCTTCTTCCTTTCGGTGATTCTCATTTGGACAGTCACAGCTGAAGTGTCCCACCTCACCACATGTGCAACACCTGTTTGTTGCAATCGTGCGTTTCCTTGCGCTGTTCCATTCTTTCTCCATCTTTCATGTGTAACAATCCACCTTCTTGTGTCCTGGCTTCTCACAGAACCAGTAACCTTCTCTGATCTTCTCCTGTTCCCTCTTCCACTTCCAGCAGTCCACTTTCTGGTGTCGTGGCTTCTCACAGTACCAGCAATTTCTTAATTTTTTTCCATTTCATGTACCTACCCATTTCCTGCCCTGAAGCCTGGATGATGACCTGCCTGAAAAGTGTATATGCTGGACCTGATGGAGGACTAAAATTCCAGATCTCTCTCTAGTGCTTATTGCATGCTGCTGGGTTGTGCCTGCTTCACTTCCACTTTTAATTCTCCACCAACCATAGCATCAATGAACTGGTCCCTCAGAAGAATAGCCAACAGGTTAGGTACTGCTACAGGGTACAACTTGTGTGCCATACTGACCAGGTCATGAGCAAAGTGTTGGAGGGATTCACCTCGATCCCATACACAGGTCCGGAATCTTGCCCTGTAAACCTCAGTCTGGTACTTGGTCCTTTATCTGTGCTCCAGCACTTCTGCAAGGGACTGATAACTGTTCCTCTCCTCCACTGACATCCTCCTAAGAATCTCCACTGTAAAACCCGTGAGGCTAGTAGCAAGCTGCACTGCCCTCTGCCTATCATCCCAAGCATTCTGATCAGCAAGTAACTCAAACTGTGCATGGTAAGCTTCCCAAAATATTTTACCATCAAATTCCTGAGGTTTCTTTTTATTGGACCTCCGTTATAGCCCTGCAATTCACTGGTTTGGGGCCTGAAAATTAGGGCATCGTAATTTAGTCCAGGTCTTAAATTTTCTGCATTCTGATTATTCAGCCCTGTATTTCTAACTTTAGTTGCTTGGGATTCGTTAAGATCCACCATACACCTTCTATTTTGTTTCATATGCTCTCCGTACACTAACCAGAGGCTTAGCAGTGCAATATTTCTTTACAGCCTCAATTCTCTCACTAATTATCTTCAAATGATCATCTACATGCTTCAACTGGTCGTCTACCTACTGTCTTCACTCCATCACTATTCCCTCACTAATCTTCAGCTGGTTGTCTACATGCTGTCTACACTCCATCACATTATTGCTTACCTCATACTTCTGCTGCTCTAGCTTGGCATCTACCTCCTTCTTAAATTGTTGCTGTTCTTCATTTCCCCCATGAGTGCATCTAGCTGTCCCTGCATACTCAGTTGTAGTTCCCTCTGTTGCTCCTGTAATTCCTCTTGAAGCTGTTCAAACCGTTCTGTCTGTTCTCCATTTTGTGCCTGTAATTGTTCTTTGAATTCTTCCTGTCTTAGTTTCTATTCTTGTAGCTGTACACTTTGCTCTTGCAGTTATACATTTTGTGATTGTAATAGATTCATAATTGCAGCTAGCAATGCCTCCTCTTGCCTAGCTTAGCCTCTTGTCTGCACACCTTCTGCCTGCATGTTGAAGGTTTGACTCACTGCAGCACTATTCTAATGATCCACACTCCTGACACCACTATTACGTCCCCCTCCCACACTGCCACAGGCTCCAACAGCAGTAGTTCAGTATAGGGAGGACCTTGTCCAGTGAGTCGTTCTTCATACGGTCAGCCTTTCGGTGTGCAACAACAAGATCGGCTCAGGTATTGTAAATAAACACTGGCATCTCAGGTTCGTGGTCTTTATTCACCAAATAATTACAGTTGATGCTTTCCAACTACGCATCCCCGTTTTCACAAGTACCAGACCTATACAGTCTTCACTGGGCCGCACTGACACTGAAATGACACTGAACTCCACTGAAACTCAAACTGGAATGAAACTAGTCCCTTCCCATCCTTATAAAAACTTCCTATGTACTTGAATGATCTACAGTTTCAGAAAAGCAACGGTTACCAACTTGGAGACATTAAATAAATCCAGAGTTTTCTCACACTGCATAACACTATTATTTATCATACAAACTGAGATAATAATTCATAATTTAACAAACAATAACGTAAGAGAAAAAGACCACAAAAATTAATGTACAACCTACAAAATACCTCCAGTCACAAATAGCAGGCTAACTGGGAACTCTGCCTCGTAACCGAACAACCAGTACCACCTAACTATCAAATCCGGCTTCTCAATAGTACCAATAGTTTCCTCTGTGATAAATTTCTTAAATTTAGGTACCCTAATAATACTGTAGCTCTGTGATACCAGTTTTATTAATTCGTGAACATGATTGTCGTAAATGGAGGTGTCAAAGATATGGGTGTTTAGAGAACCAAATAATCCCTTAACAGAAATATTGTGCAAGATGATGTGCAAACACAACTGAGGAAATATCTAGTGGCATAGGGTGATGGTTTTAAGATTTTTTTTCTTTGCAAAATTTGAAAACATTTCTCAGTTTCATGGCAGATTTTAACTACACTCTCACTAGTATAGAGGAGGCCTCCCCTGTCTCTCTTGCCAATAAAAGTTCTCAGGTAATTCTAACTTTTAGATGCTGATACCAGTGCTTCTTGAGATGGATGAATCTTTGTCTCAGCCATTTATCATATCCAGTAATCATGCAGAATTAGCAACAAGAGATATTTCAGACCTGTGAAATGTAATGCTATTTCCCTTCGATGAATTCCTATGCCCATTTTTGTATCTGTAAGCTGCTCAGTGGACTCATCAGCTGATTTCAAAAGACAAAGATGTCAGGCAGGATGTTTAAACATGGCTGCCACTACGCCAGCGCCGCTCTGGCGGCGGACACACAAACTATGCTGCGCTATCCATGAGAAAGCCATTCCATATTACAGAGCTCAGTGCTATCCACCCAGTTACCAGGGGCACCAGAGTAGACTCTGCGTGACCCCGTTATTTGGTTATATGGGTACCACCCAGCGTTGTATGTGGTTTTTAGGCTACAGAAGTCCATTGTGCTTGTCACTCAGTGCAGAGCCATCTGAAGTGGAAAGAAGAGTAAAAAAGAAAGTGAGAAGAAGAAAAGTGAGATGTAGGAAATGAGGGGGACAGGCAATGAAATGGAATAATAAAGTGAGAAAGATGGGCGAGTTAAATCCAGGTGTGTCATAATACTGAAAGGTTTACCTCTTCACTACGTAGATTTTTGTCTTTTCAGCATACTGCCAGTTAATATAGGGAATTGACTGTAGCACCAGTCGAGCAGGGTGGTACTCCCAAGGTGGATGGAAGGAGAGCTGGACAAGCTGATGACAAGGAGAGCTGGAGCTCCCATTTCATTAGCCCTCAGGAGTACCTTCTGATCATCCCCTTTCCATGAACTTTATCAGTGTTTCGGTAATACAGAGAGTAGGCCAGCATGCCCTCCAATTCATGTTCCTGTAACTGTCATTACACACTACGCTTCCTATTAAAAATTTAAACAAAGAATAAATGGCATCTCATAACCAAGCCTCAGAGTCCCTGGGGGGGGGGGGCATCAAAGCAACCACCATCTGCCTCTCTCCCAGTAACTACCAAGCGAGATGCCTGGGACCATTGTCTGACTCACTTCTTCTTAATTTCTGCAACATTTGTGGCCTTTCTGCTTTCTCTCTGTTGAGCACTATCTCTCCGCCTCTAAACCTCACCTTCTCTTCCTAACTGAGACTCAACTGTCTGAGACAACTGATAGTAAACCTTTCCCTGTATCCTCCTACATTCTCTATATTCCTTTCAAAGTTAAAAGTGGCTGTTGTGTATATGTATGCAACGATTTGTCTTGTTCTTGTGTTACTGAACTTAAGTCTTCCGAATTCTCTACTCTCTGGCTTCGGCTTTCCTTTCATTCTCTGACTAAAAATATCTCTTCTGTTTACTTTTCCCCTAATTCTACTGACTATGAGAAATTCTTCGACTATCTTACTTCCAATATGGAAAACATCCTATCAATTTCTCCTTTCTCTGAAATCTCCATTCTAGGAGATTTCTTTGTTCACCACCACCTTTGGCTCTCCTCTCCTTTCACTGATCCACTTGGTGAACAAGCCTATATCTTTTCTATCTTCAGTGACCTAGAGCAGCTTGTACAACATCCTACCAGTATCCCTAACCACCTTGGAGAGGGCTCCAACATACTTGACCTCATTCTTACAACTAATCCTTCTGTTTACACTGTTAATCATTCCTTTCCGTTGGGCTCCTCCGATTACAACCTAATCACCTTAACTTGTCCTATCGCTCCAGTAAGGCCTATGGACCCTCCCAAGAAGCTTCGGTTTTGGTACTTTGGAGCTGCTGACTGGGAGACCCTCAAACAGTACTTCTTTGATTTTCCCTTGAATGATTATTGTTTCCATGGCCATGATCTGAGTGTGCCTTGTGCATTACAAACGTTATTCTCACGGGCATGGAAGCACACAATTCTTTTTCATATCCTATCACTCATGCATAAAATAACTTGGTTTAATCACGCTTCTTGTAATGCTGTCTACAACAAGGAGAAAACCTTCAAAAAGGTATTAGAGCCAACCCACCCTTGAATCTCATCTCTTTTATGTTGCTGCCCGGAATCGTGCTAAGAATTTTTTTTCACTCTCCTAAAAATAATTTCTTTCATACTAAATGCTCTCAACTCTCAAACTCAAATTCTTCTAGCTCCTTCTGGCACCTTGCCAAAAACCTTTATAACAACTTTACCTCATCATCATTCACTTCCCTTTTCCACTCTGATGGCTCTGCAGCTATTTCTTCTACTGATAAAACAGAACCCTTTGCTCAGACTTTCTCCTCCAATTCCACCTTAGGTGATTCCGGTGCTGTTCCTCCATCCCTTCCCTCCTCTGATTTCCTCATGGCTGACTTTAAAATTTTTCAGTTGATGTAGTTTCTGCCATCACTGGCCTCAATACTAACAAGGCATATGGACCTGATGAGGTCCCTCCTGTTGTCCTCAAGAACTGTGCTTCTCTGCATAGAACCTGCCTAGGTAAATTCTGTCGCCTTCGTATGCCAACTTATACCTTTCTTTGTTGCTGGAACTTTGCTCTCATTCAGCTTGTCCCAAAGAAGGGTGACTATTCCCATCCCTCTAACTATCTCCCAACTGCTTTAACATGCTGTGTTTCAACAGTTTTTAAGTCTAGTCCTAACAAAAATTTTTAAAACACCTTTCCTATCACAACCTTCTTTCTAAACATCAGTTAGGATTCCACGAGGGATGCCGCACTGGGGGTCTTCTAACCCACCTTTCAGACTCTTGATTACCCTCCTTTCCGGAGTTTGACGAAAACTTTGCCATTGTGCTTGACATCTCAAAGGTTTTCAGTCTAGTCTGACATAAATCTTTAATTTCCAAACTGCCCTCTTATGGTTTCTATCCATCTACCTCTCTAGGTTCCTTTTCTGGTAGTTCTAGAGATGCAGCTGTAGACGGCCACCGTTCTTCCCCTGGTGTTATTGATAGTGGCATTCCTTAGTGCTCTGTCCTATGTCAACTGTCTTCCTTTTATTCATCAATGACCTAAGCTGTACATCTAACCATATCCACTCAAACGCTGATGGCTCCACCCTAGACCTTTCCATTCGTGCCCTGCAACATCCATCTTAGCAGTTACTTCAATAAAGACGGGTCGAGGTTATGGCACACCAAATGTGTGACTTGGCTCATATATTTGATTGAGGTAGAAGTAATCTTGTTTTTAATGCATCAGAAACTCAGTTCTTACATTTATCAACCCGAGAAAATCTTTGGCAGGATTACCCTTTAAGTTTTTACAGTATCCCGCTCAATCCAGCATCATCTTTAAACATGCTTGGGGTTTCGTTCACTCGGGATATTTCTTGGGAAGAACATATTACCTTGTAAAGTCTGCTTCCAAGAGATTAGGTGGGCTAAGCCTACTCCCTGCCTTCTTTATCCCTGCACAGTTGTTGACTTTATACACGGGTTTTATTCGCCCCTGTGTAGAGTACAACTGTCACGTTTGGGATGGTTCCCCACATACAGCTTTCCTTAACAAGGTGGAGTCAAAGGCTTTTCGTCTCATTAACTCTCCCCCTCTTACTGGCTCCCTTCAACTTCTGTCTCTTCGCCGCACTGTTGCCTCTTTATTTCTTTTCTATCACTACTTCAGTGGTCACTGCACCTCTGAACTGTCTGCTTGCATCCCTCCACCACAACGGCAGGCGCGTAGCATTCGTCTAGCAACAAACTCTCATCCTTTTTCTGTCCAACTCTGTAATGCAAGAGTTAACCGTTACTCCCAGTCCTTCATGTATGCAATAGGTCAATTCTGGAACTGCCTCATTCTGCATTTCCTACTGCTTACGATTTCCAGTCTTTCAAACGCAATTTGTCCAGACATCTCTAAATGAACGGATCTTGAATTTGGCTTTCTGTTATATTGTTTTTGTTTTTTTCTTGAAGGGAACAATTTTCAGACTCCTGACCTTTGGTTCCTTCTTCTTTGCATTAATAAATAATAATTTATTTAAATTTTTTCCAGACCTGTTAATGATGAGGTTACTGAGCCGTCCGGTTCAAAAAGGCTCTCTTATGAAATGTAATATCATCTGAAAGTAGCATTTAATAAAAAAGGCGCCGTCGTAATGTTCGGCAGGTTTTAAGAACTGTATGTGGATGAACAATAATGGGGATATGAAAAATTAAGAACAGTAAATAAAAGACTGAGGAATAATAGAGGGAGGAAGAGAGAATGGGTGTGTAAGAGAAGAGGAGGAGGGAGAAAAAAGTGAGTAAGGTGTAAGGAAAGAACTGAGGCAAGAATGACAAAAGTGAGGGGCGAGTAAAGAAGAAATATAAGAGAGGTGCAAGGAGACAAGGAAAAGCCATGTTGCGAGAGTAAGTGAGATAAAGAGAGAAGAGAAAGGAGGGATGGAGAGAGGCCTAAAGAAAATGATGAAAGGGATCGTGTGTGTGTGTGTGTGTGTGTGTGTGTGTGTGTGTGTGTGTGTGTGTGAGAGAGAGAGAGAGAGAGAGAGTTGCGGTGGGGGGGGTGGGGAGAAGTTCCTTCCTTACACAATTGTAATATCCATGATTTTATTCCCAGCTGGTCACCAAACTATAATATTAAGGAATGGGGCTGAACTGACTCCTTAGACGTCGTTATCCATGTCCACGATACGGCATGGACAATTAACCTCTCCAAAGCCGCTCTCCTTCATGTCCTCCCTCTCCGTATCCATGTCTTTAACTCCCTGGCATGCTAATCTTTGGAGCTAATCACTCACACAAATGTAACTGTCTTATATTTTAAAAAGTCGAAGTATTAGGTACAACTATAGGACCTATTCACATATCTTTACAGCTTACTCGGTCATCCACATCCAGGGCCTATTCACATATCTTTACAGCTTACTCAGTCATCCACATCCACGTATTGGTTGAGCCCGTTCGCTTATACGCATCCACCATTTTATTTAGTAATACTCAGTCACCTATATTTCGAGCTTATTCACTCGCCCATATAACTTAGAGCTCATTCAATAATACATATATTATTTTCAGAGCTCACTCAGTCATGTACATTGACCTGTCTTTAGGGTTTCTTCACTGATAGACGTTTACCACACGCTTACCCATCGCTAAAACTCACCAACACCTTTTTGGCTCATACACATACTCTAATCACGCACTCGCTTTCAGAGCTACTTTTTTACTCACCTTTAGACCAAGTCCAGTTTCCATCCCACTTTTATATCCCATAGCCCCCCCACATCCCCCCCCCACACACACATCTCTAAAACCCACCTGCTGACTAAAATCTGGAGCCTACTCATTCTTACACAGTTAATTATCTTAAAACTCGCTACCACCCAGTTTCCAGGCTCATCCATCCACCCACTTCCAAAAATTATCTGCACACCCACCTACCACCACCACCTATCCACCTATGTCCAAAGGTTGCATACACACCCACCTACCACCACCACCCATTCATCTACGTCCAAAGATACCTGCATATTCATCTACCACCACCACCCATTCATCTACGTCCAAAGTTACCTATATACCCACCTTCGATCACCACCCATTCATCTACGAACAAAGTTACCAACATATCCACCTACCACCACCATCCACCGACCCACCCACCTCTAGAGCCACTTATTTATTCATCCTCAGTCATTCCCACACATACATCCACCTACCTTTAATCCAGTGAGCCCAGGGACGTATTATTTGTTTATTCTTTCCACAACCTAACGATTGCATTGCAGTTAGGATAGATTTTTCTAAAGGGGACATGTTACATATACTCGTAGCTTTACGAGACGCCTTTCTCGCACTGGATGATATCGTATGGTAGCAGCAAGAATACATTTAAAAAGTTACGTCACTTATTCACTCACCCATATAACTTAGAGCCTAGTTTGAAAGCTCACTCAGAGGCTCACTCACAACCAAAGCTCACCTAAGCCCGTATTCCCGTACACCTAGAAGCTTCATTACCACCTCTTATTTATTATATTTTCTCTATATCTGGCACACTAGTATCCTGTTTTATAATATTTATGTGATGTACTTTTGTATTATTAAATAGGAAAGACATGAAAGAGCAAGTAGTTGTACTCTTCATTATGCTCTCTTCTACCAGGTCAGTCTCTTAAGCTGAATGAAATCGTTTGATAATGACATGAATATATAAAGTCCTTACCTTACTGAAAGGGTTAGCCATTTCATCCCGAGTACGTCGTTGACATTAGGCCTTTCCACACATCCTCCCACCCACACCTCATCCTCCTATCCACCCAGTCCCTATTCATCTGCCCATCCACACATAACATCCCATCATCCTAAGCACACCCCATTCACCCACCAGTTCATCCAGCAATACCGTACCCACCCAACTACCAACACCCTATCCACCCATCCACAAACCATCGACACCAGCCACCCACCCACTCACAGAGCATCAGCACCAGCCACCCACCCACCCATAAAACACCACTAATTCTCACCACTCACCCTATCACTAATTCTTTTTTATTTCCCTCTCCTCCAGCCTTAGCTCCCTTTCGTCCAGCCTTCAGTTTTTCTCCTCCAGCCTACCTTCGTTCCCCCTTTCAACCTCCCTTCCTTCTCCTCCAGCCTACCTTTAATTCTCTTGCAACCTCCCTTCCTTCTCCTCCATCCATCTTTTATTCCCATTTCAACCACCCTTCCTTCTAGTCAAGCTGTCCTTTCTTCTCCCAGCCTTCCCTACAGTTTCCTTCAGCTTCCCCCCCCCCTCTCTCTCTCTCGCCTTCAGCCTTACCTTCTCCTCCTGTCATTTCTTCCACTCCTCCAGCTTTTCCTCCTTCTCCCCCAGCCTTCCCTAACACTCCTTCAATATTTCCTCTTTCTCCTCCAATTGCTCCTCCTTCTCCTTCTAGCGCCTTTCCCTCTCCATCATCCTTCCCTCCCTCTCCTTCAACTTTCCCTCCCTCTTCTTCAGTCTTCCTTCCCTCTCCTTCGGCTTTGTCTCCCTATTCTTCAGCCTACCTTCCGTCTCCTTCAGCTTTCTCTCCCTCTCCTTCAGTCTTCCCTATTTCTGTTTCAGCTCCATCCTTCCCTCCACTATACCCGCCGCCCTTCTGTTTTCTCTGTTCTAACCCACATGTCTTCTCTTTTGGCCTCGCACCTCATTCCTATACTGCACTGCCACCCTTTGTCCCTCGCACCTTCCCTCCCTCCTTCCCTCCTCCCATCCTCCTTCGCTTCCTTCCAGTCTCAGTCTCTCTCTCTGTCTCTGTCTGTCTGTCTGTCTGTCTGTCTGTCTGTCTCTCTCTCTCTCTCTCTCTCTCTCTCACACACACACACACACACACACACACACACACACACACACACACACACACACACACACACACACACACACTCCCCAGCCTCCCTCCCTTTCTCCCTATTGTTACTAATCACCCATGTCATTAGTTTTTGTCCCTTTTTCTGGGAGTATCGGTCGTTTATTTTCTGTTGTGGTCCCCCAGGATCTATTATTGTCCTTTACACGGATTTGCCTCTTGGTTGACTCGTTTTCGGTCTTGTTTGTTTGATGTTTTTCTTCGTTTTATCGTGCGTTTTTGTTCATTCTTTCCATGGGTTTCCTGTAAGTCCTTCATACTCCCGTCTTGATGATTCAGGATCTATTAATGTTGTTCACAGAGATTTACCTGTAGGGTAGAGTAGATATCGGATATTTTCGTCTGAAGTTCTTTTTTATATTCTTTTATTTTGTGTGTAGATATTCCTTGCGAGTACCGTTTCGGTAGCCCATCCTTGGTCGTGATCGCTCAGGCTACTTTATTGCCGTGCACAGGCTGAATTGTTTTTAGTTGATGTTTACTTGTTTTTCTTTTTTTCTTTGTTTTTTCAGTTCACGTTTACTTTCTCCTTATCACTATCATTCACCATGTTTCACTTTCGGAATGACTTATTTCTTCGTCTATGCAGCTGACTTTTATGTATATATGTTACAGGCAGACGGTGAAATCAGTCACTTCGGGGCATGACTTGTGAATTTGTGAAATGACTAAACTAGGATGGGTTAATTTAGGTTAAGTTAATTTTGACATCTGTTAGGTTGGGCAGGGATAATCTAGGTCTAGGTTTAGTTAGGTTTGGTAGGGTTAAGTTAATTTAGATGAACGCTAAGGTTTGTTAAGAGTTCATCTATATTAAGCGAACCTGATCATACCCATCTTACCTAGCCTAATCTAACCTAAACTTAGCCTACATTATCCCAGCCTAACCTAACCGAAGCCTGTATCAAACTAACTTAAATTAACCCATCCCATTTTACTGTCAGTTCACAAACAGACTAGACATTTAACGAAATGACTGGTTTCAGTCTGCCTATAATACACACACACACACACACACACACACACACACACACAAACACACACACACACACATATATATATATATATATATATATATATATATATATATATATATATATATATATATATATATAGATAGATATATATATATATATATATATATATACAGTATATCTGTGTTTTGAATATAAAAAATCCAAAAACAAGGGCACATGGGAAGGGGAGCTAAAAATGGGAAAGGTATCATCCATGTTGCGTTTGAAATATAGGAGCTTAATGTGGGTAGGGGAATCCTGTAACCATCTGGGTTCGTGGTGAACCAAAAAAGCATTAGCAAGGCTGGGTCCAAGTGGATTTCCCATAACTACTCCTTCGACTTGCTTAAATTATGAGCCATTAAAAATGAAATAACATTCTTGCACTCACAATGAGAGCGGTTTATGAAATTGGTTCTTATTTATGTGTGGTAGGTGCGGGCGCTTACCATCCACTCAATCGATGTAGTGCCCTTGCCTCCCCTCCATCTTTCTTTCCTTCCATCCTTTTCTGTCTTTCTTTCCTTCACTCTTTCCTCGTCCTTCAGCCTACGGATGACTTTACACTCCCTGTTCTTTCTTTCTTTCATCCTTTCTTTCTCCTTCTGCCTGTGGGTGACACTACACTGAGTGACAAGCCAAATGGTTTCCTGTACACCAGGAAACGATTTACTACGCTGGATGGTAACCATATAGCCAAATTTTGGCGCCTGGTGGTTTAGTGGGCAATTAAGCCTAGATAGGTAACCTTCATCCTATGTTGACCATCAGGTAGCCTTGGGTGGATTCAACCCCACGAAGGAAAAAAAATTGTGGGAAAATAGTTGTTTTACATTTATTATTGTTAAAAAAAATACGGGAATAAACTTTCACCTTTATACTATGTTTTACTCATAAAACCTTCTTGAAGTGAATTAAGAATATATTAAAAAAAATTATCTAAGAAACATTTTTAATTAAAAAATATTTTGAAATTAACATTTTTCGAAGTTGAAGCCGAGGTAGGTCCAATCCCTGTATTGGCACAAAGGCTAGAACCTCTTGTAGCCCAGAACACAACCCACTAGGACGCACAGTAAGGTCTGGAGAGGACGCCAAAGAAAAAAAAATACACATGGTAAGTTTAGGCATTTTTGGCTTCCTTACTGTACGTCCTTGGGGGTTGTGTTCTGGGCTACAAGAGATTCCAACCTTCTCCTATCCGTTCCAGTACAGGGATTGGACCTACCTCAGCTTCAACTTCGAAAAATTTTAATATCAAAATATTTGTGATTAAAATAAAATTAATTTCTAAAACTATTTTTATAAATCAATTCATAAAGTTTTTAAGAGTAAAAAATGGTATAAAGGTGAAAATTTATTCCTGTATTTTTTCTACAATGATAAATGTACAAGAATTGTTTTTCCACAATTTTTTTTCTTTCGTGGGAAAAAAAAAAATGTGGAAAAATAATTCTTGTACATTTATCATTGTAGAAAGAATACAGGAATAATTTTTCACCTTTATGCCGTTTTTTACCCTTGAATTTTTTATTTCCTTCGTGGGCACACACACCACAATGCCAGCCAGGAGACAGGACGTGTGTGCTGGGCAATCCCCAGGTCCTGTCCTCCACCCTTACTGTTTTTAAACCAGCCCATTCCCCACTGACCGGGCTAATGTATGGCCCGGCCTGCACTATAGGTGCAGGGAATCACTGAACGAACGAACGAACGAACGAACCCTGAGTTATCTGATGAGTCACCGTGGCCTGAAGGTTACCTATATCCACTAGTGGTTCACTGTACAGAGGCCCCAACATCTATGACACAATAATCAGTCTAATCAATTGTCACTTTAACGTCGTGTTTCACAAAAAATACAAAAATAAATTCACAAATCAAAGTATATCGTAAATGTAAAGTCACTATGTTGGAAACCTGGGGTAGTTTCTACCCCAAAACTGCCTTTGAGCCCTATCATCTAGGGAACCTATGGAGAGCACAACTTGCCCCTCCTCCCCTTCAATGATGTCTGAATGAACAATGAAGCTACTGAGAGGCCCAGCCCAGGGTGATATGTGGCGTCGATATGACAAGCAAAAAGTTGATATCCTTGGGTACAAAACACCCCAGGTTACCTATCTAGGGTTAAGGCATTCCAATCGGACTGAGCCGGTGAAGGTTTATTCCCAAGGAGTGGTTGAGGTTTATTGCTCTCGTAATGGCACACAGGGATGAGTGAGGCTGGTCCCTCACATCTTAAATGTCAGGACCAACTTGCCCAGCCCCGGGCTCCTACGCTTCTCATGGGGCAATGTAGGATAGTATGATGGATGGATGGATGGTTCTTCTTTAATCCACCAGTGCTCCTCTTAAATAATTCTTAAATAATTCATTTCCACCGCACTCACACTTGACTTCTGTCCTTCCAACAACGTCCAAGCTTCACTTCCACAAGTTAGAGTTGGTATTACAATACTATCATGTAGCAACTTTTTCACTTCCATGCTCACTTCCCTGTTCCTTATCACTGCTTTCAAGAAACCAGCAACCTGTCTTCCCTGTTGTACCTTTCAAGCACTTCACCCTCCAAACTTCCATCTTTACTCATCACACTCCCCAAGTACTTAAACGTACTCACATTTTCCATTTCCTCACCATCCAACCTCAATGTACATTCACTGACTTCACCTCTCTCAGCGACTGTCACTTTACTCTTAACTACATTCACCATTAGATTCCGTTCCTTACACACTCTCCCAGACTCATCCACCAAGCCTTGCAGCTCCCCTTCGTCTCCACTTAACAACACAGTATCATCTGCAAACAACAGTACAGGGAGTTTCCAAACACTATCCTCTCTCACCAGGGCCACTTCAACATCCACTGCCCCATCTTGTATCTCCTTTATTACCCCGTCCATGTACAGATTGAACAACCATGGAGACATGACACATCCCTGTTTCAACCCAACCTTCAAAGAAAAAATTTCACTTAGTTCACCATCCACACGCACCGCAGCCTTAGCACCCTCATACATACTCTTCACAGCATTCAACAAATTCCCATCTACTCCATATATTCTAAATACTTTCCATAATCCTTGCCTATCCACCCTGTCATATGCTTTCTCCAAATCCAAGAAGGCCGCATACAACTTCTCTCCCTTCTCTAGAAACTTTTCGCACTAAGGATCTAAGAATGAATATCTTCTCTACACAACCTCTTCCCTTCCTAAAGCCTCCCTGTTCTTCTCCAACTAATTCCTCTGTTATTTCGCTAACTCTATCAATAAGTATCCTACAATACACTTTTCCTATTACACTAAGAAGACAAATGCCCCTATGATTATGACACACTTCTTTTTCCCCTTTTCCTTTGTGCAAGGGAATAATTATACCAGACTTCCAATCCTCCGGGACTCTACCTTCCTCCCTGGCCAATCTGCACATCTTCCACATCCATTCTATTACCATCTCTCCCCCATGCTTCAGCATTTCACCACACACTCTATCAATTCCTGGGGCTTTCCCTTAATTAAACTTTCTTCATTGCTTCCACAACTTCTATCCTACTGATTTCTTCCTGTCTTCTCACCTCCCTCCCTCTCCCAGCCATTCCCCAGTCACTTGTACTCGCATTATATATTTCAGTTAATATTTTGCAGTGAGGACAAAATCAATAATTTTCTTAGAAACATGAAATCTAAACATGTAATTGATGAGACAACCTACTCCAAATTATTTACACCTGGCTCGAGACTGGGTATGCTGTATGGTTTGCCTAATGTTCATAAGAAAGACGGTACACATCGTCCTATACTGTCAGCTTTAAATACTGTTAATCATATTTTGCTATCTTGTGCCATTGTTCTCCCTAATACCTTAACATGATTATTGTGTAAAGGGTTCTTTTTCTTTGCTAAAGAAATTTGTGAACTTATATTAAATAATTGTTTCATATCTTCATTTGATGTAAAATCCCCAGTCACAAATATCCCCCTCGATGAGACCGTGGATACCTGTCGTGATAACCTGTGTAAAGAAACTAGCAGCACTGAAGGTTTAAAAGTGAACCAATTTCATAAACTGCTCTCATTGTCAGTGTAAGATTGCTATTTCAATTTTAATGGTTCATACTTTAAGCATGTCGAAGAAGTAGCTATGAGAAATCCACTTGGACCAAGCCTTGCTAATGGTTATTTGGCTCACCACGAACCCTGAAGGTTACAGGATTCCCCTATCCACTTTAAGCTCCTATATTTCAAACGCTAAATGGATGACACCTTTCCCATTTTTAGGTCCACTTCTCATGTGCCCTTGTTTTTGGATTGTTTAAATTCTAAACACAGAAATATACAGTTTACTTGTGAAACTGAGAAAGATGATAAACTTCCCTCCTTAGATATTTGTATAGAGAGGATGCAAGGAACATTTGCGGAGTCAATATAAAGGAAACCATCTTCTACGGGATTAACTACTAAATTTAACTCTAACATTCTCCTCCAATATAGATGTAACTTAATTCTAACTCTATTCACTATGGCATACAACTTGTGCTCCTCATATTTTTGTCCACATAATGAGCTACAATTTTTGATGAAAACCCTATACCAAAATGAATTCCCAACTAAATCTGTAGACAAGTACAGTATACTGGAATAAAACTAACTAAGAATTGCTGCTTTGAAAGTAACTCAAAGTGCATTTTGCAGTACCCTACTTGGGTCCTAGATCTGGTTTTCTATATAAGAAGAGAAGTAGACTAATTCACGACTTTTGTCTACAGATATCATAGAGGGTGGTATTTAAATTCCCCCCAAACCTGTCTCAGTACTTCATGTTTAAAGACCGAGTCCCAGATGTCCTGCAGTTCTCGGTGGTGTATCAGTTTCATTGTGGTTGCTGTAATGCATCCTACTGTATATTGGTCCAACCAAGCGCCTTTCAGCTACCAGGACCGCCGAGCATCAGGGAAGGTCTCATCGGACAGGACTCTCGATCTCGAAGCCATTTTTTTCAGCTGTTCAGAATCATTGTGAATCGGAAAGCCACCCTATATATATATATATTAGAAATTTTTGAATTTTATTCGAGAGAAGGAGAGGGAGGCGGATCGGCGTTCAAGCCCAGCAGTAATGGAGCTCACATTTTTCCTGGCACTCTCCTGCTCTAGCCTGCGACCTGTTGAGGGGAGGCTTTTCATAAACCATCCATTTTTGCACTGCCAATCAAGGGGGTCGTGGTTTGGTTCAGCTGCAGGGCGGGGTACAGGTTCATCAACCATGAGGACACTGGTGCTGATGTATTTGTGCATCACTAAGATGTAGTTGCACAAAATCCTCGGTATCTGCAACAACCTATCGGGGATTTCGAGGGGGTGGAGTTTGCCATCTCTGGGTCTCCTAAGGGATGTTACCAGCCCTGGGTGCACTGCCGTGCAGGGTTCCACCAATGCACGGCAGTGACGCTTGGATCGGGAACATTGGGCCAGGGTTCCTGAGAGTCCTAAAGATGTTAGCACCATTGTTGAGATGTGCATGGCGATGGTAGGAGCTTATTGTGGGGGTGACAAGAAGGCAATGCACATTCTTCTCAAGATCATTGAGGAGAATGGGCTTCCCTGCCTTGTCATCCCCCATTACTTCACCCATGGTGTGAATCAGCCTCCCATTATTGTCGAGAGTGTCAAGCTCGACTGCTGCAGCCCATGGCTTCCTGCAAGACCCAACGGAAGCAAAGGCAGCATGATGCCCCTTTAAAACAGCAAAACTGCCCATCATTGATCACCAACCCAGCTCTGGACCAGACCATGGACACAGCTCTAACCCTCCTGGCAACGACCTCCAGTTCCCAGCGACTGAGGGGGGGGCCGGGACTCGTCTTCTGACTCTGCTTCAATGGCCAAGGATGCATCAACTGAATCCTCAGCTGAGGTTGATGCCGTTGAGTCCTCCCCTCCTTCAGCTGCAGGGGGTGGCCAATCTCTCCCTTCACTTAAGGCCTCTACAGCTCGGCTCGATGTGCCTGATTACTGACATCTCCTGACCCTCAGCGTCCACACCATGTCGTACCAGTTCGGAGAATCGATCTACAAGACCCTCTATGATCTCTGGGTGGACGATCTGGATGTGGGTGTCCCATCAAGCTTGACTGTCAGGGGGGAGATGGCACGTCTTGCCGATCAGCAAGCCTTCTATTTCATGCTGACTGACTGCCTAACTCTCTAGACCAGCTGCCTTGTCTCCTGCCTTTTGTCTCTTTGTTCTATGTTCCTATTTGGCCTAATGCCCCTCCAATTGAGTGATGGCCAAAAAGCCTCAACAAACCAACAACACCAACAATTTTGTTTTTGCTGCAGCATCCAATACACATCGTACACACAATATAACATTCGTCAAATCAATGTAGACGGCATAAACACCAAAAAAAGAAAAAGAACCCACGCAATTCATTAAACAACAAAAATACACATTGCCATCTTACAAGGAACAAAACTATACAGAACACAGAAACACTTACACTTCATAATTTCACCACCATTAGACAAGACCAGGCCAATGGCGGTGACGGTGGACTCATCACCCTGGTATACCAATGCATCAACTTTTAAGATACTATTGCACACACAAAGTCACTTCTCCCCCCACATGACACCACAACAGAAATCATCATCATCATTATCATCATCCGGACCTCCTTTCCCACCCTAGGGCAAGGTGAGGAGTAGCAATGTCCAGACAGCCCAAAATTGCCCAATCCAATGGGCCACGCTTCCATTCACTCATCATTCAAGCCCCCGGAATCCTGGCTCTATTGGATACGCCAAAAACATTCACCACGCTCTGTAGCTTCACGTATCGTATCCGACAGAGTCAATCCAGACGCTGCCACGTTGAAAAGGGGTGCCAAAAATCCCTGATCATGCATATCTCCTCACAAAATTCATCCAGCCAGCTCGATCTCCTGTCAGTTCCCTAGCCTTACCGACTTCCAAACCTCTCTTCCTCACACATTCATCCACCATATCTCTCCACCTTCTCCTTGGCCTACCTCACCTCCTCCCTCCTTCGAATTCGCTTAGATATACCTTCTTCACGACAGATATACAGTCAGTTAAAATATGCACTGGTAACAAATCACACAACAATCGCCAATACATAAATTCCCCCCCAGTTATCCCCCACAGCGCCACACAATTACTCGCCTCAAGTACACCACATAACTAACATACCCAACATCATCCTGGGTGTTGATTTCAAGGCCAAGGCGTCGGCCTGGCATGTCAGCAACCCTGACACAAACAGAGGACTGGTACTACAATCCAAAACAGATAATCTTTTCATACTCAATAATCTCCATCACCATACCCGTATCCCATCCTCCCGTCATCCCCAGACATCACCTTTGGCTCCCCAAACCTCACCCTCACAACATCCTGGAAAGTGGTCAAAACTCTTGGCTCTGACCACCTCCCAATCATCATCACTACCAAAAGAAGAATCACCCCACCTGGCCACAGACACACATACACTAATTATAAGAGAGCCAATTGGGAGGCCTTCACAACTGAAAGAGAACAACATTTTGAAACATTAAACAGTACATCCATCACAAACATCAACATCACTGTGCACACTTTCAATACAGTAATTCAAAATGCAGACAAAAGACACATTTCCCAGAGGCAACAGACACACAACCCCAACTTCACACCAGAATTTCAAGGCCTCATCAGTCAATGCGAGACACTACGACACTCCCCAACACCCCATACACAAGACACCGGTCAACAAATACAAGAACTCGACACTTAGATAAACAATAAAATATCAGAACAGCAAACATTAAATTCGAATAATTATCTCCAAGCACTTGATCACAAAACAAACTCCAGCAAACTCTACAAAACACTAAACAGCATCACACTCTCCAACAGCAACACTACAGAATCACATGTTGCCATCACAACAACAAACACCATACCCTCAAACAACAAGAGGCAAACACTCTCATCAAGCACTTTTCATATGTCAGCCATCTAACCCCCCATCGCGACAACCGACGTGTCATCCGATACAAGAGACAGCTCCCCACAGACACAGACTTCGCACCTTTCACTTACAACCAGACGAAGCACATCATTAGCAACTATAAGTTCTCATCTGCCTGTGGACCAGACAACATAAGCAACATTCACCTTAAACACCTTGGACCACAAGGCATAAAAGCACTCACCAACATATCCAACTAAAGCTACTCACACAACATAATACCCTACATCTGGAAGCATGGCACTATGATCACTATCACCAAACCCAACAAAGATCCCACGTTAGCTTCCTCACACCGCCCCTTCACACTCCTTTGCACCCCCTCCAAAGTCACTGAACGACTTGGTATTACAACCAGTTACATCTCACATCCCCCTATCCCCATCAAAACATGGTTTTAGGCCGCAGCACTCCATAAACACTCTTCTTACAGATCTTACACAAAGAGTTTTTGATGGCATCAATTCAGCTAGGCCACCACACAGAACACTCCTAGTCACACTAGACATTTGCAAAGCTTTTGATGCCATCCCCTGCCACAACCTCACAAACAAAACATCCAACACAAACATGCACAATAACACAAAAAGATGGCTAACAAATTATTTAGCAGGCAGATGTGCACATGTAACATTTGCTGGTCAGACATCGAACATCAGAAACTTCAGAAACGATGTCCCCCAAGGATCTGTTTTGTCCCCTACT